>NW_012267226.1:25844919-25880438 GCF_000151885.1 Dipodomys ordii
AAGAGTTCATTCTTACACATCAAACCCATCAAACGTCTCCATGAAGAGTTCATTCTTACACATCAAACCTGGCACAAACACATTCCCACGCAGCATGCCATGGCATGGCACACTCCCAGTAAACAACCACGAGCCAGGCTCACACCCCCTGCGCATCCACTCCACCGACACGTCCCCACTTCAGATCTGAAACGCTGACACACTCAGTACCACGCGTGTACATTCATAAACCTAAGAGGGATTCCATTTCTGCAAGCCAGCCACTAGAGAATTTAGGGTTCTTCCCTTGCGTATAGGGTTGTTGAGAGAATAAAATGAGATCAAAGAGGTATCGTTGAAAGGACCATGGTTTTTTACCATCTAATGCAGCTTTATTGTTCCAAACACAGTTGGATAGAATTCTCTCTACTTAAGTACAAGCATGAAGTCCTCACTTCCCTGATTTAGACTATTAATTACCACTTTCATTATATGTAGTTAGAGAGGTTTTTTTAACAAATGAAAACCACTAAAATGAAACTATGGGTCACCTTCTAAACAGCTATGAGATGGATTTTGGTCAGTACCAACTTGTCTTAATAAAAAGATTCAGTACCCAATTTATTTCCTGGCCTAGATGACGATAATCATCATTTCTATTTATTGAATCCTCACTGTATGCCAGGAACTGAACAAAGTTCTGTAATTGCATTCTCCTGATTAATCATCAGATATTATTCAACTCTATTTTTCAGCAGAGACCAAAGCTCAGAGCGACCACAAGATGTGTCCACAGTTACTCAGCTGCCCACAGTGGAGCCAGGGGTAATGGTAGCCCAGACTCCACGCTCAGTGCTGCACAATCTCCAAGGCGATGGTTTTAAAACACTGGATTATTCCCAGGAAGCCCATTGCTAAGCACAGTAGATGGGTTTCTTACTCCCTTTAAAACGATACTTACCTCCTTTGGGCATTAACAAAAATAAAAGGGATTTTATTGAACTAGAGTATCAAGGTTAGATGAAAATGTATGCGAGAGTGAAATTTTCATTTTAATTTCCCTTTTCCTCTGTATTGTCACCTATTCTGAAATAAGTTCATATTCACAAGCAAAAGAGGACATGCAAAGAATAGTGAAGAAAAATAGAGCCCAGGGTGCGGGTTCCAAAGTCAGCATTCTGCTGCCATTCTGTCACAGTCCTGTTGAAGGAATAGTGACCAGAACTCCATGTCTGCCTTGTGGACATGCAGGCACCAATAGTGACCAGAACTCCATGTCTGCCTTGTGGACATGCAGGCACCAATAGTGACCAGAACTCCATGTCTGCCTTGTGGACATGCAGGCACCAATAGTGACCAGAACTCCATGTCTGCCTTGTGGACATGCAGGCACCAATAGTGACCAGAACTCCATGTCTGCCTTGTGGACATGCAGGCACCAATAGGTCCTGTTGCAGTGTCAGATGCATCCCAGCTTTGCTACAGTGGAAAGTTTAATAGCCTTCCCCCCAAATCTCAGCTTCATGTTTTGTCTACTTACAATGTTCTTGAGCATGTATTCCTGCCAAGAAGAAAAATTAAACTAAATCTTCCACTACGGCTAGCACATTCTACTTTGTTCTGATTAATTCATAGATCTGTGCCATGAAAGAAGTTGAAGTTGGCGAGCAAAATTCTAAATTAGGCAGTTTAATTGTCAAATAAATGTTAAAACTTGCGTGAGGGGTGGGGAGGAATGCAGAGATGCAGACACGCAGACATTTGGAACCTGTAACTGGGTATTTTCTTATAGGTCATGGCAGTCTAAGAGAAGGAAAAGAGGAAAAAATACTCATTATGTTAGATCAAATAGCTATTTCTTTAGAAAACCTGAAGATAAATGTAGTAAAATTTTAATTTACTTCATTTCCTTCAACGCCTCTCAACACATTTGCTCAGGAAACAGCCACATAAATGTAATGACCTACATGTGCAAAAAATTTTTGCTCAGAATCCCTTTCTTCCTGCCTGAGTTGAATTAGTGCAGAAAGATCGGTTTTCTGAAAAAATGAAAGATACATTTCACCAGAAGGGTTCTGGCTCCCAAAAAAACTTGATTTGGGACATCAAAGGAAAATAGGAAATGGACAGTTACCTGTTTACTTTTGTTTTCCTCGATCATGTAAGGTTATTATGCTCTTTGGCTCTTATATGTTATTATTTCTCAGTCTGAATTTTGTTGTTGTCTACTAACTTGCTTTTGTGAGTGGAGTGGTTCTACCATTAAATAAAGTAGAATAATACCTCTTGCAGCAAATGTAAGGCTTAGCAACCCTTTAAGTGTGGGCCAGCCACTGGTGACTCTTGGTAAGGTTGTACTACTTTCCCCCCAGGACGTGGGGGCTGGAGCAGCACAGAGCCCTGAAAGGCCCCCACCTCTCAGCCACCTCCCCACCCCATCCCCCCCACCCCCGTCGTTTCCACAGCTTCTCCTCACAGTCACCGCAGGAGGCTGACAAGGAGCAGAACAAGGAGATAGTTCTCTTCATCTGAAAGTAAATTCTGTGGTCCTTCATTCAGAAGCAAGACGAAAAACAGAACCCTAAGGGCAAAGACAATAACAAGCAGGAAAAAGAGAATGGAAGTTTCTGGATTGTGAGGGGCACAGAGACAGAGTGGAGGGAAGGCTGAGCCAGGTGTCCTGACACTGCGTGCGGGCCAGCACTCCTCCAGCTCACCTTGCAGGCTCTCCAGGAAGTCGCGCCCATTTGTAGTATATTTTCTGCTTGACTTGGTCATCTGAGTAACAAAAGACATTCTCCCACGTGATGAATTCTGTCTCCTCTCAGACCAGTGCAAAAGTGGGCTGGTCACTGCTCTTTACCCCGGATTGCTGCCGGGTGTGTTGCTACACAGTTTAAGAGAACAGATTGCAGGTACAGCTCAGTGTACAGCGCCAGCCAACGAGCAAGTGTCAGGTACCAACTTCTTCAGTCCTAGTCTTGAAAACACACACACACACACACACACACACACACACACACACACACACAGAGTTTAACTCTTCCTGGATATGAGAAGTGAACTTGAAAAACTGTCTGTCCAAACAGGACCTGGGCCAGCTTGTTTACGGGCCCAGCACGCCTCTGCTGCGCCACTCTGCTTCGCTAGGGCCACCTTGTTTATGTCCCTGTGGTTACCTTTCTCCTACATGCTTGTTTTGTTTTCTAATGGACATGTCATTTTAGCAGGCTAGAAACTACCATTCCACAAGATATTTTGTCCCCTGCTTATTACACGTATTGTATCTTAGAGAAGAGCTACATTTTCCCACAGAATTCTTAGTTGTAGTAAAACTTTTCTTTTTCCTTTTTTTTTTTTTTGTCTGTCCTGGGGCTTGAACTCTGGGCCTGGGCGCTGTCCCTCAGCTCTTCAGCTCAAGGCGAGCGCTCTACCACTTGAGCCACAGCACCACTTCCAGCCCTGTAAAACATTTTTAATGTCTATTTTGAATCATTATTTCACTATTCCGAATCATTGTTTCACCTGGGTGTTCTATTTGCAGCGGGGGCGGGGCCAGGAGTTCATCCTGCAATAGTTTCAGACTGTTTTCACCTTTAATTCCTGCAGCTGCACCAGAATTGCATTGTCATTCTCAGCTCCTAGATGCCCAGCCTAGGACCAGAGTGATTACAGGACTTTCCCGTGGTCAGGAGATTGGAGCTGGGACTACAACCCAACTCAGTCTCTGTCTTCTCTCCCTGTGCAAAGTGTGGCTGGAATTCCAGGAACAGAAATCTTCTCACTCTATCTTGAATTAAGAGAAATGTTAGAGAATGCTGAGACACGAGGGTCTGGGAACGCTGCGGCTGGATTTCTCTCTTCTGCAACCCCACCTCTCCCACTTTGTCCTCAGCTGGAGTTTCCTCTCTAAGGGCCCAGTGGCTTTTCCCAGAGACTCTGCCTGCCCAGGGTGCGGGCCGTCAAGACCAGCGAAAGGCCCAGCCTCCCGTCCTCCACAGACCCCGCCCTCAGTCAAAGAATTGGATCTACTTTGGCAGAGCAGATCACTCTAAAAGAAGTGCTTGTAAGACCGAGTCTTAAGACATGATTGAAATGCACACTCCTTTTAGAGAGGACGTTCCACGTTAACGTGTGAAGTCTGAATGACACACTCGCTTCCACGGCTCTCCTCTCCTCCTTCCTGACCCTTCTCACGTTTTCTTGTTTGGCTTCTTAGAGGCTAGTGCACAATTCTGCGATTTCTATCTTTTTTCACTGTGGCAACTGAGACTTAAATTCAGATGTGCTCCCCTGGGACCTCTGGGACCCTCCCCCTCCATTTGCTCATCAAGGTAGTTTTGAAAAAGGAGAGGATCCTTCCAGTCTTTGAACTCAATCTCATCGGTTCTTCCTTAGCCTTCTGTGTGAGCCAGGACGTGTTCTGGAAGTATGGAGTTGTTAGAACGATTGGGTCAGGAAAGAACTAACTTGCCTCATGAGCAAACCAGTCCCTCTGGCCCCTGGCGTGAGAATGTTACCATTTCCATGGATCCCAGGACCAAAGGCTGGAAAGCACTGCCCGCTACAATCTCAGGATGTACGCCTTCCAGGCTTTGCATCATGCTTACATTATTTTGAATTCTTGGTCACATGTTAAAAAATGAATTTGTCATGAGAGCTGGCAGCCCTTGAGACGTTTGGGGGATTTTTTTGAATGGCAAGCTTTTCCAAGATCCCACCATGATTTCCGGCATTGAGAACCTGGTATACAATAGGAAACGAAGTTTACTTTTAATTAAATGGTTTGATATACATTTCAGGTTGCTATCACACACATGCACACACACGCACACACACATACACACACACACATCTGCCCAGCTGGCCGGCCATGCTGCCCATGTTATTCTAGAAAGCAATAGAAGGCCAAGAAGATGGGAAGCAGAGCCTGTGCTTCCAGGACCCCAGCACTGAGTTGCTGGTACAAAGTGTAAAGCCCTGGCAAGGAAGCATGCGCCTCGCATGTCCCCGTGAGACCCGTTCCTCTCAGGGCCCAAAAGACCAGGATGTTGGGAAGTTGAACTGCTTATCTAACATCATTACAACCGAAAGCGCATACAATGCATCAGTAAAATGGACTCGATGCTTTTACTCAGTATGATTTAAGAAAAATAATGAGGCACGTTGTTCTTTTCCGAAAGAAATGAAAATGTGAAGATCGGTTGACAGTAGAGGTTGAAGGGATAAGAATAACAAGGAAGCAGCCCTTTGTCTTAAACCTTTCAAAAAGTAGTTTTCATTTTCATGCCTAACAAATAAAGCCTCCCCCATCTCTGACACTCCTCCGGGGTCGGGGGAGGGGGGACAGTTTCCAGCCTGAGAAATGCAGTTGGAAACCTGCGATGCTGCCTGGGGTCCAAACACAGTGCCTTCCTCCTCCTGCTCCTCTCTGTTCTGCTCCAGGAAAGATCAGGGTCCCAGGTGAGCCAAGGCAGCCCGCAGGGGCGCCGCACTTCCTGAGTTCTCTCACCAGACACAGCCCCGTACCGTCCAAAACAAGATGATCGAAACGCCCTGCAGTCCATCTTCCAGCACTCAGTTGGACGTGTAAGTGTGACAAGCACACTACAAAGCACAGCATGTCCAGCATCCCAGGCTCCAAGGAACTCAAGACCTGGCACAGACTGATTGACTGATGGATTGATTTGCTGCCACCACCTCCTCCTCCTCCTTTTGTTTGTACTGAGATTTGAACTCATGGCCTAAAGCACGCTAGGCTGCCATTCTACCACCTGAGCCATGCCTCCAGCCCTGCTGGCCTCCACAGCTCATCCTCCTGAGTAGCTAGCATTACAGGGGTGGCCCGCCAGCGCCTGGCCGGTTACACGTCCTGCCGGGTGTTTCGGGGCCGTGTGGTGTGTGCAGGGCATGTGTGATTCTGTCTTCGGAAGTAAACTAAACTTGTGGGTAATTTAGAACAGCTCCCTCGTTTTAAAATAAGTTACAGTTTAGCTACTGAAAAGCTCACCTTTTGTGTAGTCAGTCTCACAGTTTTTTTTGTGTGTGTGTGGTTTTTTTTTGTCGGTCATGGGGCTTGAACTCTGGGCCTGGGCGCTGTCCCTCAGCTCTTCAGCTCAAGGCGAGTGCTCTACCACTTGAGCTACAGCGCCACTTCCGGTTTTCTGGTGGTTTATTGGAGATAGGAGTCTCACGGTCTCTCCTGCCTGGGCTGGCTTTGAACCGCGATCCTCAGATCTCAGCCTCCTGAGTAGCTTGGATTACAGGCGTGAGCCACCAGCGCCCAGCACAGTCTCACAGTTTTGACAAGTCACCTAACTCCAGCCATGATGGTAGGAGGCCGTTTGCCCATTCCGCTCACTTCCTGTGTTCTTTTGGCCTTGGCTGTTCCCCAGCATCCGACCCCCACAACCACTGACCCGGGTCCTGCCCCATCACAGTGCTGCCTACAATACCCAGCATAGAACGCTGCTGTACCGGAATGGAGCCAGACAGTATTTCGCCTTTTACATCTGGTTTGTACTACCTAGAGTAGCACCTCCAGCACCGCTGTGACTGGAGCTGCCAGTGGTCAGCTCCTCTTCGTGCCCTGTGGCTGTGCCACAGTGTTTGTCCAGCCACAGGGTGAAGGCCATGTTGGTGGTTTCCACCTTGAGCTTTAGCTCACCTGGGTGAACAGTGGCGGTATGGCTGCTGGGTCACCTGCTGGTTGTGTGCTGAGCTTTATCAGAGACTGCCACACTGTCTCCAAGGTCACTGCGCCATGTTGCTGTCCCGTCTTCTCACCCAGGTGTGCCGGCTGGTCCAGGCTCTCCTTGAGGATTTGACCCCGGGACATGGAGGAGGGGAGTCTGGGAACGCTGAGGACTGAGCCAGGGGCCACGCGAGCACTGCGTGCCCTGCTGTCCAGCCACTGCACCCCTCCCGGCCCCCAGACAGTAGGGATTTTCTTTTTGGGAGACTCTAAGTTTTTTGTTCATTAAATACAAATTGAGTTTGAAGACAGGAAAGAAATAATACAGCATGTAATGCAGAAGGAAAGTCGATAATAGCTGCGCCACTCTGCTCAGCACGTGCGCCAGGCATCTCTGCTCTTTGCACGCATTTCCCAGCAGGTGCTGCTGTCCTCAAGCCGTATAAAAAATAAGCATCAGAGCATGCTCAGACCCAGACCTGCTGACTTCAATCCCTGAATTCTTCCTCTCCTTAAACAAGGAGTGAACGTACATCTTTCTCTATGGATTTTAGAGGGGGTGCTTTAAAAATAAAAAGGTAGTGTCACAATACTTTTCCCAAAAATGCGTGCAGTCCTGCCAGCGAACAAGGTAAAAACACATCTTTTCAGTCCACCTTTTGGCCCCTGCTATCTCTTGTTCCCCGGAAGCCAACCTCACCACCCCTGAAACTGCACGGGCACAGCAGGCACGCTCTGAGCACTGGAGGACTAACGGTGGAAGTTTCCAGCCCACAAGAAAACAGGATCAGGAAAGACGATGAGTGGCCAGATACGGGTGGAATGTGAGGCCTGTCCATTTTGGAGACTTTCTCTCTACTGCCATCCTAGCCCTACATCCAACCACCAGTCTACATGATCTGAGTAAATAAACCTACATTATCTAATGGATCCCCGTATAAACTTTTCTCGGGGAAGGATCATCTTGTTTCCATTATGACCTAGTTTAGAAACTGGAGAAAATGTAATCTCCCACATAGGTGAAGAATTCCTTTGAGATGACAAACAACTCCCAGCCTGCGTGTGATTCCTGGAAGACAAGCCCGCAGAAGGTTTACATTGTAAAACTCTCCCAGGCCGCCATCCCCTCCGGGGCTATCGCTGCACGGCTCCAGAGGAGACCCCGTCGAAAGGTAATTTCCTGAAATAGTCTCATGTGGAACAAATTGAAAATCCTCGGCCTTTCAACACAGTTGGGTTTTTTTTATTACTTAATCTTGTAAAAATTTTCTCACTCTTCACTTCCCAAGAAGATATTTCAGAAACAGACAGGGACTTTTGGAATGAAATTAAAAATTGATCCACTTAAAAATGGAAAACTTCAGTAGAAAATGTTTAGCACAGAGCGAATGGGGCCTGGGGTGAATGCGCTCTGACTCTGAGATTTCCTTTCTGTGTGACTCGGACGCTTACTCCAGACAGCACTGCCCTGCCTGTGATAAATAGCATTTTACAACCTGTTAAAAAATAAAAGCCCCCCAAGCTGAGCACTGGTGGCTCACGCCTGTCATCCTAGCTACTCAGAAGGCTGAGATCTGAGGATCGAGGTTCAAAGCCAGCCCCGGCAGCAAGATCCGTGAGACTCTTATCTCCAATAAAACCCACCAGAAAACCAGAAGTGGCGCTGTGGCTCAAGAGGTAGAGTGCTCACCTTGAGCTGAAGAGCTGAGGGACAGCCCCCAGGCCCAGAGTTCAAGCCCCACAGCCGACAAAAAAATAAATAAATAAAATAAAATAAAAAGAAAGCACATTGGAACAGTGCCAGGCTGTTGTGCACGTGTGTTCCTTACCCCGTCCGTTTTCAGAACGTCAGACTCTTTCTATGTGCCTCATTCTGTAGCTCTGTTGCCTTGTCAAATACGTACTTACCACCCATTCTACAGATACGGTCGAGAGCTCATGCGTCCCCAGTGCTCTGTGATGGGACACGCGGGGGACGCCACGGGGCCCGACCTGGCTGGGAGAGGCGGGCAAGTGGAAATCAGCCAGGTGGAGCACAGGGAAATGGTGGTGAGGAGTCAATCACAGGAAGAAGAGGTTCAGGCAGAGGGAGATGGCTGTGGAGGAAAAAGAGGAGACTGCGTGAGGAGAGCGTTAGGTCTCAAATGCCCGTGGTCCAGAGCTTGCCTAGCATTTGTCTCGATATTTGCACTTGACCTGTGGGACAGTAGATCTCAATCTCTTAAGATAATAAGTGGAAGGAGATTCCGACACTGGGTGTCCCGCGGGGTCCGCCGTGTGATGTGAAGGACGGTGGGCAAGGAGGCGTGGCCTCCTCCGCTCCGCCCCTCCTCCCTGCCAGGCTCACACCCCAGCTCTGGGAACCTCCTCCCGCCTGCCTCCAGGTGCTGAGTTCCAGGCTCTGCCGGGAACCAGTTCATGATGCAGTGCAGAGCACTGTCGAGGAGGCCCGGCCAGGTGAGCGGAGAAGACACAGATGCAGCCGCCTAGGACACCACTGGAGACTCCCCGGGAGGTCGGAGGAGCGGAGGACGCCTTCCTCTTACTCCTCGTCCACCTCAGACTCGGCGTCTGCACCACAGATGCTTTCTGTGCATCTAGGGGAGGAGAAGTTTGTGCAGGAAAGTAGAGAGAGCCTGAGACAGCAGCGGCAAGCCCTGGCCCGGTGCTTCACTGATGACTTAAGAGTCTTTACACACAAGGTCAGTCGTAAATTTGACGCCATTCTTGGAGTTCAGTGACATTGAAATCTAGTTTGTACAGAAACAGTGAGGCACAGAGCAGTAGAGCAATTTTTAAGGGAGTCGACAATTAGGAAGTCATTAGTGCTAGGGTCGCATACCCACATCCCTTCAGTATCCCAGGTGGTACTGAGGTTACTGTTGGTTTGTATTTTAATTGTCATTGATTAGTCCTACAAGAGTTTTATTCTGCTATATCCATATATGCATGCAATGGACCTTGATCAGATTCCACTGCTGCACCTCCCCTCCCTCCCCATCCTTCCAGAACCATCTCGTCCGGGTGCAGCCTGCTTAAAATACTGTGCGTGCACTTGTGAAGTACCACAGTGAAACAGCCCGTATAAAACTAAAACCCTTAATGACAGGAATGACCACACATCCCTCCCTCCCCAACCCTGTCTGGGGTTTGAGTGCTGGGGGGGTGGGGTGAGCAGAGTTGCTGGGAGCGGCTGAGCCCGTGCTCCGTGGAGGCTGTGTGAGCCGAGGCCGCGCTTGGCAGGCAGACACTCCACCCCTTGTGCCACGCCCTGGTCCTTTGCAAGCTGGTTGTTTTGGGAGGGGTCTCGCTTTGCCCGCGTAGGCCTGGGCCACAGTATTTACACTTCCTGCTGATGCTGGTGACCTGGGAGGGGAGCAGGGCTGGGCGGATCCTCCCACCTCCTCAGTGGGATGACAGGGGAGAGCCACCAGAGCACAGAAATCCATCCTCGTAGGCCAAGACCCAGGCACTTTACAAAAACGATATTCTCTACTATTGCAATATGGTTACCGTTTTTCCCTGAGACAAAATACGTAATTGTCTGTTAAAAATGTGTCTTCCTCCTTGCCCTTTTACTTCCCTAAAATACTGCCAAAATGTCCTTTAACCAGCATTTCCTTCTTTGCCTCCGCTATTCCCTGCCTTTGATGCCTGGGCTTTCTGTGTTTATGATCATCCTATATCTTCACTTGCTCCAGTCCTGGACAACTGAGAGTCTGCCGTTTAATTAATCTGTCACTTTACTGTGGGAGGCAAATCCATTTTGAAGGGGATTCTGGCCTTGGTCAGCAAAACTTTCCTACCTCTTGACAGAAGCTCTTGCTCTTGGTAATCCGACTTTCTGTCCATCTGGCATGTTTGCTGCCTGTGCTTTCTTATCTCCTGCCCCACCAAGAGTATGCCAGCCATTCTCTCTGAAAAAGTCCGTGATGTGAAGGGCGTGTGTAAGTGGGAGGAGTTGCAGCACAGGGACACCGTGTGTGCCAGAGCCTCTGGGGTGGCCTCTGTTTGCACTTCCCTGCCCCTGCCCAGGTCCAGCCCGCGGGCGCATGCCTGCTGCACCCAGGTCCCGGGTCCGGAGGTCCCGGCTACCGGAGGGAGGCTGTGTCCACTGCCCACTCTTGGCTACTGTGTGAGAACCACGGTGAGCGAACGCGTGCGTGAGGAGTGAGCAGGAGAGAAAGAGGCCTCCGGTTCCCCGGGCCGTGCCCTTCCTGAGGCACGGAGCCTGCTGTGGCTCGGATCCCCGCTCGCCTGGAGGGAGGCTGCTGAGGGAGGCTGGCCACTGTGTTCGGTAGACAGCAGAATGCCTCCTCAGAGCAGCCTGCCCCGATCGCCTTCTGCAGAGGGCTCAGCTCTCCCGCCCTTGCCTGCTCTCGAGTCTTGAGCAGACCTCTGCTACGATGTGCCAGCGGCCTGGTCTGCTTCTACTAAGCCCATGGCAACATCACCCTCATTCCTCAGGTCGAGCCTAATGCTACCAGGGTAGACTATCCGCCGACTACTCCCGGTCAGCCTGCGTCGCTTCTCTGCCTCACATCAGCAAAGCCCTTTCTGATCGGCCGAGTCCATCTTCATCTGACTGAGCTCCACGTCCCAAGTTGAATCCTTCGTGTCCATCTGTACTCCACCCCCCCAAAAGAAAAGTGGCTCAGTCTCTCCCCTGCTCTCCCCGTGCTCACTGTGATCTGGTATTTGTCCTGCGTGTTTCTTTCTTTCCTGCCCCGTGGCCATCAGCGAGTGTCTGTGACTGCTCTCGGCCTCGGTCCGGGACCCGTGTCTTCCCACGGCTGCTGCGGTGCAAACCACGGCCCCCTCTCCCTCCCTGTGTGCTCTCTGCTTACCTCCTTCCCCGTCCAAGCCACTCACCACCCAGCTGACAGTGACCTTCAAAGCATAAATCAGGTCCTGTCACACATCCACTCAAGACACTCAAATACCGCCTTCGTGTGATTCCCTCGGGACCAACATGGGGTCAAAAGTTCCGGAAGCCACTAATGTATGATCTCTGATACATACATACCTCTTCTGCAATTATTCCCCTTTATTCAGATTGTAATGATGTCAGAGGCTAAATAATGACAATAGTTACCATATTAACTAAGCCTTGTCTACATGAGGCATTTAATAGGTCTTATCCTTTAATCCCTGTATCCACGGTTTCTATTTCACTAATGAGAAAATCAGAGACCTTAAGACAAGAGTGAATTGCCAGGACTTTAACCCAGATATGAGTGCTGTCTATGTTACTCTTTATTTTTATTTTGTTATTTTTGCTGGTCCTAGGGTTTGAACTCGGGGCCTAGGCACTGTCCCTGAGCCTCTTTGTAGTCAAGGCTAGTGCTCTACCACTTGAGCCACAGTGCCACCTCTGGCTTTTTCTGAGTAGTTAATTGGAGATAAGAGTCTCATGGACTTTCTTGCCTGAGTTGGCTTCAAATCATGACCCTTAGATCTCAGCCTCCTAAGTAGCTGAGATTATAGGTATGAGCCACTCCACTGGTGCCCGGCTCAACTTACAATTTCCTTAGATCTTTGTTCAAGATGTTGATGTAAGCCATCCAATATAACAGTCTTAGGCTCTGATTAGAAAGTTGAGCGCAAGCAGATCAAACACAAGCCTACAGTTTATGTGAGGTGAAGGCAATGACTCTGGCTCCAGAGAGCATACAAGGAGGTGAACGAATGGAAAGAATCAGACGGAATGGTTTGTGGGATCGTTGTCGGCAGCCATTGCAAACCCTACAAGCTTCCCCCTGGATTTCACCGGGTTTCCTTCTGAGCTTGGAGCCCACTGATAGTTCTAGTGCCCATCCCCAAGGCTTGGGTTCAAGGATGCTCATTGTCTGCGTGGGATTTCTCATCTGGCCGCCACACACGTTTGTGTGAAGAGCTCAGTTACCAAGAGTAAGGGGGTCTCCTGCTTAAAGAATGCCCTGGTGAGTTCCGCCACCTGGGTGGGCAGAACACTGTGAAGAAGTCACAGGGCTGAGTGCTGCGTGTGCTTTTATCATTTGTGATTGGATTTCCTGTTTTCTGTAGTTTAGATATATTAGTTAAAATTACTCTGAACCGTTGGAGACCTGACTTCACTTAATTCCTAGCAGTTTGAATAAAGTTAATAGATATAAAGAACCCCAAAGGCTATCTCAATTTGTTGTTTACTAGCTATGGTGTTTGTTAATGGCAAGACAATATGTATTGCTCGGCTGATTCCTTTATGCCAAAACTTAACCTAAATCTGTCTCTTATTATCAACCTTCCCTCTCCACTGACCTCCTCATTCACAGGCAACACAGACACATCAGGGATTTGAGGGAAAAAAGATTCCCCGCCTCAGCCTGTTCAGACAGGCACACCCCCACCACGGGGCTGCTAGACAAGTAGCCCCTGCGCAGCTGACTCAAAATTCATGAGAATGTTTGCCAACTGTGGCACTGCTGCACCCCAGAAGCAAAGCACCCAAGAGAGGGCTGCGGGAGCAGGTCATGCTTCCCAAAGCGCGACGCTGCCTCCACTCAGAAGCTGTGCACACAGAGACAGTAGTGACGGGGTCACTCCCACTCCTCAGTGTGTTGCCGAAGGAACACGTTTCTGATGCTTATTCTAGAAAATAGTGTTGGATCAATTCCATTTCGTCTTCGCACATAACCTAGTAAGCAGATGTGAAGTAAACGGCCTGTTGTATTCACCCCCTGTATCCATTCAGAGTTTGCCAGGCTCAGAATAAAAGTGAAGACAGTGCACACAGAAAGGCTGTGGATGCTGGCAGCATTTGAAATTGAAATGGTGAGGAGCACGCCAGGCCTGCCCTGCAGTCACCCAGGGGGCTCAGTCCGTCAGAGGAAGTGCACCAGACTGCCTCGCGGGCGGCCGGGCTGGGCGGCCGGGCACGGGGAGCTGCTTGGTGCTTAGTCACTGTCAAGCCTTGTTCTTCAAGGCTGGGTTGTTGAACACGGCTGCGGGGGGGGGGGGAAGGGCAGGAAGACGGAGGGGGGGACGGAGGGGGGAGTTGTTGTGGCTTCCTTGCTATGAGATTGTGCTGGCTGTTCCTGATCCCTGGATGGGAGTGCTCTGCTCTTTCAGCCCGACAGTGAACTTGGTGAAACCACGGTAACAGTGCCTGCTAGTGGCCTCTGGAGAAGAAGCTTCTGGCACACTGTTCACCCACCACGCTGTTCACCTAGCGGCACGCCAACCAAAAGTAGAGAACTCACAAACAAGCAGGCAACGTGGCTGAATTCTGGCAAAAAAAAAAACATTAAAAATGTTTAATAATAGTAATAATTACCATAATAAATGAAGCAGATAGAGACCTTGTCTCAACACACACACATACACACAAACACATACATACACATACACACAGGCACACGTACACACAGGCACACGTACACATAGGCACATACACACATACCTCCTCTTTATGGCATTCCTGTGTATTTAGAAATCCACATGTAAAGCTGTGTCACCATTTCTCTGGGCCTCTCTGAGCTTCTCTGCTCAAAGCTGGTGCTCTGCTACTTGAGCCTTTGGGGAACTGGGCAAGTCCACTTAGCACAGGTGCTTTAAATGCTCCCAAACATGGAAATCAGCTTTGCACTTAAATATCTGAATAGAAATCTGGTTTTCTTGAGAAAATGATCACTGTTTACATGTGTGCATACAACATGTGTGTATATGTGTCTGTGTGTAGACAACATAGATGCATGCATGAACATCTACATGCATAGCACTATTAGTACACGCTAAGCAAACGATGCTATAGTGGGGTAATGTAAAGAAAGAAATCTGGAGGTTTGCCACAGTAATAGTAACAATGAGAGTAGTTACTTATGAGAATTACAATCTGCAATGAGTCGATCATACTCAGAGCTCACACTTGCCCCTGATTCAGCTCATGGAACTGTAATCCTCCCAAGAACATCATCAGTGGCTCAGCTTTATAAACCCTGGCAGCCAGCACGGGCTTCTCATCCTTGACCATAGGTATTTATGTGGAGGAGAACCTGACCCCTCTGAAAGGCTGGTCCTTGAACATTTGTAAACAGCTGGCGTAATCCTGGGGTGGGAAAAACATAGCAAAATAAATCACTCTGTGCTGGACTGTGGGCTGCTCTTTGCATTTGAATAGAAACAGGACAGCCTTCCTTTACTGAGATAAATGCCTCCTGGTGAATCACCACATTCTCCCTGCTTTTCCTAAGCAAGAGTACATAGACCAATATCTAAGCTGTTTCTTCTACTCACTGAAGCCCTAGGTAGTTCTAAGTATACCAGTTGGTTTTGTTAGCATTAACTTGAACCAACACTCCTTACGTACCAGTCTCTGCTCTTGGAATAATAAATGTAGTTAAATCCAGATCCCCACAGAAACAGTAACCCCTCCACTTTTTATAGCAGTGTGTATGATGAAGTTGCATATTAATTACCTGGGAGAAAACCAGTTGCTTGAAAACCAATTAAAGTGAAGAGCAGGTTAGGATGTAATTGACTGATGAAGGGAAAGTTGCAGTGCTGAGGGACAATGGACTGCTGTGCATGGAAAGCTGCCATCTCACTCAGTCCTATTTAGTTCTGATCTTTCTTTTTCCTTTTTTTTTTAAGTCGGTCATGGGACTTGAACTCTGGGCCTGCGCGCTGTCCCTGAGCTCTTCAGCTCAAGGCGAGCGCTCTACCACTTGAGTCACAGCTCCACTTCTGGTTTTCTGGTGGTTAATTGGAGATAAGAATCTCATGGACTTTCCTACCTTGGCTGGCTTTGAACCATAATCCTCAGATCTCAGCCTCCTGAGTAGCTAGGATGACAGGTGTGAGCCACTGGCGCCCGGCTCTGATAAGTTTCTTTAAAGCTTTAAGGTAAGTGGATTGCCTTCTGTCCATGTGTCCTGTGGCTAGTCAATTTCATATTCACATATCTGATATTTAGTTTCTCTTCAAAGAACCCAAAACACTTGAATTATCCCTCAGAATATTTAATAGCACATCATCTTTCTAAAATGGAATACTAGTGTTTGCCCAATGCCTTGCAAAGAACAACATTTTGAACTGATATTAGAATGTCAGTAGCATCGCCACAGCTTTTTCTATGAGGAGAAAACTGAAGAAAACACCTTGGGGAAAAGTAGAGTAATAGGATGAACTTCAATAAAAATCTTTCAAGGAAATCAGATTATAGTATTAGATAAGTTGCTTCTTGCTAATACCAAAAACTTGATTTAGTTGCTTCAGTTAAGTATTTGTGAGACAACTATTTGGCAATATATATATATATATATATATATATATGCAAATAGTTGGCTGACTTTAAGTTTCCATGATACTCAGCGATTGCTGTAACATTTTATATTCTTAGTCCAGATTCTGCTAAGGTTATGGAGAAACTAGCAATTTCATTTTCTTTTATTTCATACTCAGGATAGCTGAATAGCAATATTTTCAAATTCTAAAGGGGATCCAATTGGCTTACATTTAGTCACAGTTTTTATTTAAATATTCAGAAATGCTTATACTAAATGAACTGTTATTTGGATCTAGCCAGCTGCTAAATAAATGCAGCAGTTACAAATGTATATCCTTTAAAAAAAAAAAAAAAAGGACCACATGGAACTGGAAAGTTCACGACAGTGTAAACACTGCTGGCGGCACAGGCCATGGGTCTCCCTTCACCGGCCAGCAGTAAGGAACCCAAGCCACAAATGTTTGCCAGACCCAAAATTCACAGGACAACTTTGTTCCAGCCAAGGCTCTGTTCCCGGTTACAAATAACAGAAACCGTGCAACCGAGTTGCTTGAAGGAGGAGGTGGAAAGTTCACCTGTGCGCACATCTGGACTTGTGTGCAAGGCTTTAATTGTAAGCAAAAGTGTGTCACACATTGACAAATAACCATTAGTGCTCCCAGGTAAGACATAGTACATCCAACATTGACATTCATCATCTTAATGAAGAATTTTTGATATACCAACATCTAAGTAATAAAAAAGTATGTTATGGTGAAGTTTTTCCAATTTCAAAGTACTTCCTTTGGGGCTGGAGGCATGGTTCAGTTGGTGGAGCGATAGCCAGTGAGTAGAAGCATCAGGTACCGAGTTTGAGTAACTGTCTCAGACCTAAAAACAGACAAACGAGTACTTTTTTAAAATTTGACAACAAATAATACCAAGTATTTCTATTAGGCTGTTTGTACTAATGAGTAGGTATAATGAATGAAATATGTTCTTGAAATAACCCTAATGTAAGTAAGAAAAAAATATAAGTAAACTGCCAGGTGCTGCTGGCTCACCCAGTCATCCTAGCTACTTAGAAGGGTGTGCAGCCGGTCCAGGAAGGATGAGATGCTTATCTCTACATATGCAGCAAAAAAGCTTTAAGTAGAGATAGGACTCAAGTGGTAGAGAGCCAGTCTTAAGGGAAAAAAACTAAGGGCTAGCTCGAGGCCCTGAGTTCAAGCCCCAGTCCTGGCACAAAAACAGAAAGAGTTGACCTATTCCATAACAAAGATGTGATGGGGTGTGGTATGACTACGGTCACACAGGTGCACTGACTTGTGCTGAGCTCTGTCCGGATGAAGTCAGCCTGCAGCATGAGGATACGCTTGAGATCTGGGTGGATAAAAATGAAAACTCAGGCTTCACACCTGGCAATTGCTACCAAACACAGAGAAACAAAGGTTAGATGTTCTGTGTGTGTGCATGTGTGTCTGTGTCTGTGTGTGCAAGGGAGAGGGAGAGGGAAACAGGCGGGGAGAGAGAGGAAGAAAGAGATAGAGAGAATCTTCCCAATCTTATCAATATAATTAAATCCCAAGTACTTTCTTCTAGACTTTCAGCCATAAGGGAATGGCTCATCTGGCTGTAGTTTATGAAGCTAATTTGATCAATGTCAATAGAAAAGATAGACCAACAGAACTGACTTTCTCATTTTTCTCCACAGTACACCTTTCACTGGAAGCTGTCATCTTTCTAAAAAGTTACTTTGACACCCTGAAGATGACATGTGTTCGTACAGTTTGCATAAATAAGACTTGGTAGGTAGCCTGTTTTTCAGGGGGTTGATCCAAGTGAAACCTCTACTCTTTGAAGTTCATCCCTTGGCAATCCTTAGGGAGAACACAGCTGTTTGAAGTCACACTGGAGTATTTAGTGGCTTGCTGGCTTAATCCAAAGAGGCTGCTCCCTAATGCTCTTGTAGTCCTTGTAATAATGCATGGAGCAAGAGCTAGTCATGTCCTAGCAGAGTAGATGAAATACCTTTGAAGACTGACCACAGTCACTACACTTCATTAGTCCTTCTAGACATCTGTCAATTAGACAACTGACAATAATTAAGACACTCTTCCATTTCTCACAAAAGGAAATCGGACAGAATTTTAAGCCATTTTGTAGGCTGATACCTTTTGTATATTTTAGACCAGAATAGAGACTTGAAGATTATAGATTATCTCTAGCAAAATAATTAGCAGGTTTTCTCTTTTCTACAAAATCAGGGAAAATTGAGAATCATTTTTACATCATCATTTGGGAAGTCAGACATTATTATCAGTGCTACCTGTTCTACCTTGTACCTTCCACATTTCTTCAGAAGAACATGTCCGTAACTCAGCCCAGCTTCTTCCACACTTCTACACCCAAACCTGCGTTAGAGCAAGAGAGCAAGCTAGCCAGCCACTCGCCAACTCCCAACTGAATTAGTCTATTACTTGCTTATTACACAGGCAAAACTTTTATGTCCTGTTGCTAGGTTGTATTAGACTCAATGAAAAAAATAACTCGAATTATTTCATCCCAGTGGTATTTACTGCTTACTTGATTAAATAAAAATGGAATTTCAGCCATCCCAGGGCTGGAATGGAATTTTGAGATTATAATCTAAATTCTGTGTTTAATATTGGAGAATGTAAGGACTAAAGAGGCTACAAAATGACTAAAATTAACACGTTTCACAGGCCACAAGGGACAGACTTAGAATATAAACATTATAGAAACAAATAATAGCTCAGCATAAATGACAACTTCTGAAAGCATACTGCATTTGTGTTGTTATGTTGAATACCATAGATCTTGTCATTTGTAAAGAATTTGATGCCTAGGAAGCTGAAAGCCTAAGCATTTCACCACTTTACTCAGTTTGTTCTTAAAACTACAGTTGGGCTGGGTACCAGCAGTTCACGCCTGTAATCCTAGCTACTCAGGAGGCTGAGATCTGAGGATCACACTCCACAGCCAGCCTAGGTAGGAAAGTCTCCATTAACCAGCAAAAAGAAAAGCCAAACGTGGAGAAAAGAATTACAAGAGTGCAGAGAGTTGCATGGAGTTTAATATCAATAAAGTACAGAATGAGGAAGGCACGGAGTTCAGATCACCAACGGCCTTGTAGGCCACTCTCCCAGGATTTGATCTCTAATAAGGAGCCATGGTTGGTCGTAAGCTTGAGTGGAGAATGAAGGGTGAGCCAGGAGACTCCATTCCGTTACATTGATTTGCACTACCTGAGGTGAGCAGGAGGCGCCGGTTCATTACATCACTTACATACATGAATCTGCAGTTCTCAGCCGTGCTGCTGGAGGGGCTGTGTCTGTTTGGAGACTATGTGAATTGTGGGTAAACTTGTTAGATGTATGGTGTTTGTGGAGGTGAGAGAAGTCGTAGCACAGTGCTACAAGGAAAGGTTTGAAACCACTGCGTGAGAGGCAGACATTTCAGCCCTGCCATGGAGTCCTTCTAAAGTTGGAGTTTCTCTTTTAAGAAAAAATGTCTTATTCCTCCCCCGAGCTAGCCTGACCCCTGACACACTGCTGCTTCACTTGGGAATGGGTCTCTGTGCCTCCCCAGAGGCTGAGAACTCACCGGCGTCCCAGTGAGTGAAACATCAGGTTTCACAGGGCTGGCTCTGGCTGGGGCTCTGATCGGATCAGGGAAGTGCCCCGTTCCACAGAGGACAGGACAGCTCACCCTCTTCAGCACCTCGTCCTCAGAGACCGGAGCGGTTTGGTCAGACAAGGGGCAATTCTTCCCAGCAAAGATGTTCTTCTGCCTGTTTCTCTGTCCATGCTCTGCTCTTCCAGTGAGCTGTGTGACCTTGCACCAGTCAGCCCTCAGCCTTTCAGAGCCATGTCTTCCTCGGGAAACTGAAGCCAGGGGAAGGATCTCAGATGCCTTTTCATTTCCCAGAGCTGGTAATGGTTGCGAGAGTAGAGAACGCCGTCAGCAGGTCTTGTGATAAGTGTTTTATTCCCAGCTTGCCAGTTACTTCCAAGAATTTCTGGGTACTTTCTCAATGGCATTTTTCCCCCAGTCTAGTGTAAAAGAAACTATCTAGCACTACATGGCAGTATAGAAATAGAGCAGAGGTCAACGAACGCACTGCAAACAGCCAGACAGCAAGTCTTATCAGCTTTGTGAGCCGTAAGGTGTGCACCACAAATAATGGTTTGTTGTTGTGTGAGAGCTGCACAGACAATAAGTAAGCGAATGTCATCTTAATGACCAGAAAAGGTGGAGGCCAGACTTGGATCACTGTGTCATCGTTTGCTGGCCCTGAAGGCCTGAAGCCCCGAGACAGCTCTGCAGCTCTGACCCCAGGCTCACTCGCAAACCACCGACGAATCCCTCTCCTCTCACCGGGAGGAGCTTCTGGTTATTTCAGTCATCCACAACTAGCGGACCACCTGTGCCCCCAATAGCGACTCTAAAGCAAGAGGGCCTCCTAGCGTGTGGAAGAAGTGAAACAGTTAAGGCAGAGAGAAAGAGAGAAAACTCGCAGACAGCCCAGAACACGAATAGCCTGCAGAACAGTCAGGTAGTTCATGGAGACCAGCAAAGAAGGGAGGAAAGCAAAAAGATTGATCGACTGCACGCCCATTTGTGAGATGGACGTACAGACGTGCCCCCACTGGGTACTGCATCTTGGATTTGTTTTGCAAATTGCAGATGCCTGGTTTTGGAAGCCAAGAAAAACCAAGGGCCAAACCACTCACTTGGATCTCAGCAATTTTCATTACTTCATTTTCGGGGGGGGGGGTCGGGGAGGGAGGTGTCATTAAATATTCCCCTTTCCAAACAAGAGAAACAGAGAGCCGTTTTCCTCAGGAGCCTAGAAGAACACAAATACTCTCTAGAATTCATTTTAGAAGTAAGAGAACAAACTTTGGCTCCTCGTGGAAGTGGCTGAGACACGCGGCTTAGCCCACAAAACTGCTGTAACCGTGAAATGGAACAAATTCCGAGTCCCAATACTTCATACCCTTCAGCAACATGGAGATTATTTTGTTGATACTTCAGGACTGTCCCGTCCTGTGCTCAGATCAGTCCTGCCGGGTAGACCCTCGCATTACAACATGAAAGAGAGGGCTTCTCCCATGTTTCCCTTTACTAGTCCTCCCGAAGGAGCTCACAGATGGCTGTGGTTTACAGAGACTTTATCAAAGGAGGACCCAGTGGCCAGGCCTCTCCCACACTCTTTGTTACTGATATTTACACGAGTTTCCTTATATAAACTATCTCTTTAAATATTTATCATAGAATTTTAAATTAGCTGAACTAGCTGGAAAGGCTGAGATGATGCATTTGTTCTAAATTTTTTCATTTTGACATTTTATTCAAAAGTATTTCAAATCACCTTTTGGGGAAGACACAGTTAATAACTGGCACTTTGTGTCGAAGAAAAAAGAATGCCCCTTGGAAGAGTTCAAATGTTCCCTTTCTTCTCGATCAGGTTTCAGTATCTAATTTACCCTGGTGAGTAAATTTACCCTCCCATGCTTCTGTGGCCTTCCCGGGTCAAGATACCAAACCCATCATGTAATAAGCTTGGGGAAGGAGACCTTCTGTACATTAAAACATGCATCCATATGCACACATCTACTTGTGCCCACGTTTTGATCATCTCCAGCCTAAAGCTTTGGATATTATGTAGAGGACTCACCAAGCAGGTTCCTAACATCCTTCAGAACTAAGCTGCCCACCAGCAGTGTGGGTGTACAACCTGAAAACGAAGGCCAGTAGGGTTTTTCAGTGGGCATGGAATTGGGCTGTGGCTGGCACTGCCCCAATTCTGGCTGAGATCTGTCTCCTCTCCCTGGAACAAAGCCGTGTAAGAGAAAGCCACGTCCACAGTCTCTAGGTTTCCTTGGAGCTTGGTCATAATCACACAGTAACTGTTGTTTTAGGACGAGTACATGAGCAGGCCTATCCTGTGCGACGAACTCAGCATTTTCTTCATTCAGACAGATCAAGAGCACTCAGTTGGACATACCAGGGCCAAGTTGCCAAGTTTCAGACTGCTGGCTTTTGTTTTTCAGGCGGTAAAATGGAGGGAGGTTGGGATAGGCTCTCTGTCTAGAACCGAGGCTGGCTTGGAACTTGCCTTAGCCTCTCAGGTGTTGTGATTATAGGTGTGGACGACCACTGCTAGCAAGATTTCTTCTTCTTTCTTTCCTGTTTTTTTTTTTTGTACACTTGAGGAAAAAACAGAATTTCCACATATGAGCATTCCATCCCATGATCGTATGACCACAGGTGTCCTGGGAGCGCTTGACCTGGTTTTCTGTTGAACGCGTACCCGTGCAGGCCGTGGCCGGAGGTGGGTCTGTTGCATCTCTCTCAGGGCGTCCTCTGAGTCACCTCAGCGTGCCCTGTTCTGCCGGGCAGCCAGGCAGGACTTCAGCAGAACAGCCGCTGTGTCGAAGGCTGCCTTCAGAGGTTGGAGCTTCAGCTTCGTGCTTGTGCCATACCAGCAAAAGTGTGGTTTTATGATTTCTAGGGTTTATATATTCAGGCGGATTTTTTTGTTCATTACTGGACCATAAACTCTCCAAGATGAGGGCCATGTTTGCTAGTCTTCTTGTACCCACAGCTGTCTGTCAGCTCACTCCAACGCATTGCTGAGAATCGAGGAGAATACCTGACTGGCCAGAGCTTTCTGTCCAAAGGGTCTTCATGGTCAGCATCCTCTTATCCAAAGTTATTGTATATGCAATTTGATTTTTTGTTGTTGTTGTGCCTGTCCTGTGGCTTGAACTCGGGGCCTGGGTGGTCCCTGAGATGTTTTTGCTATGGCTAGCTCTCTATCACTAGAGTTACAGCTCTACTTCAAGCATTTTTGGTAAGTTATTGGAGATAAGACTGTCATGGACTTCCCTGCACAGGTTGTCTTAGAACTGCGCTCCTCAGATCTCAGCCTCCTGAGTAGCTAGGATTATAGGTGTGAGTCACTGATGTCTGGCTGTGCAATTTGAGTGTTTAATCAATGCTTTCTCATTGTCGGTGAATTGTGTGGTCTTTTATTCCATAAATGCCTTCTGCCTGAAACACTCAACTTTAAATGCATGAATTAAAACATCATTAACACTAATACATGCAAAGTTTAGGGTAAAAAAGAAGAATTTGTTATTCTGTGTTTGTTCTTGAAATCGTGCCTATGTTTGTATGCTTTGTTTCTTTGAGATTCCATAAACACCTTCTGGAATGTAGAAATTCCACCCTGCGTCTTGTGGAGCTTCAGTAACCCACCTGCTTCTGTTGCTGCTACACGCAGTTGTTTCTTCCACGTTTTGCAAGCAAGTCCCTGATGTCCAACCCATTAGCCATGCTTGAACTTTGACACTGGGAAAAATGTTTGTAATCTAAGGATTTGATTTTTGTGCTTCATTTTTCTTCTTTTAATTCACAATCCACCGCCCCCCCCCCCTTCTTCAGGATCAACACTCTGTGGTGGGCCAGAACACGGGCCCCAGTCCAACTCCCAACTCCTGCTCGAATCCAAACACTGGAAGTGGCTACATGAACTCCCAGCAATCCTTGTTGAATCAGCAGTTGATGGGGAAGAAACAGACGCTGCAGAAACAGATCGCAGAGCAGAAGCAGCAACTCCTTCTCCAGCAGCAGATGCTGGCCGACGCGGTAAGGCTCACACCCGCCTCCTATTGCAAGCCCCTGTCTGCCCCACATAGGAAGCCACTCTCCTCCATTTCTAGTTAGTCCTTTGCTCTCTCCCTGTTTATGAGACCACAACCAGCACATCCTAGCTGTAAGAGAGACGAAGCCTTTATGCTCAGTGTTGCAGAAAACAAAGACAGAAAAGCTTGACTTGCCAGTCTCTGACAGTCCCGCCCCACACAGGAGCAGAGCAGAGCAAACCGGTGTCACTCCCAGCCCCGAGAGGCTCCGAGCCACACAGACCCAAACTGAAGTCAAAGCCAAGACTCAGGATGAAAGGCCCTTTTTAAAGAAAATATGAACATATATTTTCCATTTTCACTCTATTTGTGTGGCCTTTTAAGAAAGACGAGGTCATAGTTCACAAATACTAGCCAAGAATCCTGCTCCAGGCCTGTCTGCTCATCAGCACACTCCTATAACCACACACAGAACTCTGCCCAAGCCCCTCCACCCCTCCAGCCCCTTACTCTCTCCCTTTAAACGTTTTAGTCAAATGAAACAAGTTGAATGGAGTCAAAGTACAAAGAAAAAGGAAAAATAAAAGCTCTGAGTGAAGCTCAGTGGCAGAACACTTGTCAAGCATGTGTGAGGCTGAAGGTTTGATTCCAAGAATACATATATGTATGCACGCACGCACGCACGCACGCACGCACACACACACACACACACACACACACACACACACACGTACGCCAAGTATAAAGCATACTATCACGACCAGAGATGTTTCTAAAGGAATGGTGACTGGAGTCCTCTGGGAGGAAGGGGGACAGTGGAAAACAGACTGACTCGCTCTCAAGTAAGGAATATGGAGAAATACACTTGCACAGACGGAGGAGCCACAGACTGAGCCCATACAACACAGCCAGCTCTGCTGATGGCACAGTTTTCCGTTAATCAAAATTCCCATAAGTACACCATTATCTCTACCTATGCAGTTATTCTTTTTGTTCATGGTGGTCATGGGCTTGAACCCAGGGTCTGGGTACTGTCCCTGAGATCTTTTGCTCATGCTAGCGCTCCACCAGCTTCAGCCACAGCTCCACCTCTGGTTTTCTCATGGTTTATTGGAAATAAGAGTCTCACGGACTTTCGTGCCCAGGCTGGCTTTGAACCGTGATCATCAGATCTCAGCCTCCTGAGTAGCTAGGATTACAGGTGTGAGCCACCAGAGCCTGGCTTATATGCTTATTTTTAACTTGAAAATGGCAGTTGCTTTGAATGCATATAGAAGAATTGCAGTGCAGCAATTCCAAAAACTTTATGACCCACATGAAGAATTAAAAAGAAAAAGAAAAAAACAGTCTTAATGTCCAGAGTGATCTGACATGCATGGCCAAATCGTTTTGTTCTCTGTTGAGTATAAACGGACCTTACAACATAGCAACTTCTGGTAGGGTCACCCTGATACCAAGATAAAGTGAGAGAAGATACGGCCACTTCATTATTTGGTCTAAAAATAGGTCACGGTATGTATGACTCCCCAAATACAAGACATCACCCTCTTGTGCTAAATAGGCAGTAACTACTTTACTGAAGAGTATAGTCAGACTCACTTTCTGACAGTTTTCAATCTAGAAAATCTCCACTGCCTCAGGCCGTTGCTAAATCATCCAAAGCCTAAATGCTGTGGTAGTTTCTAAGGTCTGAGACAACCGGTCCAGGGGGTGCTGTTTCCTTGTCAGTGAGAGCAGCCTGTGGGAGGGGAGGGGGCGCAACGTTAAAAGACTTTCCTAAATTCATCTCTTAACTCCACACATCCATTGTAAGGATCGAAAAGTGGCTGAGAAGGGAAACAATGGAGACCAGGACAGTTCTGAGATATTAGAAGGAACACTGAGAATCACCAGCCAGGGGCCTGGCCCTGTGTGGCAGGAAAGAACCTGAGTTTTCCACTCAGGATTTGGTCTCTGTTCTTTCACTGTGTGACCGTGGGCAAATCACCGAGCCTAAGGAAGCCTCCATTTCTTCTTCTAATTGAAAATAAGCCTGCTTACCTTGGAGGCTTGATTATGGGGGTACAAAAAAGAAGAAGTACACATATAGGGTCTCGCAGGGCCCGGCAGTGTGTTGAATGTTGTGCAGACGTAGAAACACTTCCATGCAGGAAACGATGCATCTCTGAGTTATCACAACTAAATAAGGTTATGATTGACACCCAGTGGTCGCAAAATTGTTCTGATACTTTTACTTTTCTGAGTAACTCATAAATTTTTATAAGTGGAAAGGTAATGGTAGAATTTTAATACATTTTCATTTTTGTCCTTAAGGAGAAAATCACACCACAAGAGCAGATAAACCGACATTTGACAAGGCTGCCCCCAGATTACAAAGACCAAAGAAGAAACGTGGGCAGCCTCCTGCCAGCAGCCCAGTTCTCCGGTGAGTGTCTCCCTCTGGGTGGCTCTGGCTGGAGCCAGGCCTCCGCTGCCCATCCTACCGTCCCTGCAGGTGGCCTGGCCCAGGTTGGGCTCAGCAGAGGCACAGGCGTGGTTCACAGAAAGCCTCCTCTTGAAAGGCTTCTTTTCCAATAGTGCTACTGCCAGAGAATAGTGAACTTTTACAGTTCTACAGTAAACACATTTCAGTAAACTCCCCCAGAGCATCAGAGGTGGCTCTTTTCACATCACAAAGAAAAACGTTTTTGATACCTTTCCCACTATAAAATAAGTGACAAACAGGACTCCCCACCCCACCCTTCACAAAAGAAAAACAGACCTCCTTCCAGCTGCTCTCCTAGGAGACTCTGCTGAACCCCCCCCCCGCCGCCTCCACTCCCACTCGCGTCTCTTCCACCAGAATTTTCAGTACTTTTATATGTTTATTTTTTATGTTTATTTGTCCTCCCAACTTTCCTTTACCTGTTTTACCTGTTCCCCATCTACCAAGAAAGTCATAAAGGTAAGCATAGAACACAAGTCTAATAAAGACTACTTCGGAGAAGGGGAAAGGGGGAAAAGAGGGATAAAGGTGAGTGAGTTTGAGATACATGGCAACAAGGTCTGAAAACCTTAGGCCTTAAAGAGAGTGGTTGAGCAATTCTGGGGAGGCGAAGGGAAACCAGCTCTGCTGGGTCAGTGGCAGCAAGACGGGGCTGGGCCCACAGAAGAAAAGAGAAACGGACAGTCAGTCTGCGGGCACAAAGACAAATGAAACCGCTCGGAAGTTCTCTAAAGAAAGAAAGGCGGTTTGCTCTCGGGGTCCTGTTCAGTGCAATTTGTATAGGTCGCTCTGTTTTGAAACTTCTTCAGCTGGACTAGCTGTCTCCTCCCTACAATCGGGACCGGGCTGTGATGCAGCCGCTAAGATCGCTTTGCCTCTGTGTAAAAATGCCGTTCTCTATTTGATGGTCCTCAGAGAGATGCTGTTATATTTGTTGGTACAATGAGAACCACCTTTCCTAGATGCTAATATTGGAAAGAACTACCAAGAACAGTTAATGCTTTCTGTCATGTGAGCGACTTATGATGTAAAGTGCTACTATTTTGTGATCTTTGTGGAAAACAGCTGTTCCCAGCCAGTCTGGTGATGCCCATTTGAAATCCTAGCTTTTGGGAGGCTGAGGCAAAAGAATTTCCGGTTTGAGCCTATCCTACTCTGCACAGAAAGACCTTACCACCACCACCACCAACAGCTTCTTGGGGTATTGTTTTTAAAATTAGGGGGATAACTTTTCTGATTCCTTGTAGCATTTATGTAGTATAAACTCTCTTTTCGGGAGACCCTAAAATATAAAGATGCTGTTGTTTAGATCGTTGGCATTGTGTGTACGCTCAGCTGTCGCTCCAGCTCTCTTCCCTGGTCCCTCTTTACCGCACTTCTGGAAGCATCTGCAAGATGCACAGCCATGGGAAGACTAGAGATGCCAGGGCTACGAGAGTGTGCATCCACCTGCAGACATTCGGAAGCAGATGACACTTGTAGTGTGGTGGTCAGGCCCAGGCAGCGTTTGTAGACATGCTGTTCTCCTAACTGACATCCTGCAGCTCCCAGGGTAGACAGCTCTCTAGTTCGCACTGTCTCTCATCCTGCAGGCCCACCCACCTTCCTTCATAAAAGCATCTTTCCCTAAGCTTTTCTTTGCTTTAATCTCATTCATTCATTTGTTCATTCATTGAGGGTATCAGTTATGTAACAATTCCATGCCATCCACTGGACTCAGGAAATATGACTGCACGCACAGGCAGAAACACCTTCCCTGCCGGAACTCCCCACCTATCGGGCACGTCCCCCTCTTCCCGGGGCTCCATTTTTGCCTCTCAAAGTATTTCTGACCGTGGCTGTAGCTGCCTAGAGGCAGGGCGTGTCCAGTTCAAGGGTGCATCACTCATCCATGTCCCACACCAGCCCACCAGTGACAGGCATCGGGTTAACGGACAGGTCTTTTGGTGCTGTGGAGTGTGCCGTGCCGCACGGAAGACTCACAGAGAAAACATGAGACGGGAGTAAATAAAAAGCGTAAAGATGGAGTTGAGCCTTGGCCTGAAACTTTAAAAGAGGGTTGAGATTAAGATAAGAGAAATGGCAAGAGGAAGTATGGCTGGTGGTGGCTTCCATAGCAAAGCAGTGTAGCAGCTTTCCATATGGACAGAAATCACCGGACTGTGGAGGGCACCAGGCCTTTACCCTGTGGACCCTGGCAGCTTCTGAAATGAGAGTGCTTCAGATGAAGAAGGAGGTGTGGATTTCCACGGCCGCCAACAGGAAGATAGAGCAGGAAGCCTGCATCTCATATACAGTTGCTGAGTGATCCAGATTCCCTGGCCAGCAGATAATCTACACGGTCTCTGGGCTCAGCATATAGAAAAGCTCATTCCAAATGCAAGCTTAATCAATAATATCTCAGTGGCTCCAGAACTGGGGAGAGGAATTGGAGGCATGGCTCAGTTGGTATATGCTAGACAGTGAGAGAAAGTGTCAGGTATTGAGTTCAAGTCCTGATCTTGGACCTAAAAAAAAGAGGAAAAATGTGAAACCTATTACATTAGACCCATTCCATTTTAGCTTCTTTGTGTTCCATGTAAACTCTTCATCAAGGAGTGACCGAGGGTGGGCCTTCCCATCAAAAGCTGACGTATTCCTTTTATATGTTGGTCATTTCTCTTGTTCTTGAATTAGAAGTTGCTATAGAAGACTGTTATGAACAGGTATAATTATTTTCTCTTTCTTAGGTGGCTCATCCTCGGTGAGTTTAAACTCTAACCAGGCTTTGACAAACCCAGTTTCAACACACGCCATTTTAAATCAAAACCCCAGCCTCATGTCTGCTTCCCATGCGACCAGAGCGCCGTCCTTGCCCACGGCAGCCCACAGCGCAGGGGTGTACACAGCTCTGCCCTGCGGCCAGCCTGGCACCTGTGGCGCCTCGCCCGGCGTGAATCAGCTGACCCAACAGAGAAATCCAAACCAACTGCTAGCAAACCCAAGCAACTCTCTGCTGCCACAGCCGTCAACGTTAGGGCCAAACAGCAGCAGTGATGTGGCCACCAGGGCCCTTGGGTTTGGAGCTGGGACTGCTGGCAATTCACAACTGAGACCAAATGTAACCCACACTATGGCAGGCCTGCCCGGCCAGAGACCGTCATCATCGTCATCATCCTCCTCCTCGTCAGCATCAGCATCGGCGTCCAGTGGGGTGGCCACGCCCCACAGGGCCACACGGACCTGGGCCTCTCCCGGAGTCACGGCCAGCCAGCAGGTCCCCTTGGGGGTAGCGGGAGGGCGCTTCCCCACAGCCTACACCCCCGGTCAGCCTCCGCAGCCCCCCCAGGGGACAGCGGCCCCGCCAGGCCAGCTGACACCCACAGTGCAAATGAGGCCCGCCAGCCAGACGGGGCAGACGCTAAGTGGACAGACCGTGGCCCCCCCCAGGGGCATGAGCCTCAGACCCGGGCAGCTTGGCACACAGGTTCTGTCTAATCTGACCCCAACAGGGGCAGGGTTGAATCTGCCCAGGACCGTCATGAGCCAGCTGCCACCTCTGACTCCCAGTACTTTTCCTTCCTCGGACCAGAGCTCCAGCGCTTTCCAGGGCAGTGAGCAGGTCAGCGAGCTGGCCTTTGACCTCCTCGGCCGGCAGGCCGACAGCGTGGGCCCGGCACTGGACAGCGACGTGGACTTCATCGACTCTCTGCTGAGGACAGAGACTGGCCACGATGACTGGATGAAGGACATCAGTCTTGACGAAATCCTGGGGAGCAACTCCTGAGGAAAGAACAGCAGATGGCAGACCCCCAGCCCTTGGGAGCAGGCTGTGAAGGACACCCCCGGGCCAGGCCGAGCGCAAGACTGCCGCACACACGCGAGCCAGGGGCAAGGCAGAAAGGAATCGCGGTTCTGAAGAGTCTGGTCCAAATTCTTGTTCAGACTCTGAAACCTGAAAGCAGCACATTGGGTTCACTTTCCGGTCTAAACCAGGGAGCATGTCACCCAGTGGACCCAAACAGAACTGTCCTATGGATGTGTCGTTGTGTAAGAAGTAAAACAGAGCTTGTAGCTTGTTTAAACCCCACGTCACCAGGAGGCACTGGTTCCATTCAACAGCAACACATTCCTTAATTTGCTCGCATAGGTGAGTGAGTGTGGTTTAGTTTTCCACTGTCTTGTCATTTAATTTTCATAAGGCTTGCAGAACATATCAAAATGTGACGGGTTTATTTGGGAAAGAAAGGATAGCACACTTAGAAAACACCGGTGGAGTGTGGAATCCCTTCCCTAGACCCCCCCCCCCGTCTTCATTTCCTCACATGTGCCACATGACAGTGGGATCTATAGCCAGTGATGAGAGGGGGATGCAGGTCCGCTTCAGACCCCACAACCCTCCTGTCTAAGCTTCAGAAACCAAGAATCCATGCCAAAATACTGAGGCACCTAAAAAAGTGGGGCATTGCCATCAGAGAGAGTTATGGGGCCATGAATAGCTGAAGTTTTACTTATTAGGACTGGCACCCATTGGCCAGTTCCTAAGCTGAGGGAAATGGAGCATTGTCTTTGTCATTTTTGATGACCAGAAACTGGTTTGTAAGGAAAGAAAGTGAAGGCCCAAGCTGTGACTAGAAAGCATCATGTGTTGACTAGAGGCAAGAAACAGCAATGGCAGGTGTGAGCGGGGACAATCTTTTTTCATGGAGTTTAGAGGAAAGAATAATTGAGAGAAGAAAATGATCGTTCCTTCTTTGGATGTATTATGGGCTTGGCTGCAGAGCCACAAAGTGTCAGTCTACGCCCGCGTCTCTGCCTGACACAGTGAGACCTCTCTGTGTGCTTCCTGATCTCCCCATGCCCAGGTTTTCTCCCTCTGAGGGTTGAGTGCCATGTCTGTCAGAAACAGAATTTTGGCCAGGCACCAGTGGCTCATGCCTGTCAACCTAGCTACTCAAGAGGCTGAGATCTGAGAATCGTGGTTCAAAGCCAGCCTAGGCAGGAAAGGCCTGAGACTCTTATCTCCAATAAACCACTCAGAAAACCGGATGTGGCGCTGTGGCTCAAGTGGTAGAGTGCTAGCCTTGAGTTGAGCTGAAGGACAGAGCCCTGGCCCAGAGTTCAAGCCCCGTGACTGACAAAAAAAAAAAAAAGAAAGAAAGAAAGAAACAGAATTTTGGTAGCACATTTAGCCTCAGCACCCATGCACCAAGGAAGATGTTCTGACGTGGGTTCTATGCAGAGTGCTGCTCTTGTTTTCCTAGCTACAAAACAGCAAAAGTTGTGCTCCACCTTCTAGTTACATTTTCAACTACCAAATGCAATTTAACTGGAGCCATCTAAAACCCACGTCTTTTGGTATCAGTTCAAATTACAAACAGAAACACATTTTGAGTTCTGCCATGCCCAGTCTTACAGGCGCCTGAAGGCTGCGGTCCCCTCCAACCAGCACCCAGGTTACTGGCCTGGGGTCTTTTCTGTGCTAATTTGTAAATACAAATGAATTACTTGTTTTGTACACTTTTGTAAAGAATATTTTGGTAGAAAATACTTAAAACATATTCTTTGGGTTATATTTATACATATGTGAAATAAATATACTATCGAAAGGTTATATTTTATACAAAGAGTAAATTGTTACCTTTTGTATGCTAATACACAAAGTTTTGTATAATATGACAGTTTATTTTTAGCTAAAACCATACTTGGCCAAGTAGGAACTCTGGAAACTCTCAAGAGAATCATTAAACAAATTTATATTCTGAAACCTCAGTGAGAAAGCATTCCCAGTTTCAATCCCTACCTTTGCTTTTTCCTGCTCCAAATTCGTTATTAAGCCCACAGTTCTCATGTCTGATTCGATTACTCCTCTGTGCACAATTATATCAGTCCTTTTTGCATGTAGCCTACTGTGTGTTTTTCATTTTATAAAACAGTGTTTCTCCATGCACAAAGAGAGGAAAAATAATGTACATATAAACACGTTTATTCTATGGCTCTTCCCAGTTACTGTATATATCTGCCAGCATTTCCCAGCTACTCTTCTGTAATTCACATTATTTCTACCCTAACATTAACAGTGTGTTTGCAGTAGCTGTCAAACTTAAAAGATAAGGCAACCAGAATGTTTGAATTTTCTTCTATCTTAATGTGAATTTCATAATTAATGTCTATTTATTCAGCTATTCATTAAAATACAGGATTCTTTGGAATAAAATGGTGTAATCTATAGTTTCTGTTAGTTCGCAGCCTATTACCAAAGATGAGGTAATTTTCCTGAAAGCTGAGATAATGACAATTTGATGGACATATTTAGTCAGAACCTTAACGATTTATGACTTAAAAGCTATTAGCATACAATCTCCCATTTATAGATACCAGACTACTTAAATGTAGACATTGTTTATCATCCTGACATATTAAACAGGAGATAGAAATCTTTTTCTTTATTTTTTTGATTCAGAGACTAGAAATCAACTTAAATGATTCATTCTTAGCTTTATGTTAAATGCAATGACGATAAATAACTGCTCAGTTGAATGCACTAATACACCTGCACTGCTGTAACTGTACCCATATCTGTAACGATTTCAACTTGTAAAACAAGCATTTTGTATTGTGTGTGATTTTATGTGTAAAAAATAGTTTAAAAAACTCAGAAGTGGTTTTCTTGAATGAGGTCATACTTTTAATCACCAACAATATTTTATTACATTACAGAAAGTTCTGGGAACTGTTAATATCAGTGAGTGTTTGAAGGCAAATTTATCCTATAGGAATCTTCCTATACTCATGAAATGCTGGCCTGTCTCTTGTCAGTATAGATGGGTTTGCCTAGCTACTAAGTTCTGAGGAAACACTGCCTGCATCTCCATGTTTGTGGTCACTTGCCTGGCTTTCTTGGTTGCATTTGGTCAGACCTGGCAGAGCGAGCCAGGTTCAGGATTCAGGAGCATATTTAATGCCCTTCATTAATCGAGAAAGGCGAGAGAAAGGTAGGCCTTTGTGGAGGTAAGACCATCCATTCCAAATTCTCCTGCTGTCTAAAGATGTCACTATAGGGTTCCAGTGCCTCCCGACATTCTCTTCCTAATGGAACAGTAGTAAAAGTGGCATTTGACCACTTGGCGATTCCAAGGACATATTTTGGGGGGGGAATTGGTCCTTGTGCCAAAGAAACTAGAAGATAGTAAATAAGTAAAATCAGCATCAATAAAAATAATATGCACACAAATTAAAAGAGAAAGAGAGATGGGTAGAAGATAGCTAGATCACACCCTTCCGAACAAGAAGACGGAAGAGTCCTGCCTCTGAGCACTGGAATCAGTGGCTGGCAAGGAAAGACGTCTTTAAAAACCCATGCATAGCAGCCTCATTTCCCAATGGACACCCCGTCCCCTGGGGAGTGACCAAGCAGTCACCTTCTCCCACCTCGGACACAGGGTACAGGAGCTTTAGATGAGGACTCGGAAGCCAACTCTGATTTCTGATCAAGGACACAAAACCCACCTCATAGATTCCAAGATCAGAGATACCTCAAAGCAAGGGGCTGACTGCACAGGCATGGGAAGTTGGGAAGCCAAGTGGAGGTTGGAGAGGGCATCCAGGAGAACAAAGGAGGAAGCCATGTCCACTCCTCAGTGGCAGGTCAGGGCCAGGAGGCCAGTGCACTGTGCAGACTGCAGCCTGGGCTGGGCTGGCCGCCAGGAGGCGGCACTGAGGCAGGGGGGGTGTGAGACACCAGGAAAAGGTTGCTCACATGTGGGCCTCAGAGGGAACACAGTCACACAGATCAACACAGGGAAGGGCAAGGAATAAACCTGTCCGTGAGCAGTCCCGAGTCTGACAGCCAGACCACACATCTCTGCCTGAACTGTCTTGGATTCCAGGCCTAGAGCTAAAGGTTTCTCAGCACAGCCTGGTTTTTGTCCTTCTCTGCTTCCAGATGCACCGATCTAATGTAAATCTACTTATTACAGAATGTTATCAAGTAGAGGACTTGAGCGCAAGTATATGAAACCCAACTAAGGGGTTTCTGAGTTCCCAGACTCAGGAATGTGTGTCCTAACCCATGTCCTTAGATATACAGTTAGCTCATCATTTAAAATCAATGTGAAGAAAAACTTTTATCGTACAATGATCAGCGTTATTCTTTTCATTCTTAGAAGCAAGCAGAAGAACAGCATGTCTTAAAATCAGGAACGTCTTAGATTTGATGAGATGTAGTCTTTGCCTGACGTAGCAAGGGGTCCACATGGCCAGCCTGACTCGGGAGGGGGTCTGCCCACACAACCCGGAGCACGGTGGTGGCTCTGCGGTGGGTGCGTCGAGGCCCCCTTCCCCACTGCACGGTGACAGTAGGGTCACCCCCTGTCCACGTCCAGACCAGAAAGACGTGAAGGGCAAGCTACACTGCATAGAGTTAGCGTCTGCCTTTTCCTGGGAGAGAGCTGCTCAACCAGACTTCTGTAGACATTCTAGTCACAACGGTGTCAAGGCTTTGTAGATCTTGAAAAAACTGTGGGTCTAGAAGTCTGAATTGTATGCTATGCGGTAAAGGACAGCAGTGGGCCAGTAGTTGGAAATGATGACAGGAAAGGTGTAAAGAGTTGAATGGGAATAATATACATTAATTCAAACACTGATTTTCCTCATAAGAATATAGGGAGTTGTGACTGGAAAGCACATGGGGTCTTAGTTATCCTCTCACTGTGTTATGTTCTAAGCCGGACGAAGACTGCACAGCTGTGTTTTCGGTCTTGTGTGCTGTGAGGAGTCAGAGGAAGATGGCCTACGTTATTCCTCACCCTCGCTGCTGTGGCTGCTGATGGTTTGATCTGTGGGAGGATGCGATGAGGTAAACAGGCCTTTCTAACTGGAATCATTAACATGTCAGATTTGCAGACAGAAGAGGAATCTCAAAAGCTACTAAATGTATATGGAAACAAAAACCATGTGGTGTCAAGCTAAGTCTAGAGATAGCAATTGCGATACACAGCCAGACATTACCGTAACTGAACGTAGGGGAGCCAGGACCTCATTTCCATCGAAGAAGAGGGACCTGAGAGAATGTCCTGCCAACGCAGATCCTCAGATCCAGGAGCGGTAGCAGAGAGTGAAGCAGGCTCCGTCCACGGCCTGGGGACCAAGAACAGCAACCAGAACGGAATCCACCTACGCTTTCTGCTTTTCTGGTAAGTACACGTCAAGCCCTGAACTGTGCTGGGGGAGAAGGGGGCTCACGGTAGCGGTAGCGGTAGAGGTGGCAGCAGCAGTGGTAGCGGTGGTAGTAATAGTAGCAGCAGTGGTGGTGGTGATAGATGTAGCAGCAGTAGTAGTGGTGGTGGTAGTAGTGGTAGTAGTAGTAGTAGTGGTAGTAGTGATGGTGGTAGTAGTGATAGTGGTGGTGGTGGTGGTAGTAGTAGTAGTGGTAGTAGTAGTGATGGTGGTGGTGGTGGTAGTAGTGGTGGTGGTGGTGGTAGT
>NW_012267226.1:25893443-25894086 GCF_000151885.1 Dipodomys ordii
CCCCCTGCGCGCACACCCTATCCCCTGTGCGCGGAGCCCCGCCCCCTGCGCGCACACCCTATCCCCTGTGCGCGGAGCCCCGCCCCCTGCGCGCAAACCCTATCCCCTGTGCGCGGAGCCCCGCCCCCTGTGCGCACAGCCCGGCCCGCGGAGCCCGCCCCCTGCCTGGAGCCCCGCCTCCGGAGCCCCGCCCGCGGAGTCCCTCGGCTCCGCCCCGGCGCCTCTTGGCCCCCTTTGGCTTCCGGGTTCCCGGTCAGCCCGGCAAGTTCTCCTCGCGGCCATGCGCGCTTCCCTTTTCCGCGCGTGAGTCCGCGATGACGTCAGCGCGCCGGCAACGTCTGAGGGCGGGGTCAGCGCGCTGCACACTGGGAGAACATGGCCGCTTCCTGCGTCCAGCCCGGACCGGCGCTCGCCTGACCGCGGACACCGCCCGAGCCCGCCGCCCTCCGCCCTCCGCCCTCCGGCGGCAGCCTCCGACCTCGTCCGCCTCCCCGCTCGGCCCGCCGTCATGGACAGGAGCTCTAGCTGCGAGAGTCTGGGCGCTCAGCCCGCCGCCGCGCGGCCGCCCAGCGCGGACTCCCTGTCCAGGTAACGGGGCGCCGGGCCGCGGGCGACCTGAGGGGACGGGGCGACCTGAGGGGAC
>NW_012267226.1:25894850-25899106 GCF_000151885.1 Dipodomys ordii
GTGGTAGTAGTAGTAGTAGTAGTGGTAGTAGTGATAGTGGTGGTGGTGGTGGTAGTAGTGGTGGTGGTAGTAGTAGTAGTAGTAGTGGTAGTAGTAGTAGTAGTGGTAGTAGTAGTGATAGTGGTGGTGGTGGTGGTAGTAGTGGTGGTGGTAGTAGTAGTGGTAGTAGTAGTAGTAGTGGTAGTAGTAGTGATAGTGGTGGTGGTGGTAGTAGTGGTGGTGGTAGTGGTAGTAGTAGTAGTAGTGGTAGTAGTGATAGTGGTGGTGGTAGTAGTAGTGGTAGTGGTGGTGGTAGTAGTGGTGGTGGTAGTAGTAGTGGTAGTAGTAGTAGTAGTAGTAGTGATAGTGGTGGTGGTGGTAGTAGTAGTAGTAGTGGTAGTAGTAGTGGTGGTGGTGGTGGTAGTAGTGGTGGTAGTAGTGGTAGTAGTAGTAGTGGTAGTAGTAATGATAGTGGTGGTAGTAGTGGTAGTAGTAGTAGTAGTGGTAGTAATAGTGATAGTGGTGGTGGTGGTAGTAGTGGTAGTAGTAGTAGTGATGGTGGTGGTGGTGGTAGTAGTAGTAGTAGTAGTAGTGGTAGTAGTGATAGTGGTGGTGGTGGTGGTAGTAGTGGTGGTGGTAGTAGTAGTGGTAGTAGTAGTAGCAGTAGTAGTAGTGGCTTCCACCCGAGAGAGATCTACTCCTGACCAAGAATCGTTACTGCCAGCTCCTGAGTGGCCTTGGTGCAGCAAGAGTGTCCAGGTCCTCCGCCCCAGCTTGGGGTGAAGGGCCGTGTCAAAGCCCTGCTCTGAGCGTGGGTGGCATCATAGGGCACAAACCCCATTCACGGTGGGTAGCACCAGTCTAGCTCTAGAACCCCACTCGTGGTGGGTATTTGCGGGTGGTACTAGCTCTAGAACCCCATTCACGGTGGGTAGGGAGGGCGTTGCTCGCTCTGAGCCCAGGCCCAGCCTCGGATGAGTCCTCAGGGCTGGGGAAGATGGCAGCCCCCTCAGGTGTGTGCTCAGTGTGGCCTGGCCTGGCCTGGCCTGTGCCTGGCTGTGAGAGAACCCAGCAGCCACCAAGGTCACCAAGGACCACAGCAGAGACACCAGTAGCACGCAGCTGTGCCTCCACCACATGGCAGCAGGATTCTCAGGACACATTTTAGAAGCTAGGGATGACTTTCCCAAGGCAGTGTCTTTATGTATCAATTAAAATAATTTTAAAAATTAAAAATGCATAAATATGACTGATTTTTTAAAATATGAGTTTTTAAGGTATTGGTAATGTTTTTCCTAACCTGATTATGTGTACTTTAATGTTTGCTATATTATTATTCTTTATAAATATATCTTGACCCATGCTTTGTTTGCTATCTTTTATAATAATTCTTAAAGTCTACCAAATGAGGAATGAGAAAAATGGATGAGGGACTGCATTAGAGCTAATCAAAAATCAACTAGAAATATTTTGCACTCAAATTGTTTTTCAAGTTTTCATTCCATTTTAACAGGATCAAAAATAGAAAAATTAGAACATCTATTATGTATGACATCCAAGCATGAAAGTCTTCTGAGCAAAACCCAAAAAGAACAGCCTGGACCCTGATATCAGTTGTGAACTCTGGTGCTTGATAAGCCGTTAGCCAAAAAGAAAACATCAAATTACACATCTTACATATATTTATTTATATATCCTATGTTTTGAGTTTGAACCCAAGGGTAACACTTGTTATTATACTTACACTAGGCCCCAGCCCAAATTGCATGTTTTAACTTAAAATGTCTATGCTTTAAAATATTTATATTAACATAGGTTTATATACATTTCAATAAGTCTATTCTTTATTTTTATTTCTTAAATTAACCACCAGTTCTACTCATATCATGTAAGGGGACATCTCGATCCAACATTGATCAAGTGGACTGAAGTTGTACAGAGATTTGTTTGAGAACTACAAAGAGGTAAGGATAGGATGGTACAGATGTTATGTGTGTTTAAAAGTAGCCCAGGCCTTAACATTTATTCCTGAAAAATATAAAACTAAACATTTCGGAGTATTATGGGAATCATAGAACATCAAATAACTTCAATGTTGTCTTGCCCATTGCTCATTCACATACCAACCTGAAAGCAGTACCATCTCAAAGCACTATAGAATTAGTTAAGTGTAGGTGAATAGTGGGAGTGAGAGGCAGGAGAGATCGTCCCTTTATATACAATGTGTGTTTTCTTTTGTATAATTCTGTCTTTCATTATGTACTGAATAAATTGAAGATTATTCGACATCTGGTCTTTGGTTAGCAGGGCCTTTTCAACTTTGGAATGGCCAGAAGGTTTGGAGGATGTCTTAATCCTGTTCTGAGTATATCAAAGTGATGTCTTTGTTCGTTTTACAAAACCAAAGTGAGGATGGTGTTGTAAGGATTAGATCTGGACAATACAATTCAGAAAATGACTTTATTATGGAAAAATATTCTGCATCTTGTATCTAATCCAGAAAATACAGTAATAGAGAAGGCAGCATTGCTAATTATACTGCATTTGCAAAAGTTATTAAAATTACACAAATTAAAGGTTACATGAAGATGTACAGCTGGTAAAGGGCATAACTGAGTGAGTTTGAATGTTGCAAGGTTATAATGACGTGGATTATTCAAGGGTTTTTTTTTTTAACCAAACTTATTTCAAAGGGCTTCTCTTTAGCATTTCAAAGGTAGTGGATAATATTTGAAAAAAAGGTTTCTCTTTTTCTAAGCACAATAGTTGTAGGGTTGGGGAGTTAAATATACAGAGGCTTATAAAGTAACATATACTGGGTGTTCTGAATGTCAGTTGTATGCACAGATGTCTTGGGCATGAAATATTGGACTATTTTAGACTAGTTTTCCTTTTCCAAAATAGTTATTTGCACTTCTGTAGTGACATAAGCCTTGTAGGTGGTGTAGAGAAAAACTGATAATCCTCAAAAATGGAGAATCGTTCAGATCTCCAAATTTAACTCACCCCTGACGTGAACTGTGTATTTGCTTCTGTTTCAAAGATTCCAAACAATGGTAAGACACACTCCCCTCCTAGAAGAATGTTCTCATTTCTCATACGTGGCTCTCCTCACAAAATTCAGATTTCATGGAGAGAGCTCAGTGTGTGTGGGGGGAGGGGGGGGGAGGGGGCTCAGTGTCCTGGGGGGGTGGAGGGGGCTCAGTGTCCTGGGGGGGGTGGAGAGGGCTCGGTGGGGGGGGGGCCGCGGGGCTCCCCGAGCTTCCTTCCGAGGTGCCCTGACCCCGGGGCCTGACCCTGGGCCCCGTCTTGGAGGAGGTGCGAAGCCGCTGGAGGACAGGAGAGCCCGGCAGGACGGAGTCCGGGCGGGGCGGCGGGGCCCAGCCATCAGGGACTCAAGTCGCCGCTCACTTCTCTTTCCTTCTGCCGGTCGTGGGGCTGAGCTCGGGGCCGGGCGCCGCCCTGCGCTCTGGGCGAGTCCGGTTTCCTGGTGGCTCGGGAGGGAAGCCTCTGGCGGCCTCGCGCCGGGCTGGCTTTGAACTGCGATCCGACCTCATCCGAGCTGCCGGGCCCGGGAAGCGGAGGCCCGCAGGGCACGGGGCTTTCGGAGCAGGGCTCGTCTCCCCTTCCTCCCTTCCTTCCGGAACCTTCGCCCCCAGGGGACCCGAGACCCTCTCGCCCCGGCCGGCTGCCCGGGCCGCCCTCCATCAGAACCAGCGCGCTGGCCGGGCCCGGCTGCTTCACCAAGGCCAGAGTGGATGGACGGGTGCCCGGGCACGCGTGTGTGCACGCGTGCGCTGTGTACCTGCGCGGATGGACCGCTGGCCCGTCCCTCCCCGGGCATGCGTGAGCACAAGTGTGTGCACGCGTGCGCTGTGTACCTGCGCGGATGGACCGCTGGCCCATCCCTCCCCGGGCATGCGTGTGCACAAGTGTGTGCACGCGTGTGCTGTGTACGTGCGCGGAGGCGCAGGTGAGTGCACGCTCCACGGCCAGCTCCCCCGCCCCCGGGGTCCGGGCTCCCTCGGGCCGGAAGACGACCGGTCCCTATTAATGAGTGGTCAGTCGTCAGTATTAACGACTGTCTCTGTGTTTGGGCGCAGTTTCGCGCCCTCGGCACAGCTGCTTTACACACGGAACCCCAGAGGGCCGCAGACTTGCCCCCACCTCCCGCCCACCGCAGGAGCCTCGTGGGTCTGAGGCGCTCGACCCCAGGAGGAGGCCGGGCCCACCCCGTCCCCTGTCTGCGCGGAGCCCCGCCCCCTGCGCGCGCAGCC
>NW_012267226.1:25902983-25917216 GCF_000151885.1 Dipodomys ordii
TGCCCCGCGCCCCCTGCCCCGCGCCCCCTGCCCCGCGCCCCCTGCCCCGCCCTTCTCTCAGGTGTAACCTCTTAGGCGGGGCACAGGCCCCAGGTGTTTGCTTTTTCCTCACCGTGCAGCCCAGAGTCCAGGGACCCCTGGGCCGCGCTCACCCAGCCGGTGCCTGGCCTGTCAGCCGGGCTTCCCCGGAGGGTCTGAGAGGAGCGGTTTTAAAGTAGTAATTCAAGAGTGGTCTGCTGAATCAGGTCCGTGTCCATTAGAAGGGTTATTAGATAGCAAATGGCTGCGTGATTTCACACAATTCCTTTTTTTTCCGCTTCAGAAATTGCTTCGACTTCTCATTTATTTTGGGCTCTGCTAAGTCTTAGTGGTACTGTTGGTGTTCATCGAGGAACCTCATTCAAGTAGATTCTTCCTCTACATACACAGATACTTGTCCACTTTTTTGTCAGAGTCCTAATCAGGCCACCAAATTGTTGGTTTAATTGTGTTCTCTACTAGGCTATTAACTACTTGAGAGTAAGGACTACTCATATCTTTAGCACTTAACATAGATCCTGCTTGTCATAAGTGTCCAATAATAGTTGTTTTTCTTTTTTTTTTTTGGTCAGTCATGGGGCTTGAACTCTGGGCCTGGGCGCTGTCCCTCAGCTCTTCACCAAGGCCAGTGCTCTACCACTTGAGCCACAGCGCCACTTCCGGTTTTCTGGTGGTTTATTGGAGATAGGCGTTTCATTGTCTTTCCTGCCTGGGCTGGCTTTGAACCGCGATCCTCAGATCTCAGCCTCCTGATTCTAGGATTACAGGCGTGAGCCGCCGGCGCTTGGCTAGTTGTTTTACTTTGTAAAAGTAAGTTTTTCAGGAGAAATTTTGTGTGTGTGTGTTTGCTTATGTACATTGTACATGTTTCAAACATTTAAACTAGGAAATTTAGACATTGAAGGTTCATACCACCAACTGTAAAAATCATTTAGGAAACAAGTTGTACAATTATAATTTTTAAAGTTACAAATGGTAGTCATAGTTCAGAATAGAATATAGAGAAAGTCTCTGAAGCAATCTGTTCTCTCATTCAAGGGAGACAAGTTAGAAGCACAGGAGGCAGTGGGCTAGAAGTGATTACTGAGGTCTGCAGCTCCAGGGCTAGACAGTTTTGGCTTGTACATTTAATTTTCCTAGTTTGCAGTTTTCTCATCCTTACACAGGGCCTGTGGTCATCTCTTGTCTTAAAAATAAAATGAGCTGCTGGAGCAAGCACAAGCTTTTCTCATTTAGGCTGTCAACACAGGTGATTCTAATGCGCAGTAACATTTTAATGCTATCCTGTGTCCATGGAGAGGCCAACTTTAACCTTCCTTAGGCTAGGACAAGCAAAATCCTGACATTTGGAGTATCTCAGCCTTTTTACAGTACTGTCATCCTTACCTTTTATTTTTATGGTTTTTGTACAGAGGCTCAATTAGGTAATTGTCCTGTGGATATGTTATCTTTTGCCAAATAATAGTTAATACTAATGTTCAGTGTGTCACAAAAAGACATTTTGCATAATGGACATAAATGCTGAGTTTAACTCTAAGAGAAATTATGCAAAATAATATACATACCTTCTGTGAGAATATGGAATCTTTAGCTTTCTTCAGATTAGCAAAAAAATTTAGATTTATGACAAGTTGATAATATGCTGTTCTCTAGTTTCTTCAGGTACTTCTATTATGACATGAACTCAGTTGATATGTTTAAATGTTAGTTGATAATGTCTAAGGCCTTCTAAAAATATAAATCTGAAAAAAGAAAATGGCAATGCAAGTAGTTGCAGTGATGAGTAAAGTGATAGACTACTGATAGGCTGCTGGCAGTTCAGCTCCCTCATGAGACATGGGTTGTCTTGTGTCCTCATCAGTTCAGTTTCCTTTGATGTTATCATAAGACTGATGCCTTTGTCCTCATAGTTATGTCATCTCACATCCTTTAAAAAAAATGGTATTCTTTGGAGTTTTGGTTCTCTCTCCACTCTAGCAAATTGGTTAACAACTCCTGAATGCCTTGCTGTTTTTATCCTTCACAGGGAGGAGTGGGAAAGGGGGCATGAAAACTGTTTGGCTTCAGCAAATGATTTTATTCCTGTTACTGCTCTGATTCTTGATGCAAGTAGGACTATATGCAATACAGTTATTGCATAAATGGAGTTATTAATGTCGTTATTGCATAATGGGAGTTATTCTAAACCTAGACTTCATAACTGTAAGAAGCTAAACACCAAGATTTGGTACTATATTGGCAATATTTTTCATCTTAGTTTACTTTCTAGTTCTTCATGTGTGTACTATGACAGAGTACATTGTCTAGTTACTTTGTATATTTTTACTATGCATAACCTATTAGATACCTAGGGCCAGATATATTATTTGTAAACACTGTGGTATTCACCTAGTCTTACTGTTCCTGTTCAAGGGATAAAAAATTTCATTGAATTTGTCCTGAAGAGTTACAACCTCACATTCAAACACAAGTTAGTTTTATCTGAATCCTCTTGCATTATGAGTGGATTTTATTCCTTGTGTTATATCTCTGTGCCTAGTCCTGTCTATGTTGAATTTGTCCTCGAGAGTTACAACCTCACCTTCAAGGGTGTTAATTTTAGCTGAATCCTCTAGCATTATGAGTGGATTTTACTCCTTGCATTGTATCTCTGTTCCTAGTTCTGTCTATGTTGAGCTAATGTGCTCTTCACTCTTGCTATTCCTTACTCTGACTTCTTTTTCTCTTTTATCCCTTGCCAATCACTTTACTTTTTGTTTCTATTTGTCATCTAGGCTCTTGTTACTCTGGGCTCTGTTTATCCTACATTATTTTAATTTTATCAGCTGGTTCCTAGTTGATAATTTTATTAGTATTTTTGAGCCTCTTATATTTACTTGTAAGTTTCCGTTAAAAAAGAAAAAAAATCCCATGAAGTACCTTTGCTTAAGGTAGTTCTCAACAAATAGCAACTTTTTGTTTTGAGGCAGAATTTGCTCATGTAGTCCAGGCTGGCCCTGACCTCAGTTCTCCTACCTCATCCTCCTGAGTACTATTACAGGAGTGTACCATAGCCCCCGACCTAACTAATTGTAGTTTGAAGTTGCATGTTTGTTTATATAATCATTTGAAAAATAGCAAATCTTGAGGAGTTTATTTCTACCAACTTTGATTACTTACGTAGATGCCTGAAGAGGGAGAAGTTCTCATCTTTGCTTTCAGCTCCAAGGTCACTTAAAAGTGCTGTGTTCCAGGAAATCTACTTTGGGGAATTTCACTATTGGTGATGGATTTGTGTAGGGTTTTAAATTATTAACCATTCGCCTCTTGCCTCTTGCCCAGAATTAATGTGGAGAACTCTGGCTGTAGGACACTGTGAAGCTATCAGATTGCATCATTATTCGTAGCTTTCCTCAGACAATATCCATTATTTTGGATTTCACTATTCTTAGTACTCTTAAGTAACTTGTTGTTCTCTTAAGACCCAGTATTGTGGGGGTGGGGGTTTAGCCCAGCGGAAGGGTGCCCACCCGGCGTGCGCAAGGCCCTGTGTTCGGTCCTCAGCCCTAGAAAAAAAAAAAAGACCCAGTATTGTGAACTAATCAGGAAATCATGTCTAAATTATTCGGAAAGGACACTTAAAGACATACTACTCAGATGTAGTTAAGGTAATACTGAAGCTGAGATGGGTACCCTATGCTGTTCCTTACTGCATATGCTATTGTCCATAGCTTTCTGTTATGCAATCAGTAGTCCTCAGTGTGGTCCTCAGACCAGTGCCAACACTATCCCTTGAGAATGTGTTAAAATGTAAATCTTGGTCCCTGCTTCAGACTTGATGCAATTAAAAACCCTGGGTTAGAAGAGCTGCCACTTTAGCATGCCCTTCACACGGTCTTGATGCATGCTGAGGTTTGAGACCCGCTGCTTTGCATCTTTTGCTAGTTGATACTCATAGCTCCATCGACATTAAACAGACTAAATGAGGATTTATGTCAGAAATACTAACAGTCTGTTATCTAAGATAGGCATTTTTGTAAACAAGTCGACTGAACTAGTAGAAGGTAAATATAATCTCTTTTCAATTTATTATATCTGGTTTTTAAAGAAAAAAAATTGAGCTTTTTATTATCAACCATATGTAACACAAATCAAAAATGCAAGTTTTGGGCCTTTTCTTAAAAGTAGATACATTAGTGCTAACAGGCATTTTAGAGTATTAAATTCCAGAAGGCTATCACTGAACTAATAGAACCTGTATTGTAGCAGTGAGAAGGAAATAGATGGTTACAAATGTTCGGAAAGCAGTAAGTTTATTTTGGAAAAGTACCAAATGAATGCGATTGTTTTCAAAACCATCAGGGCCAAAGATTACATGTGATTTGGAATTTTGACTTGTAAAAATTTTCCAGGTTTTAGTGTGGAATATTTTCCATTTTTAGGGAAGTAGCTTTGAATATGTAAAATACATCTTTCTGGTTTAAAAGTGGGTATAATTTTAATAACTCTTAAAAGAAATGATAGTTACAGATAGGGAATTACTGGGCTCTTCCACAGGAAGTCAGATTAAACATGGAACTTTTAAAAGAAAGATTAGATTGATACAAAGTTACTAAACTGAATGGGAGTATGGAAGAGGTCCTCTTAGTGAAAATAGTAACTTCAGCTCCCTTTCCCATGACCTTACTGCAAATAGTGAATTGTGCTTTTCTCTCCTATTGAGGGTCTGTGTATGTGTCAGTGCTATCTTATGTCTTGTGCTTATCTCCTTCTTAATCTAGATTAAGTAATGGCAAATGCTACCTTAAAAAATGAGCTTTATGCTTTACTATATATAAACCTCAAAAAATCCAAAATATGGATATTTGGGAAAGCATTTCTTCTTTATCAGTTAGGTTTCATTTCGTGTGTGTCTGTGTGTGATTCTGGGGTTGATCTCAGGGCCTTGCACCTCCTAAGGTAGGTGAGCTCTTGACTCCTGAGCTGCACTCCATTTCCCAAGGTTGGGTTTTAGATTTAGCAGAGTGTAGCAGAAAATAGAGACTAGCCAAGGTCTACAAAAAGATGTTTTTCCCTCCAAAACCCCAGACATAGTTGTACAGAGTTGAGGTGCGTCTGAGTGTGAAAGGTCTAGAGTCTGATTTCTGAGCTACCTCAGGAACCCACGTTGCTGTTGGAGCTGTTGGAGCAATTGCATTTTTAAGAAGGAGAAGGGTCTAATCCCTCTCCTTATGGAGTGCATTTTTTGGTAGTCATGGATTATATCCAGTTGGCTATGACCATGGCTAGCTCCTAGGGAGTCAAGATTTCGTAGTTCTTCCTTGTGCTAAGCTAAAATTTAGAGCTTGATGTCCCTGAGGAGTAGGAAGTGGGTAGTGGAGACAATTGGCTACTTCTCCCATAGCATACAAAGGAATCACTCAAAAGCCAGAGACACTCCACATTTGAACTTTAACTGTTACACAGCCTCAGAGACACTTCTTCAGAGACACTTGGATTGATCAGTGTAGGGATCATAATAGAACGTGTGTCTCCAGGTGGACGTGATGCACTGTAGCAAACCAAAAATGAAATCTGCCTCGGACACTTCAAAGTCTTCAGTTAAACAGTTAAAAAAGAAAATACTAGCTCTGGGGCTTGAACTCAGCGTAGGGCCCTAAACCCTACCTCTTTCAAAACTTAAAACTTAACTTTTCCAAAACTTATTCTCTGTCACTTGAGCCACATCCCTTAATGTACTTACTTTTTATATATTACTTTTTTGGGCCTGATTTTTACAATCCTAAATCTAGGTTCACAAAAATTAAAGTGATACATTTGATACATTGCTAGCTCATTATGTGACAAAATCAAAGAAAGATCAACTGTGTGTGCTATTTCATTTGCAGAGCTCAGGGAATTGTGTGATTAAGTAGTGGTGGTAAGGAGGTTTATGGTCTACTTTGTTTATTCCTGTCCAGGTTGGTGTCCATGTCTAAACCACATATACCCACATATATGTGGATATATATCCATGTCTAAACCACATATATCTCCTCCTACAATATCACTCTAGCTTTGGCTGAGATATTTTTTCTTGTTCCATTGCTAAGTGTATTGTCTCCATACGAGAAATAGAGTTGTTTGAGGTCATGTTAGTTTGTGAATACTTTTGCCATTATTTTGTTTATTTTTATGTCTTTGACTTAAACATTTAGTGAAAATCAAGAGAAGTTGGTGTTATATGCATTCTCTTGCTTGCTTGCTTGCTTGCTTTTTTGGTCGGTCATGGGGCCTGAACTCTGGGCCTGGGCACTGTTCCTCAACTCTTTAGCTCAAGGCACACGCTCTACCACTTGAGCCACAGCGCCACTTCTGGCTTTTTCTGCTTATGTGGTGCTGAGGCATCGAACCCAGGGCCTCATGCATGCAAGGCAAGCACTCTACCACCGAGCCACCTTCCCAACCCTTGTATGCATTCTTGTGTTACTCAATTAAAATGTTTTTCTTTGGTGCCTGCTTGTGCTTGAACCTTGGAGCCTGGGCACTGTCTCTGAGCTCTCTTGCTCAAGGCTAGCACTCTACCACTTTAGGCACAGTTCCAGTTTTGGCGTGTGCATATGCACACACACGTCTGGGTGTGTGGGGGGGGCGGAGGAGGTGTAATGGAGAGGGAGAGGGGACTTTTCTGACCAGGCTGGCTTTGAATCATGATTCTCAGTTATCAGCCTCCTAAGTAGCTAAGATTACAGGCACAAGCCACATGTGTCTGGCTTAATTAACAGTATTTTAAGCATGTAATTTCTGTGTGGTAACTAGGATTGAACCTAGGGTCTCTCAGAAGTTAGACAAGTCTTCTACTTCCTTTTGTGTTTGGTTTTCTGAGATAGACTGCTAACTCCACCCCTACTGCCCTCAACCTTCCCATTTCCTGCTTCTTCCCAAACAGTCGGGATTACAAGTATGCACTACCCTGCCCAACTGGGGTATATAATTTCAAATGTCAGAAAGTTAGTCAGAAAGTAAGTATAGTAGATAATATCTTCCAGTCAGTATGACATTTAATCAAGAGGCTGAGAGCATGTTATAGGCATAACTAACAAATATATCTATCACTCATAAGCAGACTTTATCTGATAGCAGCAAATGAGCAGTTATTGCAATAGAGTTTTGTCAGGAGTTTGTGCATTATTAGAAAACAAAAAAGGATAGCTCATAGTGAACTGCCAATTATAATACTTTTCTTGATCTTAGCCAAGATGTCAGCAAAACAAAAAACAAAATTTTGCTATTAGGAAATATTCTTCCATTAAACCAAAGGCAGTAACTATAAGTGAAAATAAGAACACCTGAGATAAAGCTTGCGTTCTAAGTGATAGATAATAATTAATGACAAGTGTGAGTAATGAATAAAATGTAAATGTAATAAAGTATAATAGCACTTAACATTTAATGTATGCTTACTGTGTGCTGGACAAAATATCTTCATATATTGTCTCATGTGATCTTCACAACTGCATAACGTAGTAGGAGTGATTTTTCCATTGTATAGATAAAGCTGAAGATCAGAATGAACCATAGTCTGTGGGACTTCATGGTCTGTGTTCTATAAAGATTTTACCAGGCTCGAAGGATACCGCTGTGGTGAAAGCAGGGAGACAAGGTCCCTGGTTGTGGCAAGGACCCTCTCCTGACAGGGTGCCATTTTGTTGGGGGAGATGAAAGTATGTACTGCTTTTGCATGTTGAATCTTCCTATGTTTGGAGAGAGTTTTCTCTAGCTTTGAATGTTGTGTTTTTTTTTTTTCCAGCTAGAAAGCAGAATGTTTTTTCTTCACCTGATTAAAAAAAAAAAGAGCAGTGTTACATTTTGATGATCCAAGTTATGAAGTAAATCAAAGCTTGTACCATCTCTTCTGCCCCCATATAGTTATTGAGTTCATTAAATATCTGAATTCCCCTAAGTTCCTTTGTGTTTGTTTACAGTTAATGTGTTAAGAGCCATGACATTTGAAGATCATCTGAAGTGAAGATAAAACATCTCAAAAATTATAATGTAAGTGAATGGGAAAATGCAAAAAAGTGGATAGAAATTAATATTGTCAACAGTATCTCTGGAAACCATATATAATCAATCCCAAATGGGTGCTTCAGCTAGGCACCAGTTGCTAACGCCTGGAATCCTAGCTACTCAGGAACCTGAGATCTCAGGATTGTGGTTCAAAGCCAGTGCTAGCAGGAAAATGTGAGACTCTTACATCCAATTAACCACCACAAAGCTGAAGTGGAGCGGTAGCTCAAGCGGTACAGCATTAGCCTTGAGCATTTTTGCTCAGGGACAGCATCCCAGCTTTGAGTTCAAACCCCAGGACTGGGATCCCCCCAAATTAAGTAACTTCAGACTTTTATTCTCCATTCAGAATCCCAGTCCTGAAAATGCTATGTTCTCTTACACCTGAGGAAAACAGTCATTAAGCTTTAGTCATCCACTACTTTTCCTTAGAACCTCTTTTGGTGTCCATGTTTTATTTTTTTTTTCCTTTTCTTCTTTTGCGCTTGACATTGGACAAGAAGATGGCAACAAAAGTTTTAGAAGTAGAGATGTGGCTCTAGTAGTAGACCACTATTAATCTTGAGTTTTGAAGCTGAAGGACAGCACCAGCACCCAGGCCCAGAATTCAAGCTCTAGAAACACACACACACACACACACACTCTTGAACTATGTGGATGTAAACTGTTGCGTGATGTACTGCATCACTATGTTCTTCTAGGTTGTGAGCACACACACACACACACACTCTTGAACTATGTGGATGTAAACTGTTGCGTGATGTACTGCATTACTATGTTCTTCTAGGTTGTGAGTCCATAGTTCTGAGCCTGCTTTTTCTTTATGATTCTGGATGAGCACTTGTGTTTTCTGAGCCTTCGTTTTCTTACTAGAAAATGGGGGAAATGGTAATCTGCCGCCCTGCATTTGTGAGAGACTGGAAATGATGATGGATAATGACAGAATAGCCAGTGTGCTGTACAGGGTGTACATGTTCTAGACGTTGTTGGAGTATTTTAGTTGCATTAATATAGCAGTTTTTCCAGGCATAGGAAGTGTCATCCCCACTGCACAGATAAGGCAGCCAAGGCACAGAGAGGTTAATAACCTCAAGGTTGTCCAAGGCACCGCCACCAGAATTCAGCTCTGGACTGTCTAGCTCCAGAATTGGTAGTTTATATGGAAAATGATGTGAGAGCGCTCTGACATTTTGTGGATGGTTACAGTGCAAAGCATCATTGATTTGTGCAGAGAAATTATATCTCGTTACATTGAAAGGGTAGTGCTATATGTAACATAGTAATATTTTTTCTTGTCTTGGGAAACTAATGGTTATATGATTGATTGAAATAATTTAGATTTGCATAATGGAATGAGAATAATACTTAAGAGCTCATTTTTTCAAGACATAAATTCCCCTGTGTTTTCTAATATGTGCCCAGATTGAAGTGTTGCTGGGTGAGTATTGGCTGGCTGAATGAATTAATTACCTACTCATTTTAGAGTTTCTACCTTTATACTGGGACAAAATACTGTTTCTGACTACTGTGCTTTGAGCTCTTAATAATTTGGTCAATTTTCAGTTTATTCCAGTGTTTCTCATAGTTAACCAATATATAAAGAAATTTTACTTCTAAGCTACTTGTGAACTCATAGAAGTTTTAGTTTAAGTCTTAAAGCTTAAAACTGTCCTCTGAGTTTGAATCTTGAGTTTCGAATGGATTCTGAAAAGCTGTTTGTTTTCTCATTTCCTGAAATTCATTTCAGTAAATATTACATGATCAGGGGCACTGGGGCACTGTGCCTTGGTGTACCTTCCTTAAAAAGTAAAGAGCATCCTCCTTTGGTCCCACTACGAATCTGAGAAGCTCTTTACAGAGTGCTATGGTTTTTGGAAATTGGTGCTAGACTTGTTCCTCTTGCTCCTTTAAGCCCTCACTATATTTGACTAGAATAATTTGGTTTTTGCCAGCTTTATTTAAATTGCAGATAAAAATCTTTGGAGAAACAATATTTTGAAGAAAATACTTTTATAATCTATTCCTGTACAAACTGTCCAGACTTGTTCCTGGTGTTATCAAATAATATACCCTGATTTTTAGTTGAGAAAACGTAATTGATGTGACAAATTTAACTATCCTGGTCATGTGTACCTAATAACTTGGGTTTTTCCAGAACAACTGTTAGCAAGCAGCAGTTCAAAGATTTAGATTTTATTTCTCTAAAGAATATAGAGTGTAGCCTCTCATTTATATCAGTCAGATGCTGTGACAATCGGATTCTTTATACTCTCATGTCCTATAGATAGGTTAAATTAAAAAATGAAACTGACACAGCATTTTTTAAAAAGATGCAGATTAGTTTTAGTGAATTTTTTTTTAGAGATTTTGCAAATATTCTGACAATGACTCTTGTGTTCCCAATGCATTATACACATACAGGCCTTTCATTTTTTAAATCAAACTTTCAACAAAATGACTGATAGCTCAAGCTTCTGACACTGTAGTCCATTGTGTAAATACTGAGCAAAATTTGCATTCCTAGAAAAGCTTGTTTACAGTTAGAATACAGAAGGCATCCTTTAATGCATCAGGCAAACTCGTGTAACCTTTAGGACATTGGTTACCAAAAAATGCTTTTAAAACGTACCCTTTCTTGTCATGGTGTACTGAAAAATGGAATCAGTGATGAGAGGAATGGCTTAAATGAGACAAGTGCTTCAGAGCTTGCTTCTGTGTGCACTGCATAGATGGGAGCGTAAAAAACTGTGCCCAGGCCTGCTCTAGACCCATTGTTTTCTAGGGTAACAAAAAGCTTGGTGACTTCTAACTTCCCAGGATAGCTTGACTTTGAAATGTTTAACTGCATTTCTAATTGTCAAAAATACTTTTTCAGAAATACTTTGATGAGATACATGACTTTTCTTTGAATTTTGGTGTTCAGTGAAGAGAAGAGAAAGATAAACATGTTTATCTTGTTTTATGTGGATTTTGTTTTCTATTCATATTGTCAAGTATCTCCAAGTGAGGGTTGACTGATACTGACACAGTAATGATAAATTTGGTTAGTCTCTACAAGCCAGTGTGGACAGTGGAAATTCTGGTGGTTGAGTTGGCTGACTTAGGCTTGAATACATTGAGTGAACTAAGAAGTACCCTGGTATGTTTATGCATAACTTTTAGGGACAAATGGCTTTGTTTCCCTTAGAATTTACAAATGGACTTTCTTGTAAAATGAAGAGTGACATGGGAATATTTGTGGATACTATCTAGTGCTAGTGTCTGGAGATGGGTTTCTCTCTTTGTAGAAATAACAGGGATTTTTTTCATAGTACTTGTATAAAAATTCATTTCGTTAGATGTACCCTGTGTGTATAGTTGAATGTATGGTTGCCTGCACGCACATGCCCGCGTGCACCTGTCCTGGGGCTTGAATTCAGGGCCTGGACATTGTCCCTGAAATTTTTTTGCTCAAAGTTAGCACTCTACCACTTGAGCTACACCTCCACTTTTGGCTTTTTGGCAGTTAATTGAAGATAAGAATCTCGTAGACTTTCCTGCCTGGGCTGGCTTCAAACTGTGATCCTCAGATCTCAGTCTCCTGAGTAGTTATCATTACAGGCCATTGGCTCCTGGCATAGATGTGCTTTTTAAATGGTCTTATCCCAATTCTCAGCAACAAATGCAGCTGGGAAAAAAATTAAATAAAAAATAAAAGTGTACTTTCTTATTAGTTATTTCCAGTGACTAATATCTATAATTCAGTTAATCTAAGAGGTGCATTTTGGAATTGATGCTTGGCATCGGGACTTGGGTGAAGAATTGCTCTGAAGATAGTGGCATGGGAAAAGAGTATTGTGTCATAACAATGGCAGACCAGTAAATGTGTGGGAGTGACTAAGAGTCAGATGATGGGATTTCTGTTTTGTTCTCATGGTGGAAAGAAAAATGTGTCACTCTGGTGAGATAATGGCTGGACTTTGGGAGAGCAGAGGATGACCCGTGCTGGGCTGTACTGTGAGTCTTCTTTTACTAGAAACCTAAATTCTGTTTGTGAATAGGTATGTCTATGCTTGTATTCATTTGGCTATTTTCTGGACCCAGAAATTAGTATTTAAATATAAATGACTTCATTCTTTTTACTTATGAACTGGGAAAAAACGTAACAGAATTATGGCTCAGAAGGGTGAATCTTAGAATAATTTCCATTTGTGAAGGTCATGAGACTGCATATTTGTAATCATGCAATCTTACTCCTTTTGAGAGTTGATCATCTGAATTTAGTAAGTTAGCCTATAATTGCAGCTTTATTCTCAGATATTTTGAGCTTTGGGGAAAAGAAATCTGTAGATACATACATGTAAAGAGTAGTTGATATCAGCCAGGTGCCAGTGCTCACTCCTGTAATCCTAGCTACTGAGGAGGCTGAGATCTGAGGATCATGGTTCAAAGCCAGCCCGGGCAGGAAAGTCCGTGAGACTCTTATCTCCAATGAACCACTAAAAAAAACAGAAGTGGTGCTGTGGCTTAAGTGGTAGAGCGCTTGCTTTGAGCTGAAAAGCCAAGGGACAGAGCTCAGGCCCAGGGTTCAAGCCCCATGACTGACAAAAAAAGAGTAATTGATGTCATTAATAGAATAATGTCATTGATATCATTCTAGAATGCTGGTTATATTCTGACCATCATTATTGTTTTTTAAATTTTTTATTGTTATTATGAAGGTGATATACAGAGAGGTTATAGTTATGTAAGTCAGGTAAAGTGCACATTTCAGTGTTTTTGAGAAAGTATCTTCTCTATATTTCACTGCTTTCTAAGGTATATGTTTTGTTTACAAGTATTTTTGACATATTCAATGCTCTTGAGGGTAAAAGTTGTCTTGCTCGTCTTAGAGATACTTTCTGTTGCCTCACCGTTTCTATACGCACAAAGTATACAGAATTCTCCACTCCTTTGATCTTAATTATTTGCAGGCTATTTAGTGCCCAGAAACTTAGTTTGTTTATGACTTTGATATTTGAGCATAGTCGTTATGTGGGGTTATTTATTTACTTTTGTATTTCTGTTAAAAGGAAATACAGGAACAGAAGGGAATTACAATTATAATTTTATTTCATAACTTTGGTCAATGGTTTGGATAGAAATTCCAATACTAATTGGGACACATTTTTATGGTGCAGCATTTATATGAGGGGCCTTGCACTGGGAACGTTTATGCAGTGTAACTAAGAAAGTCATGGAGTCCAGTTCTCAGATGGAGCAATAGGAAACAAGCTTGCTAGAGTGAATTGTGAACTACAAGTACATGCATCAGTGGGGCAAGAGTGCTGGAAGACCACCCTCACTATAGAAAGCCTTGCTGGGGAGATACCTTTTGCTCTTTGTGAGGTCAAGCGTGGGGCAGTAGCTTCATTCTCCAAGGCTTAGCACCATCATTACTTCAGGATGCTGCCCATCTCCCCCTCCAGCCTCCAGCTCTTGTTCAGTAGTAGTAGCGGTACATAATAGAATATACTGCCTACCTCTTCTTCTAGTCGTCACTTCTTTTTCACAGACAACAGCATGGGTTATTTACACTTTTGGGCTATTGTAAATAATATTGATGCACATATTTAAATATGACTGATGTTTCGTAGAGGTCTGTTCTCATGTCTCTTGGGTATCCAGGAGTGGAACTTCAAGGCAGTGCAGTAGCTGTGTGTGCATTATCTATTGAACTATTGCTGAACTGTTTTACCATTTCACCTGATAGTATAGATGGATGGCATTTAATCAGAAGTTAGCTACAAAACTAAGAAAAAAAAAAAGCAAACATTCTCAATTGATCAGTTTTCTTTGCTTACATTAGAAATCTGGATAGTGCAATTTCTCATGACGTTTTATCATTTAGATTCTTGAATGCAAACCAAGTTACTACTTCCATTTTTTTATTCACTTCCCTTCTCTCCTAAGAAATAGCATCCTGCTTATTTGTGGGAGGAGGTGATTTTCATGTTGTAATTTAATCATTTTATAGATAAGTTTTTAATGAACAAGTTTATTTATTTATTTGGGTCCGGTCGTGGGGCCTGAACTCTGGGCCTGGGCACTGTCCCTCAGCTCTTCAGCTCAAGGCTAGCGCTCTACCACTTGAGCCACAGCACCACTTCCGGGTTTTTTCTTTTTGCTTATGTGGTGCTGAGGAATC
>NW_012267226.1:25917304-25931283 GCF_000151885.1 Dipodomys ordii
AGCTCAAGGCTAGCGCTCTACCACTTGAGCCACAGCACCACTTCCGGGTTTTTTCTTTTTGCTTATGTGGTGCTGAGGAATCAAACCCAGGGCCTCATGCATGCAAGGCAAGTGCTCTACCACTAAGCCACCTTCCCAGCCCTGAACAAGTTTATTTTAAAGACTAAAACTCAGTTCTTACATATCAGAACCTCAAAAGGAAGTATTTCAAGAAAATCTAATAAAAATTTGACTTTTGGTATAAGGAATACTTTTAGTATGTTACGAGTGACTTTAAACTACACAGATGTTTTAAAATATGTACTTAAGCCTTAATGCAAAATATCAGGTTTTTCAGTACTCTTTTTTTTTTTTTTTTGGTCATGGGACTTGAACTCTGGGCTTGGGCACTATCCCTGTGCTCTTCAGCTCAAGGCGAGTGCTCTACTGCTTGAGCCACAGCACCACTTCCAGTTTTCTGCTGGTTAATTGGAGATAAGAGTCTCACAGACTTTTCTGCCTGGGCTGGCTTTGAACTGTGATCCTCCTCAGTAGCTAGGATTATAGGCATGAGCCACCAGTGCCCGGCTTCTCATTTTTCTTTAAATATTTGTAACTTTTACTAATCTAAAATGATACTATCATTCAATATGTGGCTAATATTGCTTCTTTAAAACTAAATTTAACAATCTAGAATAAAAAGCTCTGTAAGACTTTAAGAAGTAAAAGTAGCTGTAGAATGTCATTACTTGCTGTGATAGAAGTAGATATTCAGGTCAGACCTGTGTAAGTGTAGAATTCTATGTGGTACAAGTACAGGGTACAGAAAGGCCTGTCATAATGTCGTCATCTTCTCTTCTTCTGTATGCCAGCTTCCATGAATAAAGTTTCTAAAATTCTTTCCAACTAAAATTTACCAAGTAGGAATCACATCTAACTTTCTACATTAACCCAAGGTTCTGAATAGAGTTTTCTATCTCTTAAAAATCTTAATTGATTTATAGCCTAGCTCTTCTATCATATTGATCTATACTTGCTGAAGTGTTCTTTGTGCTTTGGTCCTTATATAATTTTTGTTTTTGTAATTCTTTTGTGTTTTGACCTAGCAGTTTCCTGTATTTCAAGACTTGGTTCTCACAAGGTTGTCCCAACATTTTCTGGCCAGAGTTGATAATGCTTTTCTTTTCTCCTATCTCCCTTTGCACCCACTTCTCTCTTACTCTGTGTATATTTATAGTCATTATATTCCACCAGGCATTTATTTCCCTCTCTGTTACAAGCTTGTAAACTTTTTGAACATCAGCACTATACGAAGTTTGTCTCCATTGTCACTGTACCTAGCATAGTAGTTTTTCATTTTGGAATTCTTCATGAATGTTCTTAAGGTGATAGGTGGGTAGATAAAATGAATTAGTTCAGAATATGTTCATGAGTACTGGTATAGTCTATTCAGAATGAACTTGGGTAGTAAGAATACTTAACACTTTAAGGATACAGTTTGTACAGCCAGTGTTGGTAGCAGCAAACACACTGGTAGCTCCTGCCTATAATTTCAGCTACCCAGAAGGCTGGGATCTAAGGATGGAGGCTTGACGCCAGCCCAGGCAGAAAAGTCCAAGAGATTCGTATCCAATTAGCTAGTAATAATGCTGACCAGAGGCATGGTTCAAGTTGTACACCGACAGCTGTGAGCAAAAACACAGAGTGAGAGCAAGAAGCCAAGTTTAAGCCCCCATACCAGTACACAAAATAACTTAACAGGGCTGGGAAGGTGTCTCAGTGGTAGAGCACTTGCCTTGCATGCATGAGGCCCTGGGTTCCATTCCTCAGCACCACATAAGCAAAAAGAAAAAAAAGCCGGAAGTGGTGCTGTGGCTCAAGTGGTAGAGCGCTACCCTTGATCTGAAGAGCTGAGGGACAGCACCCAGGCCTAGAGGTCAGGCCCCATGACCAGACCCCCAAAAAAACCAAAACAAAAAATAATTTAATAAAATTTCATCTTATATGTATTTAGATAAGTATGAGTAAGCAAAGCAATATTGTTGAGCCTTGACAGCAGACATTTTAATGAACTAAAAATTATAAATACAACATTAAATTTTTTTTAAAAACATCTGTACTTTTGTATTTTGTAGTGCCTCTACTTCTCACTCAGAGAATTCGGTGCATACAAAATCAGCTTCTGTTGTATCTTCAGATTCCGTTTCAACTTCTGCAGACAACTTTTCTCCTGATTTGAGGGTATGTATACTGTTGGAAATTTCTGATGAAGTACCTGCTGTTGATATTGGTGATCAGCTGCCTGAATATAGCCTTCAACCATTTACCAATATTTCAGTCAAGCCAGCAAATTTGCAATGCTTATTTTATTCAGATATCCTCTATGTTGTTTTTGTTAAATATTATATTTAGTGATTGTTTCCTTAGGTTTCTCTCTGCTGTGACAATTTCTCAGACACTTCTTGTTTCTGATGACTGTCTTGAAAAGCATTGGTTGCATTGGCTGTCGTCTGATACATTACTTGTTACTAAACTTGAGCTTTGAATTTGGGAAAGAAATGCATTTTCAGCACACTGTCCACAATTCACATATCAGCAAGATGTGTTACTATTCGTTTTAACTCTGACCACTGGGTTGAGATGGTTCCAGTGTCTTTTGTACTCTTGGGAAAAAAATTGCCCCAAACAGCCCATCCTAAGAAGTCACGCTCTACTTCTATAGGGTGGAATGTCTTCATACATTTATAAGGAAGTTTTCATGGGAGATTTGATTATCGACTTATGATATTTATGTTTAACTTTGTTACCATCTAAGACTACTTTCAGTGCTGTTTCCAACTCCAAAGCTGGGGATCTTTCAGTAAGATATGTCCTGTGATAGTGGTGTTAATCTGAGCACTTCTCTACTTTCTGGCACTACAAGATGCTGGTCATGTGTATTCTTGCCCAGAGTTACTACCCATTTTCCCAGGAACTGTCTCTTCCCTCTCTTCTTCTCCTCCCCTCTCCTCTCCTACTCTTCTCTTCTTTATCTCCTCTTTTCTTGTTTCCTCTCTCCCTCCCTCTCTCCAACATAAAGCTAGTGTCATATAATGTCACATTAAAAAAAGGAAAGGACATAAGCAACCAATGATTCCTATATGATAGATACTGGGCTGAAAGTATAGCTAGAGCATACAGCAGAGAGAACATTCTAGAGCAGTCTATATCATAAGTTAATACAATGGTGTTACACATTTCTACTTTCACTATTTAGGAGGCTGAGGCAGGCGGATTGCGAGTTCTAGGCCAGTCTGGACTGTATAGTGAATTTGAGGTCAGCTGAGACTGTCCAACACCTGACACCTGTTAGATGTCACCTGTTTGTTTGTGAGACCCTGTCACAAACAGGGCTATTGCTTTAAAAAAAATCTTTATTGGAAGATATTTACAAAAATAAGAACCCAGGAAAAATAAGCTGATTGGAAAGACATAAACAGCACTGGCAGAGAATGCCTAGAAAGGGAGGCATTTAGAGAAGACAGGTCCACATCAAGAGCTGTGAGCACAGACAGCATTGCCACATTTGGCTGAGAGGTAAAATCAAGGCTGAGGAATGACTTTGTCTTAAATGAAACTTGCTATGGGTGATTTCTTCTCTGGAACAAAGCCTGGCTGCAGAAGGGTGAGGAATTGAAAGAGTTGGAGGAAGAACCTTACTGTGTGGCAGAAAAAAGAGTAGGGAGGGGGGAGGCGTTAGCATTGGACAGCTTGAGGTATTGTGTTCTTAGAAAATCCCTTAGAAAACCATATTTGCATTCTCATAATGCAGTGTGGTCTTCTTCACAAGACAAGTGAACAGCTACTGTTGATCAGGAGTCTTCTTTTTTCAAAAAAATTCATGACATTATTTACAGATTCTCTTAATTGTTAGGTCTACCCAAGAGCTCAATTTCACCCAAATTTAAATGCATTGCAGGCCTTTGGATTGGCTTAATGGAAGGGAGTGGGCTTCAGAGTTTAGTAGAACTCTAATTTAAACTCAGACTGGTATTTCAGCTTGGTGATCTTGAATGAATTATACTTTGCCTGTTTCTCCTGATCAATGAAATAAGGACATAAATCTTCCTTTATTGTTAGGCTGTAATAAGTTGGATGTTAAACATATAAAGTTATAAAGCTGTATGTGTGTGTGTGTGTGTGTGTGAGTAAGTGAGAATATAAGGTGTTCTTACAATGAGGTATCTGCTAAATGCCTTTAGAAAAACAACTATAAGTTGTAAAGTATAATTTTTGTAGTTTGGTTTAAGTAGTGTAATACAACTATCTACAAGCTTGCATAATTAGTTGAAATTCAAATAAAGAAATAGCCTTTCAGTTTAAAAAGAAGCAAACTTGTTTTGCCTGCATCCCATCCAGGTCCTGAGGGAATCTAATAAATTAGCAGAAATGGAAGAACCACCTTTGCTTCCAGGAGAAACTATTAAAGATATGGGTATGTAATGGTATTTTTAAAAATTTCCTTCTTTGTGACTGTAGAAAAAATACATAAAGAAAATAAATTTACTTGCAGAGATATCTCTTCCCTTGACTCAAAGCAAATACTCATAATGACCATAGTAGCCTAAGCATCAGTCTTGTATTTTCTATAGTGATTTCAACTTTAGAAGCATTTTGTATATATTACCACTTGAAAAAAAAGGAAAGGGAGCCCAAAAGCATGTCCCCTTGTGTGGGTTACAAGATAATAAGCAGATTTCTCTTGCATAGGTAAATTGGCTCTGAAGGAATTGAGGAAGGTTTTTAGTTATACTGATTAAAGTTTTCCTAGCTTGCAAGGCAAGTCTCTATCTCTATATAGTGGTATCTTTATTTAATTTTAAAAACTTTCATTTAATTGAAACATGCATTGGAAGCCATGATTTGAAAACTAGCTCATAGTTGAGTATTCTTGAGGGAACAGTTCTGAAGGTTAGAAATGATTGTTATAACATCAGTCTCATTTTAAATTCTATATGAAGGCAGTGCTTCAAAGTGATGAAGAAGCAAATCCAGGGTATTATGAACACTGCCATTTAAAATAATACCTTGAACTAGTGGTTGCTAAGTTAGCCTGCTTTATCTATGAAAAGCATTACCACTTCATCTATGAAAAGCATTAATACAACACTGTGAAATATGAAAAGCATTTAATACAACACTGTGTTGAACAGTTACTTGGTCAGGATCATAATATCCACTTGTTTTTGTCTGTTTTGGAGCTTGAACTTAAGGCCTGGGCAATGTCCCCGAGCTTTTATTGTTCAAGGCTAGAACTCTACCACTTTGAGCCACAGTGCTACTTCCAAATATCCACTTTGTTTAAAATTGCTTTATATATATTTGATTTCACCTACAATATTTTCCTCAGTTATAACCAGATAAGTAATGTGTGGCATTACGTTTGGGATATTGTATTTTTTGAGCTATGCTGACGAACTAGACTGTGGCTCAAAGATAAGGAGATTAGTGCTTTGGACAAGAAACAGTGATAACGATGAACGTACACTCTGCCATGACACACATAACAACCAAGGATAACTATCATTAGTGGCATAGCCACATCATTTCTAGTCCACAGGGATAGTATTGTCTTCTGTTTCTTTCTGTTCTGTCTCAGAAGAAGAGATAGGCCCTCTACCCCTTCACTCCTTCCCAGTTACTCTATATTCCTTCTCAAATGAGTGGATAAGATTCTCAGGTTTTGGGAATCCTCAATGCTGTGTTCTTTTTAGTGTAGTTAAGCCTAGCTATCAGAATAACATTATAAGATGAAGAAGCTACAGTGGGGCACAATGTAAAGTGTGGATGTGTTATATCTTCTCAGCTAAAGATGTAACTTATATATGTCCCTTCACTGGTGCTACACGAGGAACGCTGACTGTCACCAACTACAGACTGTATTTCAAAAGCATGGAGCGGGTAAGACTCATGGGGTCAGTTTTGTATCTGTGTGTGGTACTATAAGTTGTAAACTATAATTTTTATAGTTTGGTTTAAGTAGTGTAATGCAGCTATCTACAAGCATGCATAACTAGTTGAAATTTAAATAAAGAAATAGCCTTTCAGTTTAAAAAGAAGCAAACTTGTTTTGCCTGCATCCCATCCAGGTCCTGAGGGAATCTAATAAATTAGCAGAAATGGAAGAACAGTTTTGTTCACTTCTGGTCATTTGTAATGTTTTTTAACTTGTATATGCAAGGAGAAGGGAAGATGACTACCACTGAGCTAGACCCCTAGTCCTCTGGTTATGACTTCTATCTTATATAGTATCAGTTGCTCAATTTTGTGTTTGCCTTTTTCCTCCTAGGATCCTCCATTTGTTCTAGATGCTTCTCTTGGTGTAATTAGTAGAGTAGAAAAAATTGGTGGTGCCTCTAGTCGAGGTGAAAATTCTTATGGACTGGAAACTGTATGCAAGGTAAATTTTATGTATACAATACAATTTTATTCCTTGTGAAAGGCTTTGTATCTGGAAACTGGTTTTCAAGATAGCAAATGAATTGCATAGTAGAATTGTCATTCTAGTAGAAGAAAACCAAACTTATACTTCTCTGGTTCACCATCAGTATCCTTCCTTTTTTAACTCTCTACCAGTGCCCAAAGTAAAAGAAATAGCACATCCGCAATCCTAAATTGTTTCTTTTGATAATCTTTTTTTGGCAGGGAGGAGTTGGGGGTGGGGGAGGGGAGTGGTTGGCCATGGGACTTGAACTCTGGGCCTAGGCGCTGTCCTTGAGTCCTTCAGCTCAAGGTGAGCCATAGTGCCACTTCCTTTTTTTTTTCTGGTGGTTAAAGCCAGCCTGGGCTGGCTTTGAACTGTGATCCTCAGATCTCAGCCTCCTGAGGAGGTAGGATTATAGGCATGAGCCACTGGTGCCCGGCTCTTTTGATAATTTGAGAAGTTAATTTGAATTTGGTATAATGATTTAATCATTGTTTTTATGATTTTTGTTACAGTCATAGCTGTCAGCTTTGTGTCAATGAAACCTGTTGGTGTTGATATAGGGGGAGGGAGAGGAGAGTGGTAGAGGGTGAGATTGGAACACAAGGTAAATGTGTAGAGCTGTGGCAATGAAATTGCCCCTTTATAACTAGAACTAAGCTAAAAGAAAAGGGTTTTTACTAGGGTAAACAAGATCTCGACTTCAGTTCTTAGCACATTTTTATTTTAAGATATGATAAAATACCATTTTGGTTCTGGATCAGACTTTAGTACACTAGTATTATACATGCATTGCAGTATAGTGATTTTACACAATGATAATAAAGCTAGTTCAAATTCTACCTAGAATACAACATTTAAATAAAATGGATAGCCTTGAAATTATACTTGATCTCATTTTTTTTTTCTAAGTGTTGTTAAGATATCAGTCCACAAGGGGCTGGCATGTGGCTCAGTGGTAGAGCGCTTGCCTTGCATGCATGAGGCCCTGGGTTCGATTCCTCAGTACCACATAAGCAGGGAAAAAAAAAGCCGGAAGTGGTGCTATGGCCCAAGTGGTAGAGCGCTAGCCTTGAGCTGAAGAGCTGAGGGACAGCGCCCAGGCCCAGAGTTCAGGCCCCAGGACCATACCGCCCCCCCCAAAAAAAAGATATCAATCCACAAGAACATGAACATCTCTTATTAGCTGAAGCATAGAAAATTGCTTATGGACAAATAATGAAAGAGCCTGTCTTTATGTCTGACTATGGAGCCTGGAAGATATTAACCAAACTATTCAGAATTGTCATATTGGAGAAAAATAGAAGATCTCAGGCAAAGTTTGAGTCTGTCAGTCTAGCAGCATGGGTTATAAAGGAAGTCCAATAGAAATGTGTCCTAGTAGGAATAATAAAGTAGGGAAATAATCACTAGACACAATGAAAATGTCATTCCAAAGAAACAGGTTTTAATAGGCAAATCCTGACAAAATGGGCACTCACGGAAAAGAACATGCACTGGTAGTGTGTGTTAGTCATGATACTAAGCTTCAGATGCAGTATCTCTAATCTCCAAATTTTTTCATCACTTGTTTCCTCTCTCACTGGCTGGCGTTGAGTCTGAAAGTATAGGTAAAATTTCTCCCCTTGAATCCTGCCTTGGTTTCTTTTTCTTTTCTCCTGCTTCCAGGAGCTGCCCTCTGCTTTTATATTGTTTTTCACAGATCTTAATGGTTTTTTTGTTGGTGGTGGTGGTGGTTGTGGGGCTTGAACTCAGGCCCTGCATGCTGCCCTTGAGCTCTTCTGCTCAAGGCTAGTGTTCTATCACTTAGAACATGGCACTACTTCCTGTTTTCTAGTGGTTTAATTGGAGCTGAGTTTCACGGACTTTCCTACCCGGGCTGGCTTTGAACCATGATCCTCAGATCTGAGCCTCCTGAGTAACTAGCATTACAGGCATGAGTTACCAGCACCCAACAGTCTTAATGTTTTATTCAGTAGTTCCAAGTAATCTTATTTATTCATTAAATAAAACAGCCAAATAATGATTAACCTGGTTTCTAAATCTTTTCTAGGATATTAGGAATTTACGATTTGCTCATAAACCTGAGGGGCGAACCAGAAGATCTATATTTGAGAATCTGATGAAATATGCGTTTCCTGTTTCTAACAGCCTGGTCAGTTCACATCTTTGAGGATATGTAAAATGATTAATTAGGTTATATAGGTTATATATATATATACATGATTAATTAGGTTATATAGGTTATATATATATACATTTAGCCAGCTGTAAATAGTAATTTAGGTTTAAGCTAACCTTTTGGGCCAGTTTGTTTAGATAGGAAAGGTAGCTCATTTCAGAGTATCTCCAACTGAAACTTTTTGTAAGTATGTGAACTTTTAATCTAGAAGAATCCATGATTAAAGGCTATATATGGTCTTCATTAAGATTTAAAATCTCCTTTTTAGTTGGAATCTTAACTGTAAGACAGCAAGTTGGAACAGTTGTTAGTGTGCCTCCACTGTTCCCCTTCTTATCCCAGCTACAGAGATAAAACATTGATCATGCTCTAGTAGGGAGGAAAATTTGAATGCTGCACTGCTCCTTTGACTCTTAACGGGTTTTGTTTTGTTTTCTTATAACATGGTTGAATCTCTACCAGTAAGTTTATAAAAATGATATTTTTAAATTCAAATTATAAGCCAAAAACAATTCCATTTAATGTTTTAGAAAATGTAGAAACGTCAGAGCTTCCTCATCACTGCTGGTAACTATGATGTTATACTGTTAGGTACAGGAGAAGATCCTTGTTTAAAAAAACAATTCCATTTAATGTTTTAGAAAATGTAGAAACGTCAGAGCTTCCTCATCACTGCTGGTAACTATGATGTTATACTGTTAGGTACAGGAGAAGATCCTTGTTTAAAAATAAATTTCATTATTTAGAATTTAGACATAAGCCTCATCATGTAGAATTTAGAATTAACCTACAAAGCTAACAAGGATATCAGAAGGAAATATGATGCTAACATGGTAAATTTCTTGGGTTGATCTCTGTTTTTCTGTACTTCAGAAAATATTTAAAATAATGTATTTTAAAGTACAAACCAAAAACTAAAACAACATGAGAAAGCGCCAAAAATATTTTTGCAGATAAAAGTATATTAAAACAGAAAAGTTAAAATTTTTAAAGGATATATTTCTGACTTATAATTACGTGACTTGTAACTATCATCTGTTTATATAGCCTCTGTTTGCTTTTGAGTACAAAGAAGTATTCCCTGAGAATGGGTGGAAACTCTATGACCCTCTTTTGGAATATCGAAGGCAGGTATGTACTTCTTAGTTTTTCAATATTAGTGTTCTGTGTTCTTTTCATTATAAAGAAAAATGGGTAGAAGAAGAAAACCAGGCTTGGGGGTTGTTGTTGTTTTTTTTTTTTTTTTATGAATAAATACTAATCCTGATTGGTTACCTTTCACTTTCTTTGGACTGCTTTCCAGAATGTCAGTATCTCTTATGAACTTTTATGAAACTCATCTGAGACTTTAAAGTATTAGTTTATTTAAAAATGTTAATCCTTAGAAAGATAAAAATAAGGAAGTCAAGTAGGCATATATGCTTTCATATTTTTATATTCCACTTAATACTCAGATTTTTATTTAAATATTCTATAATTGAAAAATTTCTTTATAATTGTTCTGCTTATAACTGAATTTTTGAAGGTTTTCTATCTTAATAGATGCATAGTGAAATTCCTGTTATGGGTATGTTAAGCACAGCATTGATTTACTTTGATCAGTATGTAAGAAGAAAGTCCACTCGTCGTTTTGACTGATTCTATCACATCTTTTATGTGCATATTAAGCACTATTGGTGACCTCCTTCTCAAATGTTTTCTATTTGTGGATATTTCTGATACCTGTTTGCCCCTTTCTTCTCTTGCCTTTTCTTCTGAGACCGTTTTGCTTTTTAATTCTTCACCAGTGTTACCAGCTTCTGAAGGAATCCTATGTATTTCCTTGGTATTTTTCATGCTCCAAAAAGGAAGGTATTCTACATCTGTTTTCTCACTGCTGTAGCCTCTGGATGGAGGGTAGTGCTTGGCATGTATTTGACAATAACTGTTGAAGAGCATGAAGGAAGCTTATTTTGCCTGTAGTTTCTGAATCTATTTGTCAACTAACAAATCTTCTTTATGTAGTAATATGTTCACTGACCCATGTGGTACACTTGTATAGGGTACATATGTATGCCGGATTTTTCTTAAGTATTTCCTAAATAGTAATTCATTTGTCTATCTTGGTTCTGTGAGCAAGGTACTAGTATCTGCACAGACTACATGTAAACTGAAGATAGGAATTAGGGACAAAGGTATTCAGTGTGGAAACTAAGATTTGAGTTCAGGAAATCTGTCTCTAGAACCATGCTCTTCATTATGACACTTTTTCCCATTATCAAAATCGTTTTTATAAAAAGACAGGTTTCTGATCCTGAGAGACTGTCTCTTCTTGTAAAGAAAATTTTCCAGAGTAGTTCTAATAAAATTTCACCCATTAGTGAGAAATGTGTACATTTGTGTTACATAATTAGAATGATACAATCTAAAAACCGGCTGTGATTGAGGACACTGTCCAGCACTCACACGGTGTCTTGCAAGGCAGGCTTCTCTCGCAGACGGTTTGGCTCCAGCTGCCATAGTCCTGACCAGGACGTCCTACCTGTGGAGCTTTTGTATATCTCTGTGTGCATCACAGACTTAGCCTGCATAGCATACGTGCACAAGGTTCTGTACTTTTCTTTTTGTGCTCAATAGAGTTTGAAGATTCTAAGCATCACAGAACAAAGCTTCCTTTTTCAAACTGAGAAAGCTCAAATACTGAAAGATTCACTCTAGTTTTCAGCCCACTGGTGTTTTGTAGACTCATAGTTTATGCAGATGTCATATTCTGATTGTAGACCAGTGAAAAGACTTGGGTTTGGACTTACCTTTTACTGACTCTCACACTACATATACAATCTTGAATGAGGCATTTGTGAACTAGTGCTTTCATTTTTGCTGGTGCCTATGGGGTCGTAGGATTCATCGTCCATCACTTTCTATAAAGACAGTAGCAGACTATCCAGAAGTTTCATTAAAATACCTTCTCTTCCTCCAGTTCAGGTTTCCTTGGTATTTCCCCATTGCCCGCTACCTGTCAGCTGCTGAAATAGTATTTAGCCAAGGTACAAAACAGAATCATTCCTGGCTTATTTTTTAAGTAGTTGTATTTATCAACAATAAAATGAAAAACAGATTCTCCAAAGAACAACGGTATTTATTTGGAAAAGCAGAGCATTGCATTGGCAGTAGACATTGTTTGTGTACACATCTGAGAAGCTGAGACAAGAAAGAAGTTGTGAAAGTCAAAAGTGAGGAAGAAACAGCTCAGGGCCACAGAGAAGGTAGCGCCTGTCTCAGGATTGGGCGGGTAGCCTTGTAGAAGCACTGGGTTAGTTGCACCAACTTGTGGCTCAGCAGTTGTACCACAGCCGCCTTTTCACAAACTCCCGCCTTTGTTCATGCCTGCCTGGGTCAGGGTTGACTCAGGCAACTCCAATTTCATTCTGGCAGCTTCAGGTCACCTTGACTTTGAAGCACTGTAAAAAAGTCAGTGAGACCCCTCTTCCCCAGTTCTCAACCAGCAAGCCAGGCTTGGTGGTACACTGTGTAATCCCAGCTATGCAGGAGATTTAGATAGTTAGGTCCAAGATCTGAGACAGGCCCTTAGCCAAAAATGTAACATCTTATCTGAAAAATAAAAGGAAAAAAGGCCTGGGGTTGTGGCAGCCTAGCAATCAGGAAGCCCTGAGTTCAAACACCAGTAATTCCCTCTGCAAGAAAACAGATTGCTTGCTTGAAATACCAGTTTTTAGAACTTGCTGGTTATATTTGCATCATGACTAACCACTTAGGTCATGGGGTGCAAATTGGGCCCAAGCTAGAGCAAGACGAATAGGCCAGGGATAGAAGTCTCCATGGAGACTATCTGCCATGTGACACTGGCTGCAAAAGGATTGTTTTCCTTCAGAATTTTGAATTTTAATGTCATCTGGCAAAAGCTGGAGGAGCAGTACTTTAAGGGAAACTGCTTTTGACTGTTTTGTATATTATAATAACAATCAGAGCAAAGTAAGCACATTTTTCCTCATAATGGACTCTTGTAAATAGATAGGTTGGGAAGGTGCATGTATCTATACTACTTCCTAATGAGTAGCTTTGGTCAAATCACAAACTGCCACCACTTCTTCTTGTACAAAATGACATTCACAGGGCTGGGAAGGTGGCTCAGTGGTAGAGCACTTGCCTTGCATGCCTGAGGCCCTGGGTTTGATTCCTCAGCACCACATAAGGAAAAAAGAAAAAAAAAAAAGCTGGAAGTGGTCCTGTGGCTCAGGTAGTAGAAGCGCTAGCCTTGAGCTGAAGAGCTGAGGGACAGTGCCCAGGCCCAGAGTTCACCCACCACTGGACCCAAAATGACATTCACTAGACCTGAATGTGAGTGTATGCACACGCCTACATGCAATAGATAGCACAGCACCTGCATGTAATAGATGCTCAAAAGTATATCTGTGGGACTGGGAAGGTGGCTCAGTGGTAGAGCGCTTGCCTTGTATACATGAGTCCCTGGGTTCAATTCCTCAGTACCACATAAGCAGAAAAAGCCGGAAGTGGCGCTGTGGCTCAAGTGGTAGAGCACTAGCCTTGAGCTGAAGAGCTGAGGGACAGCGCCCAGGCCCAGAGTTCAAGCCCTATAACTGACCAAAAAAGTATATTTGTTGCTAGAATTGGGAAATTTGGTCTTTTATCACATAGTTGTCTTTTGTTGTTGTTGTTGTTTGATGATGAGTTTTCAGGGATCATAAAGGTTAAAATGTTTAGATTTTCTTATTTTATTAACCTGTATAAAGAAGTTTCTTAATTTCAACCATTTAGTGACTATATTTCCTATGCAAAAGAGGATGGAAATTTTGAAGTATTTGTTTTGTGTGGTGCTGGTCATGCAGCTTGAACTCAGAGCCTGTGTTCTGTCCCTGAGCTTTTTTGCTCAAGGCTAACCCTACCACTTGAACCACAGCTCCACCTTTTTGGTGATTAATTGTAATGTCTCATAGACTTTTTCTGCCCAGGCTGGCTTCAGACTGCCTCCTGAATAGCTAGGATTACAGGCATCCACCTGAGTATCTTCTTAATAATCCTGTATCTAAACTAGTATACTGCTTATAAAATAGTACATTGTGGAGAAGCTAAAAGCTTCTGAATTGATGGTGTATAGCTTAGAGTAGAGCACTGGCCGCCTAGCACACACTCAATTCTGGGATTGATCTTCAACATTGTAAAAGTAAACAGCATCACAGAATAAACATGAATGAAAAGGCCCTGTTTTAAGCATTTCCCCTGCCCTCTGTCAGCCTTACCTTGTTCTCTTGCTTCTCGCCTGTGCCTTAGATTAGCAACATTATATCACTATTTCAATGCAGAGTAGAAGAAACTTAAAGATCAATAGAAAGCCCA
>NW_012267226.1:25931789-25937177 GCF_000151885.1 Dipodomys ordii
GAATTCTATGCCTCCATCAGAAAGAATGACATTGCCCCATTTGTTAGGAAATGGAAAGACTTGGAAAAAAATTATATTAAGTGAAGTAAGCCAGGTGCAAAGAAACATTGGTCCCATGTTTTCCTTTATTTGCAATAACTAGTATATGTCTAGGACAAGCAGAAAAGGTCAAAAGCTATGTACATATGACTATATAAGATGATGTTAAGCAAAATGAACCCCAAGATAGAGACACAAGTGTTTTTTTCTTTCTTGCTATGGTTTTTTAAATGTATTTATAATGTCCCATGTGATTTTTTTGTTTGTTTGTTTCTTTGGTGTGTTCTTTCCCCATGGTATAAATACCCTGTCTTCACTATATTTGATTCCAGTGCCCTACATCTTGAATATACATTTTTCTAATTTGGGGAGGGGAAGGGAAATAATGAAATGCTGAAACACGGGTACAGGTTGACCCATTGTAACAATGAGATGTACAAGACACTATGTTGAAAATGAACTTTACAATTTGCGGCGGGGGGGGGAGTTGGGGAGGTGAGGAGGGAACGGATGGTAGGGGAAAAACAAAGGAGGGATAACAGTGCTCGATAGGAAATGTACTTACTACCTTACTCATGTAACTGTAATCCCTCTGTACAGTATCTTTATGATAAAAAATATATTTAAAAAAGAGAAAAAGCTTGCAAGTGATAGATGTGGAGTATAGCTTTCTGAAATTTGCTTAAAGCCACTTCTGTGAAATTTGTGTACACGAATAGCAGCATTCTAATTAGACTAATAGCATTCTAATCAGACTGAGACTGTTCTCTTTTGAGATAGAAGGAATATTTGCAGTCTCACCTTCCTTAGGTTGAAAGGTCTAATCCTTAAAGCCTGGCCACCACACCAGGAAGTCACTATTCCAGCTTAAGAATTGACTAGATAGAGGAGATGGGAGAGGTTGACAAGGATGGTGACTGCCCTGTTGTCTTGTAATGATTCATTTGAGAACTGGTCTTTTATTTCATGTACAGGGCATTCCAAATGAGAGCTGGAGAATAACAAAGGTAAACGAGCGCTATGAGCTCTGTGACACATACCCTGCCCTCTTGGTGGTGCCAGCAAATATTCCTGATGAAGAACTAAAGAGAGTGGCATCCTTCAGGTCCAGGGGCCGAATCCCAGTAAGTGGATGCTTGGGCGGGGTTTGCTTTGCAGATTCTTTGTGCTCCCCCTGAGGCTGTAGGAACTGGAGCATGGGAGCAGCAAAGCCTTTATAGTCTGCATGGGAACATTGGAGACTGAGTTATTTGCTAAAATTAAAACTAAATTTAAAATCTATAAACAGTAAAATTAAAAATGCCTTGTACTTAAGTTGAAAACATTTTCCCTATACATACTATCTCTGTATCTTAGGCATGTTTATATGGTTATAATGTTCTTTTCCATTAAATCCAAAAAAGAAATGGAGAATGATGATCTAGAAATATCCATTCAAATAATTTTAGTCACAGAAGCCACAGATTGTGAAGACTTAGTTACTTTAGAGTTTTACTGATTAAAGTAATAAAATCAGAACATTAGGGTTACTTAGCCTTGTTTTGATCTATTATTTTTCTAAGAACACTTTCCAATAATCAGTGATTTCTACAGATTAGTATCTGCTTAAGAATTAGACCAAGTTTTCCAGATGGTAGTGACAGGTAACTTTTCCTGACAGGCAGTTGTCCTCTTATGGCCAGTCTTTGGATCCAGAGAAAGAAGAGCATTAAAGAAGGGTTTGGGAATTACAATGGAGCATGTGTTTTCCTTCTCCTCTCTGTAGGTTTTGTCATGGATTCATCCTGAAAGTCAAGCCACCATCACTCGATGCAGCCAGCCCTTGGTAGGAGTGAGTGGGAAGCGAAGCAAGGAGGATGAGAAATACCTCCAGGCCATCATGGATTCTAACGCTCAGTCCCATAAAATCTTCATTTTTGATGCTCGGCCCAGTGTTAATGCCGTAGCCAATAAGGTGAGATGTCTTTTAGTCCTGAGGCTTTATAACTGCAGTTTTCACAAGCCAGGTAGACCCACGTTCTTATCTTGGCTCCTCTACTAAGCGTGATTTTAAATTTGTTATTTAATATTTCTGAAACTGAACGTTTATATGAATTAAGAAGTAGCTAAGGCAGATACACAAAATATCTTAAAACACTGCAAACTCTGAGGGATATAACCATTCAACTTTGATTATAGTTCCAGACCTGTATGTTTTTGCATGCACACATTTGAAACAGTGAGATAATTTTAATTTCCTTTTAAAAATTATTAGCACTATTTTTCTATGTCAATGAAAATTCTTTTGTAGTATCATTTTACGGTATAATAACTAGACTGAACTGTTGTTAGATATTTAGGTTGAGTTTTTAAACAGTGTTATGGAAAACATTCCTAATTTTTCCTGCCCTACTCAGGTTTTTGAGGGCCTGGTGAGTTCCAGGCATCCTTTATTTTAAAAAATCTCTCCTAGCCGGGCGTTGGTGGCTCACTCCTGTAATCCTAGCTACTCAGGAGGCTGAGATCTGAGGATCGCGGTTCAAAGCCAGCCTGGGCAGGAGAGACCGTGAGACTCCTATCTCCAGTAAACCACCAGAAAACCGGAAGTGGCACTGTAGCTCAAGTGGTAGAGCGCTCGCCTTGAGCTGAAGAGCTGAGGGACAGTGCCCAGGCCCAGAGTTCAAGCCCCACAGCCGACAAAAAAAATAAAATAAAAATAAATAAAAAATCTCTCCTAAAGGAATCATGAGGGAGGAGAATGGCATTCTAAATCATGTTAATTATGGATAGAAATGTGAAATGAAATAATTGTCAGTGAAGACTCAGCTAGAGATCTGGCAGATATTCTTTCGAGAACAGCTTGTTCTCCTCCCTGAGCTTTGTTCATTATCTGGTGGGAGTGAAATTTAGGGTTATTTTCTAGGACAAAGGGAAGGGAGAAATACGAGGCAGAAGTGGTGTTAGGGTAGGGTGTTAGATTCCTTATCAATCTTTCTTTAAAAATCATTCTTACACTATTCTTCACCTTGGATTTTTTTTTTTTCCTTTCCTTGTTGGTCCTGGTACTTTGATCTCAGGGCCTGGGCACTGTCCCTGAGCCTTTGTGCTGAAGGCACTTGAGCCACAGCACCACTTCCAGCTTTTTCTGAGTAATTTATTGGCAATAAGAGTCCACAAACCTTCTTGCTCAGGCTGGCTTTGAACCTCATGGATTTCTTCTTTAGTTTACAAATATGTGTCCCTTCAGTCTGCATAGTGGAAATACCTTTGTAGCCCAGTGAATTATATATGACACCTACGCTTGGAATCATGACCCGTGTCAAGAATTAAAACTGCCAGCTATTAAATTCTTCATGTAGACCAACCCCAGTCAATTTTTTGCATTAGCTCTGCCAAAAGTAGCCACTCTTCTTTTATAGTAATTTTCTTGTATTTTTATAGTTTTATTATCAAAAGTTGGCATCTCCAGACTCTAGTTGTACCTTTAAAAATACTCAGTGTGTTTCACATCTCAACCTACAGCCCCCTCACCTTTGTGTAGACTGTGGTTATTAGGATTTGGTGAGTTTCTTTTTGTTTTTTTTGTTGTTGTTGTTTTTGTATTGGGGATTGAATCTGGTTGTTGGGCAGGCGTACTACAACTTGAACATTGCCCCAGTCCTGCTTTTGTTTTTTTGAGTTAAAAGATCTTGATAACTTTACCTAGGTTGGTCTGGAACTCACAATTGTCTTGCCTCTACCTCTCCAGTAGCTGGGCTTACAGGTAGGTAGATGCTGCACCAGCTAGTCCAAGTTTGTCTTCCGTAGGTTTCTAAGAATTATGATTTTATGCCTAAGTATATATTTTCACAAAACATAAAAATACTAAGTCTAGAAAAAGTTTTTCAGCTATAGTTTAGTTTGAAAAACTTAAGATGTACATTGAAATCTTTGAAGATGGTGGTGTTTGGTATTCTGTACTAGATAGCGATGTTTAGTATTCTATTATGTGGCTAATGTATATGCAGATTGTGACGATCAGTCTTGATTTTCCAACTTTGACTGGTGTGAGAACTGCCTAGGGTATTGGTGAAGCGTACCTCTGGTTGTGTCTGAGGGCATTTCCAGAAATCATTAGACGACAAGGGCTCTGACCCAGTACACTGATGGCCTGGAACTGTCTGTTGGGCGGTGAACTGAGCAAGCTGGGGGCTGGTGGGAAAGGTGGCTTGTTGAGGGTATCTTTGATGTCATTTGGCCCTGGAACCCTCCTGTGTTAATCACCACTGACCTGAAAAACTCTGGCATCTCTGAATCCACAGACAAATAATAATTCTTTTGACATTTGGTAGATGAATAGTGACAAACATGAAAGCCATTAGGGTTGCAAAGACTTTATTTTGCAACTATCAAGAGTAAATGAGGCAACACGTGCCCAAGATATCCAAACAATTCTAACAGACTACTTTCAAAAGTTATACTCTCTAAAGGAAGAAAATCTGACAGAAATGGGTGCATTTTTAGAGAAAAACAAGTTGCCCAAACTGAGCAAAGAAGAAGTAAACCAATTAAATAAGCCAATATCCTATAATGAGATACAGGAAGCTATCAAAAGTCTTCCAACAAAAAAAAGCCCAGGACCAGATGGATTCACAGCAGAATTCTATAAGACCTTTAAACAAGAACTAATACCCATCCTCCTCAAGCTCTTCAGAGAAACAGAGGAGGGAGCTATCCCAAACTCATTCTACGAAGCCAATATCACACTCATCCCCAAACCAGGCAAAGACCCAACCAAAAAGGAGAATTACAGGCCAATTTCCTTGATGAACACAGATGCAAAGGTCCTTAACAAGATTCTAGCTAACAGAATCCAGAAACACATAAAAAAAATTACACACTATGACCAGGTAGGCTTCATCCCAGAGACGCAGGGATGGTTTAACATACGTAAGTCAATAAATCCAACACATCAACAGAGCCAAGGTCAAGAATCACATGATTATTGCCACAGATGCAGAAAAGGCCTTTGATAAAATTCAACATTCATTCATGCTAAACGCTCTGGAGAAAATAGGAATAGAAGGAACATTTCTAAAAACAATAAAAGCCATTTATGACAGACCAATAGCCAATATTATACTGAATGGGGAAAAGCTACAACCAATCCTCCTAAAATCAGGAACAAGGCAAGGATGCCCACTGTCTCCACTCCTCTTCAATATAGTCCTGGAACCCTTAGCCAGGGCAATAAGGCAAGAAAAAGACATTAAAGGGATCTGCATAGGGAAAGAAGTTGTTAAACTATCCCTTTTTGCAGACGACATGATACTATACCTTCACGATCCCAAAAACTCCATCCCCAAACTCTTAGAAATCATAAACCACTTC
>NW_012267226.1:25943869-25971887 GCF_000151885.1 Dipodomys ordii
AACAACCCAGATGCCCCACCACAGATGAATGGATCCAAAAATTGTGGTATCTATACACAATGGAATATTATGCAGCCATTAGAAATGACAAAATGGCATTTGCAGGGAAATGGATGGAGCTAGAAGGAATCATGTTGAGCGAGGTAAGCCTAGAGCAAAGAGACAAACGGTACATGGTCTCCCTGATAAGTGGATGCTAAATCCAAAATGTTAGGTGATATGACAAAACCAACAGGACTTAAACAAAGAACTCCCACTCATCTGGTCGAACCAGTACTAAATATCCCCATGCTGCTGATCACATGTATGGTGTCTAACATGTGAACACCGTTATATGTTATAGACTGTGATAGACAATTTGCTCCAGGAAAGTTAGAATGAACTTGTGACTTTAAATGAGCATCATTATTCCACAATACTGTGAAATTCCAGAAATTATGTAATCACTTAATCACAATCAAAAAAAAAAAAAAAAAAACCTCGGGGAAGGTAGGGAGGGAAGGGATAGTAGGGGGAAAACAATGGAGGGGGTAACAATGTTCAAGAGGAAGTGTACTCATTACCTCACTCATGTAACTGTAACCCTCTGTATAGCATCTTTACAATAAAAAAAAAAAAAGAGTAAATAAGGAACCGCACTGGCAAAGCAGGCCTAAGACCCTTGTACCTGAAGCCTAGTCTAATGGTGTAGGTATGAAGGGAAGGGGGGGGATTTGCAATCAGGAAAGCTGGCTCTTGAAAATGTGTATGTACTTGCATTGAGTGTTAAAAGCCACGAGGGTAAATGCGTGTTTCAGTTAGATTAGTGAGCCAGGCTGACCAAGAGCCTGAGCCATCCGCAGTTCTGTATTGAGTATTATGTGTAATCTGTGGTGCTTTCCACATCCAGTGGCTTGTGATGTCACTTACCGGTTCCCATCATGTGCCCTTGTTACAGGCCAAGGGTGGAGGTTATGAAAGTGAAGATGCCTATCAGAATGCAGAGCTGGTTTTTCTGGATATCCATAATATTCATGTTATGAGAGAATCATTACGAAAGCTTAAGGAGATTGTGTACCCTAACATTGAGGAGACACACTGGTTGTCTAACTTGGAGTCTACTCACTGGCTAGAACATATTAAGGTGTGTATATGCTACTATGTCTCAAGGACTTTTTCTACCTTTTATATTGCCTCTTGCAATTGAAACATTGTGAAAGAGACCTTTCTAAACAGTGGAAATTAGGTAACTGCTCTGATAACTGGAATTACTGTTTTGGTGTTTGAATGCATTTGGTTCTGTTGTATTCATTTTCCACCGTTATCTGATTTCTATCCATCCTTCAGACTCCATTGCATTCTTTCATGAAGTCTTCCCAGGTTGTCTTTATTTACATTTTGTCCTTTTTCTTTCCATTTAACCCCGGTAATATTTTCCTTCATTTATTTGCTTTTATGTCACACAACATATGAAGAATCCAGACTCTGTTAGGGAAGCACTGCTCATATGAGTAGGTATCCAGTAAATACTCACTGCATGATTTATGAAGTTAAAACCAGCTGGTTGGAGAAATGAGGTGCAGTAATTACATGAAGGATAGAAAACACCATGCAAACACTAATATGTTAATTTAATGTTTGAAGCACCTAGCCATTTAATATTCTTTCCAAGGATGATCTAAATTTCAGTAATACAAATTACCAGGCTACCTATAGACTATGAAATGAGAAATACATTTAAAGAGCAGATTTCCCATCTGAATTCTCTGAAACACAGAATTGAAAACGAAACTGATTTAATGAAAATTACAGCCCTTTTGTTCTTTTTAAGAAGCTATGAGCTACACTACATGGGGCCTGTTCATCGGCCCATCTGTGAAATTATAGAATGTGCTGCCAACCATAAGACTTGATTTCGAACTCATATAAATGCATGTGTTTCTGAAAATGTCCAAGTGATCAGTTGTGTCGGGGCACCATGCTTCTCAAGAAGCTGGCTTTGCCTCCCAGCAGAAACAAGTCACACACACCCCTTCTATTCTCCAGCTTTGTCCAAAAATCCACCTTTCCAACCACTCCCCTGGAGCCTTCCCCATTCTTGGACATGTGGTGTGTTGACCACTTCCTGGTTTGCAAGTGGTTATGCCCTACTACTACAAAGAATGCAAGCTTCACAAAGCAGGTAGTTCTGTAGATGTCTCTAGCATCCGAGGCAGTGGGCTAGAGAGGGAGGGAGATCCCTAAGTCTTTATCAATGAGTACCACTCTTCTCAGTTGGCCGTTGCTAACTAAGCCTTTGCATTAGTGATTACTAAGCCTGAATTTACATTTGTTCACAAATGGTTCTGAAACATAGGTTGAGGGTGCTTCAGAACACAATCAAACTCTGGTTTCTCATGAGCCTCCCAATCCTGGTCGTTGTATGTGCTGCCATACTGATTTCAATAGTAGCCATACAGAAGGATGGGAACTACATTGTTTTTCTTGTGGGTACTGAAGTCTAAACTCAGTGCCCAGAGCTTGCCTCAGTTTGCTTGCTCAGCTGGTGGTGATAATACTTGAGTCACACCCCTAACCCTGCTTTTGGCTGGTTGGTTTTGAGGCAGATCAGACTTTTCAGCCTGGGTTGGTCTTACTGGATCTCAGCCTCCTGAGAAGTCAGTAAGTATCACAGGCATGAGCCACTGATACCTGGCTTCGTTACTCATTCTTAAGGATCTTTCGCTTTTGCATTTAGTTCTCACTCAGGACTTTGGAGAAAAGTTATTTTGCATATTGCTTCTCCATATTTCTCAAAGGGTTAAATATTCTGATACTAGGTGAAGTTTTTATGCAGTACCTTACTGCAATGTTTTTATTATGCTTGCTGTTCACTATCTGACATGAAACATTTTAGTCTACCCATTATTTTAGAGTAAGTCTAATTGATTGCTTTCAGGTACTTTGTTTAAATTACTTTTAGATAGTAGAAACTTAGACTTGAGTTAGCATAAGATTACTTTTGTTTGTATAGATGTCGACATACTTGATGATTCTTTAGAACTCAGTTTTTCTGAAGTTACTTGGATATGTTCGGTAAGTTGTGAAAAGCATTTTAAAGAGGCCGATGTTCCTCTCTCCACTGGGCAGCTAATCCTGGCAGGGGCTCTGCGGATTGCTGACAAGGTGGAGTCCGGGAAGACGTCGGTGGTCGTGCACTGCAGTGACGGCTGGGACCGCACAGCACAGCTCTCATCCCTGGCCATGCTCATGTTGGATGGCTACTACAGAACCATACGGGGGTTTGAGGTCCTCATCGAGAAGGAGTGGCTGAGCTTTGGACATCGATTTCAGCTGGTGAGTAAAGAACCTTGACTGGTAGGCCATGTGGCAGTGTTGACCTAAAACTGACGACTTCTCTAGAGAGGAATGAATACAATATTTAAATGTGACTGCCATCACTCAGTAAGGTCTGTGGGTGTTTCCTACTCCAAAGAGCTAGTTAGGCAGCCCTTGGGAGGCTAAGGCAAGAAGAAGCAAGTTCTAGGCCAGCCTGGTTGTACAAGACCCAAACAAAACAGTACGATGATGATATAATCATAAAGCACTTCTAGCTTATCTGACAAGTTAAAAAGACAACAGTGGCTTCTATTTCTTAAAGAAGCTATACAGAACAGTATTGTTCACATAAGGGTTTTAGGACTAAATGGGAGTAAAAATAAAAATTCAATTCAGTTGAGACTAAATCATGGCTATTATGCTTCCCAAGACAGTAAAACTCCAATGACCATACACATGCAAAGCAGCACGCTCATCCTTCACGTGGTAAGTCACACAGGAACACATTCCCCACATCCTCAGGTCATTCCATTACAGAGTCCAAACACATGTCTCGAGGAGAGACTTACTGAGGCTAATTTTTGCTGTTACATTGGGTCACTGTAGCCCAATTACCAGCAGTGCTAACACGTACTTGCTGACTTGGCTGAAGGCACAGAGGTTTCTACTTTATCACTTTTGCACCATTATTACAAATGCCAATGTGGGGAAAGGTAAATACTGTTGAGGGATTTTTTTTAAGTCTCTAGGTCACAATTTGAGAAGGAATCCCCGCTTTGGGGAAAGGAGCAGGGTTCTGTTTGAACTGGGTGAGTGACCGCAGGCTTGCGAGGCTGATCAGGTGCTCATGTGGCTTCTCCTATAGCAGCAATTCACTCACTGGCTAACACAGTAAAAGAGAAGTGTGCATTCTGCTGCCCCTGTATGACACACTTATGAGGAGACTCTTGTCTCCAGGACTAATGTCTAAGCTTGGAGGGCCAGTCCATTATCAACCTTTTAATCGGGGTTTCATTTATTAAGCTTCCAGAATTTTTCTGGAAGTTTATATATGAAAATGTGTATGTCTCTAATTGGCAGAATTGTGAAAATGTCTACTTCCATATTGTGCTTCTGAACAATAATTTCTTGGAAAAATTTAGAAGTACCAACCAGATCTCCTTTCGTTGTATTTACTTTTATTTTTTTACTAATAGTGTTTCACTTTGTGCTTCAGAGAGTTGGCCATGGAGATAAGAACCACGCAGATGCAGACAGATCGCCTGTTTTCCTCCAGTTTATTGACTGTGTCTGGCAAGTGACAAGACAGGTGACTTCCTGCATTTCTTTTGTGGGGCACTGGTTTGCAATATAACTTTCTCCACTTTGAACTAATGCTACATTAATATGGATATGCTCAATTTTAGAGAATGATCTCTTTATTACTAAGAGAAGTTAGCTTAGTTGCGTGATTTTATCCATCTTAAGGAAATTGGATAGAAACATGGTACATGACAAACACTATTGTTTTTCCAAAAGCTTTGTAATAAGTAGGTTTATCTGAACAAGGACCAATAGAAGTAACTGAAAAACACTTGGAAGAATGGTATGTTATGGAGAGGGGTAAAAAATATCCCCTATATAAATGCCTGCTAGTTATCTATCCAATGTGTGGATGCAATTCTATAAACTATGCCTTTGATGTATTGGGCTTCAGAGGGAAGGGGGGGGTGCTGCATATTTATAAGTTTAGCCATGTTTGCTATTTCCTATAGTAGGTTTGAAGTTCTACTTTGAAATATGAGCTACATGAATCCTATCAGACTTTGGGTATTGGCCCCCCAAATAATAGGGTCCACTTTTGGCTGACTGTTGTCCTGTTTAACTATAGCAGAATTGTATCATTTACTTGGCAGGAGTTGTTTTGCCTTGGAGAAGGCATCAGATTTGTGTACTTTTACCCTTGGTAATTTTAATGTTCTAAAAGCAGTGCTCTGTTACTGTTTTCTCTGTGAGGAGATGTTCACTGGTAAAGCTACCTTTCCATAATTAGGCTAACAGTTTTGTCAAGATGATGAAAAACTTAAAAGCATGCTAGGAAGTGACGGCACATAGAACTAGCTGTTTTTTACAGCAGTTTCTCATTCAGCTGTGGAGTGCCACCTGGAAACTGAGGGCCTGTTAAATTGCCCTTTAAGAAGTCTGTTAGATCACCTCACTGCTGTTATATGTTATATATGCTGTCCTCTACTATTAAGGTTACAACTTTTCTCAACCAGTAATCTTGACATTCATGGAGTTCTTTCTCATAACCCTCTTAGTATAAGAAGCTTCTGGTCAGTTTTGAGATGAAGCCCTTTGCCTTGGGGGGGGGGGGGAAGAGTACAGTTCTTCAGTTACCCCCCCCCCAAAAAAAATGTTGTACAATAATAGTAGTCTACCCAAGTCAAGACTCAGCAAGTTTGGGAGAGACTTCCCCCAGCCACTCAAATAGGAAAGATTATCTCAGAAAAGCAAGAGATTGCTGGACCACAAACCAAGCCCAGGCCATAATGGTTAAATACGTAATCTTGAGTGTGGTTTTTTTCTTATTACTGAGGGTCTATCCTTATAGGGATGTGATTTTTGTTTTTTAATGTGTGTGTGCTGTTCAACTTGCAGTTCCCCACTGCCTTTGAGTTCAATGAATATTTCCTCATTACCATTTTGGACCACCTGTACAGCTGTTTATTTGGGACATTCCTCTGTAACAGTGAACAGCAAAGAGGAAAAGAGGTGACGTATGAACCAGCCTTACTCCTTTCTGTACTTGCCCTCCAAGAATGCACTCAGACTTAAACCAAAGGACCCCTCTTCTGGTGTTTCGTTTAGGTACTACTTCATCTTACAAGTTGTAATATGCTTGTTTCCTTTCTAGACGTGGGCCTGGTCTGTTTTGAAGCACCTCTGTCATACTGCCAAAGGTGCCAGCCAACCACTGGCTGAATTCTGAAGGAGATGGCGTCCCTGCTAAAGAGAAATGAGATATGTGGGATCTTAGAAATACCATTGTCCCATTATTCATGTAGAATGGAAATCCTTCAAAGGAGCTGTAGAAAATACTCATTTCAATGGACAGCTCAACTCCCAAAATACCGCCTGCATATAAATCAGGGATTTTGTTTAAAGTTGTAGATGAGTACTGTACAAGACTCAAATCCTGAAGTGACAGAGGCAGGTGTGCCACACTTGGAATCCCAGAGACTGAGGCAGGATGATTTACAGGTTTGAGGGTAGCCTCGGGATCCTACCTAACTTCTTTTTTAAAGCACGGGTGGCATTGTGGCTCAATATTGGAGCACTTGCAGAAATACTCTGAAAGTACTGTTACACTTTCAATGTCTGGCCAGGAAATAAAATGTTCCATGCCTGGAGGTGCTCGTATTTTAAAGAAAGTTACTGTCCAAGTCCGTTCTTCCTCCTGACAACCACAGAATGCCTCTATAAATTCCATGTTTAAACAGCTTGTGGTAGAGGAATCTGTACTTATGTTTCCTTCCTACAGAATCTACCTAAAAGGACCGTGTCATTGTGGTCTTACATCAACAGCCAGCTAGAAGACTTCACCAACCCCCTCTATGGGGGCTACTCTACTCACGTCCTCTACCCAGTGGCCAGCATGCGCCATCTAGAGCTCTGGGTAGGGTACTACATACGGTGGAACCCGAGGATGAAGCCCCAGGTGTGCTGGGATGGATGTAGGGAGCGGGGAGGAGCTCATCTTGCATACTTTATAACTTCCCAGTGGCTCATGCCTGTGATCCTAGGCAACTAGAAAGGTAGCTATGCAGAGATGAGTAGTTTGAAAGTTTTTGAGATTTCACCTCAATCAATAGTAGTTGTGGTAATGAGTCATCCTGGCTACTAAAGGGAGGCTGAGATTGAGGAGACCCCACCTCAAGAGGCTGGGTGAGGTTTGTGCTTGTCATCCCAGCTACACAGCCAGATTGGAGGAGGAAAGAGCCACACACACTGACTGCCTCATTCACAGGTGTGTAGTACAGTGGAGCGGTCATTGTCTGGGTTTTGTCCTGACCTAACTTGAGGCAAATTTCTACTTTGTGGCTTGCTGTCTGAAGAACAGCTAATGAAAAAGCCGGGTGGAGATACAGTTGAACCTGAACTTAATTTTGAACGCTGATTGCATTGGTAACTACTGAAGAACACTCATTGCATGTATGTTTTGCACTTGTAGGAACCTATTCATAACAGATACAAGGAACTTCTTGCAAAACGAGCAGAGCTTCAGAAAAAAGTAGAGGAACTACAGAGAGAGATTTCCAACCGGTCAACTTCCTCCTCAGAGAGGGGCGGTTCCCCTGCACAGTGTGCCACTCCTGTCCAGACAGTTGTGTAAGAAGGGCAGAGCCTCACCACGGCAAACTCAGTGTAGGGCCACGCTGTGGCCTGTCTGGGGGGCGGTGGGAAGTCCAGATGCTTTATATTTACCTGTACAGAAGTGTGCAACGGATCTGTCCTTTACCTCGACATCTGAAGATCAAAATGGGATAAAGCAAGCTACAAAGGAACGTTACATGAAATCATCTAATATAGGGCCCTCAGTCTACAACAGATCAAAATCAAGTAACACTCTTTCTCCAGTTTTCCTTATAGTGTAAGTAGTAAAAAAATTACTGCTGGCATTATATCCTACTAAAATAAAAAGCAGGGTGTTTCAAAATGACGCTTTATAAAGAGATGCTTCAGGGAGGAAGTGGCAGCCACCCATTTGTGCAGTTTCTCCACACTGTAATATGCTACTAAGATTGACTTTTCTGAAGTCTGTATAGATAGCTTATGGTAAGAAACACTATGCTCAAATTTTCACATAATATTTTACTATTTTTTCCTAATTATACTGAGTGATAAAAGTCTACCAAAGAACACAATGCATGTAAAGAATTAAATATCAAGGCCAGTAGAAAAAAAATCTTGCTTTACTATTCACCTATAAGTTCGGTGCTGGTATATAAATATAAACGTGACTCTGTATTAAGAGCCATATGTAACGTACTGTAACAAAGGAAAGAAATTTCATACATTGTCAATGTCCAAAGTTACCTTTTGCAGAAACGTTACTTGAAAATAATTAAGTGCATTTTCAAATGGAAATGCTCGCTTTCAGCAGATTTGTCCTCTAATACCCAAATCAAATAAAAATCCACTATTTTTTTCAATCATTAATTTACTGTTGTCAGTATTATAAGTATACTTGGTAGTACCAAATGACTTGGTTGTTGTGTGAAATTTGTTATTATTGTACTGCAAATATTTAAAAACAACTTATGTATTCCACTACTCATCTTTTGACACAGACGAATGATAAAAGATCAAAATGTCAAAATTCCTGTGTGCATGTATGAGAAAATCCCAGTAAAACCAACCTTACTACAGATAGGTGCTATTTGTAGCCTCTCACACCTCAACATACTTACATTCAGTTTCCACCTAAAAACTAGGGTCAGTGTGAAAATGCCATTCTTCAAAGCTTTCCTGTGATTTCCCATACCTCTAGGAGTATGCACATGCAGAAGAGGAGCCAAGTACAGAGCAGCTCCATGCAAGAGACAGCCACGTTGCCTACTAGGGCTGCAGTGTGCATGAACAAGTTCTGGCTGCGCAGATATGCTCCTTGTCATCAGCCCTACAGAATTTACAGCCCAGAGGCATCAAGCTGAAACCGTGTGCCTCACTTCCCTGTTCTCATCTGCATACTTACAACTCTCACAGGCCATCTATTGTCCCATATAAACTACAGACACTGCCCCCTTCCTCTCCCAGCCCCCCTCCCCCCTCCCTCTTTTGTTCATTCTTTCTGACTTGGACCAACTGTTCTTCCTTGAATTCAATTCTTTCAAGTTTAGGCATCCTCTCTACCCCACAGTCCTGTCCAGGCTACACTGCTTTCCTTCATCATACCACTGAGATAAACAATTCAGGTATCGACCACTAGCCTGTAAAAATAGATGCTGGCATATTGCACAGAAGTATTTTACAGGTGAAATAAAGCCATGTTCTATTACAAACTCCCAAAGAAAACTGAAGTAGTACTTTCTTTTTCAGTTCTTACCTGAGTGTCAAAAGCTGAAGTGCTTAAAGTTTGAATCCTAGTTGAGGAATTAGGAAGAGATTTAACACTGTTCAATTAACTGTTGTCCTAATTACACAGTTATGCATATGAATGACCTGAAATTCAAATAAGTAGGTAATAGAAGTTTAATGGTTGAAATGGTGGTTGAGACAGAAGAAATATTTACCATATCACCAGAGCAGTTTCTCACCTCCATTGGGTCTCACTTGTCAATTCAGTGGTGTTGCAAACCCCATCAGAAAACTGCACACACAAGCAAAAGTTGACATACAGTTTCAGGAGATGCACAAATATCTCAAAATCTAAGGACATTAAATTAGTATTTCTTAAGGATTTATTTAATTTGAATTAATTCAGGAGTCTTGAACAAACCTACTGTCCAGTACCTGGAATAATTCACACTGGCTGTCTTTAGATAATCTTTAGCTTCTATGTCAAGTTAGCTCCAGGAAAGGGAATCATCAAAGCAGTTCCTGTGGTATGTGACTCTCAGTCTTATTACACACCACCAGACAGTTCACGCTTGTTCAGCTTAGCTTCTACGTAAGAATAAGAATGCACATAATTTATTGGATACCATGTTCTCAGGCTTATCAAGTACCCTTTTTAGAAAAAACATCCTTGAGAATTTACAACAAAGCCTTTGTTAAAGAGGCTGTTAAGGAAAATTTCACTATTTCCTTTTTAAAAAGCTTTTTTACTTCAATGGCAAATTTATAAAAAGTTAACATATCTTCATCTAATTTGTATTAACACAATTGACAACTGTGTGTATAGAGTTCACAGTGCATACCAAAAACTCAAAGGTTCACTGAGATTAAAAACCACAATGCCTTGAATAGCATAATTACAAACTGCAAACACTGGAGCTTTACATCTTCCCTTATTCTATCTCAAAATCTCATTTCATTAGTTTATCTTTACTTAAATGATTCTGTACTTTTTATAAGCAATGACGTAAAACGATCAGGGCTTTAAAAACGTTCAGTGGATTAAAAAGTAACACAAGTCTAATAGTGATTAATGTCTGAGCTATCAAAAAAGCAAGACCAAATATCTTAAATATATAAATATTTAAATATAAAAATCCTCCATTACAGGTAGTAAAAGAAAGTGGGTACATCATGCCCAGAGAAGATTTAAAAATGAGACTTTTCAAGGACACACTGCCTACAGAACAGCCTCACATTTTGAAAATTTAAACATAATTTGTATGTACAAAGATCTAGTTTTAAAAAAATCACATCCACAAGTAAAAAAATTGGTCATTTGTTTACAAAGTGCAAAATATCAGTACAGCAAATTCATCTCAAAGAAACAGTGGCTTTCCTGGCTTTTCATTTAAATGGTTTTAACATTTAGTTATGCTGAGTAACACAAGAAGCCTGCATATGAAGCTCCAGGCCCTTTTAATACCTGTTATTCATCCCAAATCTGGCAAGTGAGAACCCTGGAAAGTAAACTGTCAACATCTGATAGATGAGGTACACATTATCTGAATAAAATTTACGACCTGGTACTAATCAGTAATCCCAACACAGATTATTGCTTTGTAATGAATTCTGTATGGTTTGCATGTCCTTCAATAACTGCAGATTTTTCCTGCTTTTTTCTCCAGGTCTCAGTTTGGCAAAATGCTTCTTACTTGTGGTCCCTGTGACTCCGGGGGAACGGTTGCTGCTGTTTCCTTCTTCTTCCAGAGTCTTTCTGTTAGCTTTGGATTCCTTCTTCTGCTTATCCGTCTTCTGTTTCTGCAGCTATACCAAATAACCAAGGCAGGAAAAAAGGAGAATGTAATGAAAATCTTTTCTTCTGAGACTAGTACATTTTGTTTCTGAGACAGTCTTGCCACATGGCCACCACAGGTACTAGGATTACAGGCCCCGATGGCATCAGTATTTAAAAAATAATCCTCTCCCAAACTAACACATTCAGATGAACATTTTTCAAGGTTTATTAGCATAAAGGCCTCAATTCAAAATAGAATCATTACTAGAAAACTCATGGAGTAGGCAAAAATGAGACACCTTTTTAAACACAAATTTGGAACATATACCTTTCCCCAAAGAGACAAAAAAGAACGAAGCTTGTACCCTAGCTCTACCATTAGAGGGAGGTGGCATGTCTTGGGAAAAGTGTATCACAACCCTTTCCAAGACCCCTTCTCTCTCCATTTTTACCTCTATTTCCAGAACATACTTCATATCGGATCACCAAAGCCAGCCTAGTTGGATTTTCCCTGGTGTGTGGGAAAGTGGGCACATTCCATGCCAGGAGGGGACTTAAAAATGAGACTTTTCAAGTAAATCCTGCCTGTGGCTAGCCCTAGGCCCATAATACCAACAACTGTAGTAACCCAAATGAACAGGTGGGTTATGGTGTTTCTTTCCCGGTGAAAACTCTTAGGTGGACTTCATCAGTGCATCTAGATGTAAAAAATACCTGCTTCACATAACAAGCAACATGTACAGTAACTTGGTTTAGTTACACTTGACTTTCTCTTTTGGAGACAGAAAACTTCTAGATATATTTTATGGTATTTGATTTGGATAAAATCAAGTGTTTAAATTCTTCTCAAGTTAAAAATAGTTTGTTATCTATGACACTTGTTGCCAACAATATTTTTGAAAAAAAGGTCAACAGAAAATTGAATGAAGCAGCACAATTACCTGGGCTTGGTATTTTCGAACTTTAGTTATCTGGCTGGCTTTTGCTTCCATTCTCCCCACGAGAGCCTCCAGCTCACACTCTAAGTTGTCTTTCAACTCCACAGTTGGTGACTCCTGGACGAGTTTTATAAGCTGCTGGTGATCACTATACACAGATCAAAAGCAGGTGTGGTTTATTCTGACCCCCACTACATGGCTTTCTTTGGTGTTAAAAAAAATGGTAGTTTTACAAGTTTCAAGAAAAACAAGTATTTATATTCAAATTTCACCCATAAGAATATTACATGTGTAAAAGGCAAAATCTAGAAAATACTGGTTTTCAAATGTGGTATCCTAACTCATGAGTGCAGTTTACTTAAATATGTAAAAGCTCTCAAAGAAATAAAACTATTAGAAAAGACATATTTTACATTTTTAAGGCCAGTCAAGAATTATGGTCAAAGCCGGGCGCCGGTGGCTCACGCCTGTAATCCTAGCTACTGAGGAGGCTGAGATCTGAGGATCACGGTTCAAAGCCAGCCCAGGCAAGGAAAGTCCGTGAGACTCTTATCTCCAATAAACCACAGAAAACCAGGAGTGGCGCTGTAGCTCAAGTGGTAGAGTGCTCGCCTTGAGCTGAAGAGCTGAGGGACAGCACCCAAGCCCAGAGTTCAAGCCCCATGACTGACCAAAAAAAAAAAAAAAAAGAATTATGGTCAAAATTGTTCCAAAAAAGTAGGATCATTACCAAGAAGCTAAAATACACCGAGAAACTAGCACTAAATGTAATTTTAAAAGGAAACTCACAAGCTCATTTGCCCAAATTCATCCTGCAAAGTCTGTAAGACTTCAGATAGCTCTTCACTGATGCTGCTGGAGGAGGGTGGCGCCATCAACTTCTTACTCTTACAACCCCTCGAAGACACTTGCTTTGCCAGAGGAACGCTGTTGATCACCCGATCATTGCACAGCACTTTGCTGTGCTGCTTCATGAGATGTAAGACATGCTGCACGTTGGCTACCACGGCATGGCTAGGACTGGTAGACTGAAGAGAGAAAAATGGTAAGTAACTATATCCTCTCATCCTGCCTTCTTTTTACTAACTGGGTAAAAATAAACCCCTCAAATGCCTAGGACATGAATCTCCCAATTTACAGAAAATTAATGGCTAGACCCCATGGATTTAACCTAACCTCAAGTGTCTGCAGTCCCTCTTAGTTTCCAATTACTGCTACTTACTTGGTTTATCAGACACCTCTTGGTTACAGGGACAAACTTCTCAGTCTCTTCTGTCTTAAGCTCCAGAGTGCTATCCTAAAATATTATTCTGACCACATTGTTTTATTTGAAATCCTCTGATTTAAGACTAGAAGGAGCCCGGCACTGGTGGCTCACACCTATAATCCTAGCTATTCAAGAGGCTGAGATCTTAGGATCATGGTTCAAAGCCAGCCAAGGACAGGAAAGTCAATTGTGACTCTTATCTCCAATAAACTCAGAAAAACTAGAAGTGGTGCTATGGTTCAAGTGGTAAGAGCGCTAGCCTTGAGCACAGAGAGGTTCAGGGACAGCGTCCAGAAACAAAAAAAGACTAGAAGGACCAAATTCCTCCACATGGAAAAGAGACATCTACACCACAGAGCTGCAACCCATACTCCCCGTTTCTGACCCCATCATCTCTTCTGCTTGGGGAACCAATCATCTTTACACTTCTTTCACACAGTAACTTTTATACCATTCTTCAAACTGGGTTATGGTTATTTTTGAAGGCTTTCTTAAAATGGCCAGCAAAACCTCAGTTTACCGAACACCACCTAGTCAGCAGTGTTCTTCTGAGGAGCGGGCGTTCACTTACTCCCATCTCTGTCTACTTTCCCCCTCAGCGCCAGATTACAGGTGTGCATACTAGGACTCACTAAGCTCATGCATGTCACATACAGGCTGTCAGAAAGGACTCCACCTTCAATCACTATGAGGTCAAGACTTGAGAATTCGAACTTTTCAAGTTTGCCACTTGATTCTGATCAGGTTTGGAAGTCACTGTGCCAAACTGAGCAGATCTTCTAAAGTTTGTATTGTTAGCAAACTGAATTCCACATGTATTTTAAAATATTATACCCTACATAACCAGTGAGTTATTATAGGAATACAAAACTGGACTAATATTCGACAGTCCACATAATTCACTATTCTAACTCACTTTAACACATACTCACTATTTTCAATACACAACTGACAGCTGTTCACTTTTTTGCTCCTATTGTTCTTTCCCTGATTAATACAATTTTATATCAGTTGAATCTGAAAAAATTAGGACTTTTCTTTTTTTTGGGGCGGGGGGGAGGTCTGGTCGCGGGGCCTGAACTCTGGGTCTGGGCGCTGTCCCTCAGCTCCTCACCGCAAGGCTAGCACTCTACCACTTGAGCCACAGTGCCACCTCCGGCTTTTTTTTTTTTGCTTATGTGGTGCTGAGGAATCAAACCCAGGGCCTCATGCATGCAAGGCAAGCACTCTACCACTGAGCCACCTTCCCAGCCCCTAGGGCTCTTAATTTGTGTATTTTTCTCGTAATGGATTTTCATTATGTCACAAAGCCATAGGGCTGTGAAAATGAAATGCTCTTTGGTGGGTGAGTGGATCAATTCCAGCCAAAGAGTGAATTATTATTCAGGGAAAAAAAATGAACTAGCTGGACATTGGTGGCTCAGGCCTGTAATCCTTGCTACTCAGGAGGCTGAGATCTCAGGATCTTGGTTCCAAGCCAGCCTGGGAAGGAAAATCTATGAGACTCTTATTTCCACTTAACTACCCAAAAGCTGAAAGGAAAACTGTGAATAAAGTAGTAGAGTGCTAGCCTTTAGCAAAAATGCTCAGGGACAGTGCCCAGGCCCTGTGTACACACACAGGATTGGCACACACAAATATATAAATAAGTAAATAAATGAAATATCAAGCCAAAAGAAAACCTATAGTGACTGTAAATGCATTGTTAAAAAAATTTTTAAATAAGCCAATCTAAAAGTCCACATACTGTACAGTTTTAATCATGGGATTCTAGAAAGATTCAACTTACGGAGGAAGTAGGCTGGAGGTTGCCAGGGGACCAGAGAAGGGTGAAGACATTCGTGTGGGGGACTACTCACTAGGACACGCATTTGTCAGACTTGCAGGGTGTATGACCCAAGAGTGGTCCCTTACGCGCCAAATGGGTTCATCAGTTTAATGGACAGACCACATAGGCATGGACGTCCGTATAGACCGTGGCTATACCTCTGGAGGCAGGGACAGGAGCCCTCCTCTGAACTGTCCCGTGGCCTTCAAACTGTGAGTGAACAATCCCAGGAGGGTGTGGGGAGAGCAACAAAGCAAAGAGGGCCTGCCGCTCCTCAAGAATGAACTGTATGGCAAAGGACGGCAACAGAAAATGACTTGTATTAGACCCCACTTATCTTGCACAAGGAAAGCAGAAAAGCTAGGACATAGTTCATTCCTGCAATCTCTCACTGAGTGTTTATAAAAATAAACACACAGGGGCTGGGAAGGTGGCTCAGTGGTAGAGCACTTGCCTTGCATGCATGAGGCCCTGGGTTCGATTCCTCAGCACCATATAAGCAAAAAGAAAAAAGCCGGAGGTGGCACTGTGGCTCAAGTGGTAGAGCGCTAGCCTTGAGCTGAAGAGCTGAGGGACAGCGCCCAGGCCCAGAGTTCAGGCCCCACAACCGGACCCCAAAACAAAAATAAACACACAGCAAATACAAACTAATTTCAAAAGCACATTTACCATCTAGGTTGGTAAAATTTAACAATCTGGTTAAGTACATAAAACATCTAAACATTAAACAATCAGCAACTAACAGTGTTAATTGTCTATTAGAAATCATTTGTTGATATTTGACTCATGACCATTATCCATTAATGTAATAATTAAGGAACTTGAAATGTGTGTCATGACTTCTTGGAGAGTTAGTCTCAGATACAATTGGGATGAGAGTAAGTAGGTATGATTTATTTAGATGTCCACTGTGTATAAATATAAACCCATAGGCTTATTGCCACATACATACCATGTCATTCCTTGATTTTACAAACAGGACCTCTTTCTTTTTAACTCTGCCCTTTCTCTCTGAAGTCTCCTTCTCAATTCCATTCTGCTTCCCTAAGCCTATAGAACCTGTCCCCATTTCTATCTCATTCTTAGATCACTAGGATTCACACTGGTAAAGGGGAAGGATAAATGTGTCAACTGTGACAGGCACAGACACACAATTCAAATATAGAAATCATACAAGATCACGTAGGAGTTCTACCCACTCACCTTTCCAGCAACAAACGGCATATCACCCAAGCTTAATCTATAATGTGGTTGTGTGCCAAAATAGTTCCTAGGACCTTTCTGGAAAAAAAAAAAATTTACATGTTAACAAAACTTTTCTGTACACAACTAAGATGCCAGCTTACAAAACTATGTGCCTTATATATAGTGGCGTTATGCTCTTGATCACGCTCATAACAGTACCTGAACTTTAGGGGGAAAATGTTCTTGAGAAAGTACAGTTATGTCTAAGTAGAAACATAAAATTAAGCATCATAAAGGATTTTAATAGCAAAAGGCCATCGGTACTTTGCTGAGTAACACCAAAGTACTTCCATGTGTTATCTCATTAGCAAGACTGTCCTTTTGAGTAAAGCAACAAAGAGGTTCACTCAAGGTGACAGTACACATGGTTCATGAGTGCATTCATAAGTGTTCACACAAGCTATACCAATCAATCAGCATTTGACGTGACTGCTTCTGTTTTCATACCTTATCTGCTGGTTTTGCCTTTTTTTTTTTAACTTTTTTTGTACTGGGAACACATGAAGATGAAGATACCTTATCTTCAAAGATCAGTCTGTTTGTCTCAAGACCAGTCTGCAACTAGGAAAAACGTTAAGAGTGCAAAGTTAAATGTTGTGAAAATAAAAATTACAAATCAAATTTGAGATCTGCCAAGGAAAACCTTGTATAGTAGTTTCTAAGAAACATATCTTAATTTTATGACCACAATTTCTGCCAGTCTGTGAGCCTATGCGTAGTATTTTAAATTGATACTAGTCTTTCATTTTACCTTTAACTGCTATAATCAAATTGTCTTTTCTTCAGCTTGATGCCCACACTTGCACTACTTGTACCTGTCCTGCAAAGGGAAGTATGGCTTAGCTGGTAGAGCAAGCCAAGGAGAAAACACATCAGGTACCAAGTTTGAGTCCCAGTTTCAAAGCAAAGAAGAAGGTATAAAAAGGAAGAAAGGAGAAGAAAAAAGAAGGAATTCTAGTTATGAGCTATGTACAGCAACTCCAAACTAATGGGGTGGCATTTTCTCACCAGTTGAAGAGAAAAGTACACTTTTTCCTTTCACTCTGTATCTAAAGGTATCAAAAGTTATTTTTTTTCTCTAGAAATTTTCAAACTATAATAACTTAAAATATCTTTACACTAGAAATACCATGGATTACTAAAGATTGGGGAAAAAAAGGTAATTTTCCCTAAGCCAACTGACCATATTCCTTTAAAAACAGAAAACAAAAAGATAAAAGAAACTCTGGTCTCTTAAGTAGTACTTTTTTTTGCCAATCCTGGGGCTTGAACTCAGAGTCTGGGCATTGTCCCTAGCTGCTTTTGCTCAAAGCTAGTGCTCTCCCACTTGAGCCACTGCACCACTTCAGCCTTTTCTGTGTTTGTGGTGCTGAGGAATCGAAGCCAGGGCTTGCTTCATGTGTGCCAGGCGAGCACTCGCCCACATCCCCAGCCCTCTAAGTTGTTCTTTTAAATCTAGCCCTATATCATAACTGCATGGAAATTGAGGGGGAAAAAATGACATTGCCAAATTTCTCTCCAAACTAGTTTTGAAATTTCTACATTAGAGAAATTATTTTAAATTTTCAGGAAATTATGATGGAGCTAATAGGAACACTCAGAACCATCAAATTAAGTAAAACAATATGATGAGATTTTGAAGTTGTTGCAGACTAAAGTCATCTCCACCCTTGGGACCACATCCACTCTGACACACTTCATATAATGCTTTGGACAAAGTAGCTGGATAGGTGCAACGCAACAGTCTGGAAATTACTTTTCTGGAAAACTTATGATGTCAATGAGCAGAACCTGTAAGCAAATGACTTTTTGACTAGCTTAACTTTCAGCTACTTGTGCCAGAGTTTCAACATTTCACAGTGCCTTCATCATCATCCATTTCATTTTACCCAATTGCCCTGAGACACAAAATGAGTCACTTCATTAATGGCAAAGTCCAGGTTCTGAATGATTAAACAACCTGACCAGGTTACACAAAGTAAAACCTCTATACTCAGAACCCACTACTATAGTGTGCACATCTGAATGCCAAATACTTACTGGTAATACAGCGTCAGTAACAACTGATTCGGTTCCTGTTGCTGAGTAGAAAAGAAAGCAAAGGTACTACAAACTAATTTTAAAAATTAATGAACTTGTTAACAATGGCATTTTGCACACACTGGTCTCAACACTGCAGTGCATCTAAAGCATAGCCCTTCAATCTGCCTGGTCCAAGTGAGGAAGAGACCCAGTAAAGAGCCTACCCCAAAGTCAGAAGGGGCAGAGAAAATCTGCTGAAGGTCAAAATGAAAGCCATGACAGCCATGTAACTCGAGTGCACACAGAGGGAAAAAACGTTAACTCTACAAACTGACAGAGCTAGGTTTTTGAGAAGAAAATATCCAGTTTAACAGAAAGAGAATATACTGAGATCAGTTTACCAGAGACGCTCTGGAAGAGACAATGCGGTATGTTTCTGTTCTGTGGTGACATGTCTGAGAAAGCCCAGGACAGAGAACGGCAGAGCCCCACCCTGACTGTTCTTGTGTTCATGTGAGAAGATAGAAGGCTACAAGTGGGCTCACTCCTGGAATTCTAGCTGCCCGCGAGGCTGAGCTCTTTAGTTCAGGACTCATCTCCAATGAACCAGAAAAAAAAAAAAGCAAAGCTAAAGGCAAGGCCGTGAGTGAAAAAGCCTACTGAGAATGTGTGGTCCCGAGTACAAACCTGGTCCTAGTATACATGCACACAGCGGTGTGCACACACACACACACAGAAGATGATTACATTTGAGAGCTTGTATACTGGACTGTTCTAAAGTGTAAATTCACTTAAGATGGTCAAATATAATTTCATAATTATATCCACAGAGCAGTAAAACACATTAAGAGCTTACCTGATCATAATTCAACTTACCTCAGCTGCCTTTGCTTGCATACGTTTTCTTTCTTCTTCTTCTTCATGGAGTTTTGCTTCCAACTCTTGCATTTTTTTCTAATGATAAGGATATTAAATTGTAATTAATAAGCCTCAAGTCTTTGACTAGGTCCTAACAGCTAACTGTGAAGAGGTACTTAATGCTCCAAGCCCCTTACACGTAAGAATTTGCCAGAATAAAAATAATTGTCATTCTCATGCTAGAGATACACCCACTCTGTCTATTCAAATGTATTCTTTTTCTAACAAACTTTGCTAACACTTGCTAAAAGAAGAATCAAAAAGGGTAGCAGTAAAAAGGGTCTGTAAAATTTTAACAGCGCTCACAGGGACAAGTGATGAACTTTAAGCACAGTCACTATGTCTGTGAATTCAGTCCGGTGACGGTAGGCTCGACAGTACTCAGACTGCTCTCTGTTAAGTCACCCAGAGTCTGTCAGTGAGCTCTACAAAATCAGGGGTAACATGTAAGGCCAAAGGTCATAGCTTGTAAAAGGCCAACAGGTTATAGGAGGCCTACATTAGTACTCTAGTCAGTGGTTAAATACATCCCAAATGAAACACAAAAATGAAATTACTTCAGAGAACAAATCTCCCATAAGGATACTTAAGGACATTTAACCTTCAATTATTCTTAAAAAATAAGCCCTGTATGCCTACCAGACTGTAAAATGGCAACACCCTCCAGTTTTTAAAAACTACTATTTCTTTGCAGTAAGACCATATTTATTGGCAACTAATTTTTTAATGAGCACACTTGTATTACGCATTAACAAGGAAAAGGCGCCTCCCGACCTCAGCAAGGGCCTGCATCGTGGTGAGTTTGTTATACTCCTGTTCCAGAAGATCCAGCTTTTCAAGCTGGTTCTGAACATGTGTTTGATCTTGCTGCCGCTCTCTTTCCAGGGAAACCTGGGATACATCAAATGCACAATGATAACATGATAAAAAAGTAACACTGAGCACATCTTAAAATAGATTGTATGCTATATGGCCCTTCAGAGAACTACATACATCTAGAGAGGAATCCTAAGACTTAAGACAAAGCTCTAGGAACACTACCAGATGGCTGATTAAAGCAACCCTTGCCTGGCCTGCCATTATCATACAGAAAATGTATGTAACCACGTAATTATTTCTTAAGTGGGTCATCTATTACTCAAGATGTAATGGGGAGGGCACTATCTTTTGTACTTCATTGGAAATCTTTTTTTTTTGGTGCCAGTCTCTACAGAGCCATAGTAGGGACATCAGAGCTATTTTAAAAATGTATTGTAAACATCTTCATTGCAAATGTACAAGTTACCTGAATAACAAAGATCTCTACTATAATAAAACTATTTTGTTAAGCAGCTATTGCAAAGAGCTTTAAGAAGAAAAATCTTCAAGACTGCTGTCTCACTTACCTCTTTGTAGAGGGACTATGCTTTTTTTATACCACAGACCTAAAAGACTATAATTTAAGGAAAACACTACCAAATATACAAATAATCACAACTAAGAACCAATCAAATCAAATCTTCAATACCATAAATAACCCAAGGAATTTTCAAACCTGGACTATTATAAAAACATTATATCCTCACTAAAAAAAGTCTTTAATTCATTTTCTGAATGTCTATTCTTGAGTGCTCATCTATGAGTCAACCACCATACCTGCTTCTCTAAGACTGAGGTCCTCTCCATTTCCGCATGCTTAATCATATTCCTCATGTACTCCAATTGTTTTTCTAAAAGATTACATTTATTTTCGGCAGCTAACAACTGAGATGTCAGCTCTACAAAAGAATATTTAAGAAAAGCAGAAGTCAACACATAAAATAGTTTCAGCAGGTTAACTGATTTTGGAACTACTGTGACTCCCTTATAAAAAACACATTCTGTGGGGTGGGAGGGATGGGAAGGGATGCGAAGGGGAAACAAAGGAGGAGGCAACAATGCTTGATAAGAAATGTACTCGTTATCTTGCCCATGTAATTGTAACCCCTCTATTCGGTATTTTCACAAAAAATAAATGAAATAAAAGACACATTCTCTAGCCTGTAAGTTTAGATTACCTAAGTCATTTTCTTTCTATATGTTATGCTAGTCAGTAAATACAATGTGTATACTTGCTCCTCACAACAAACCCAGACACAACGTAATTTTGTTTTGCTTAATGATAGTATAGAGAATGACAAGGTAGAGTATTAGAATAATTTACAGTATTTATGGCAAATTTAATTTCCTTTACAAGATGAAACATACCTTGATTGTGCTTTGACTCTTCATTCTTTGAGTTTTCCCTTTCTTGTAGCTGTTCATCCAGTACTTTCTTATATTCAATTGTTTCTCTAGACAATGTTTTCACACTTTCTTCTGCCTGAATCCGTTCAAGCTCTAAGCGTCGAATCTTATCTTGAAGATTCTTCAAAGCTGAAAATATGGCTGCCAAACAGAAAGTAGGTAACAGAACAGTATATATGGGGAAAGTTCAATGAAAAATTAATTTTTAAAATGTGATGAATAGGTCCAGTGGAAGATCATTCCTTCAGAAGAGTAAATTATCTCGTAATTTTAAAAAGTCCATTTAGAGACATCTATGAGTCTCTGAAATATTTTAGCTATTTTAAGTAAAAACCCTTTACTATGACAAAAACATTTCAAAGATAATTCTAAAGTGGCAACAGCAACTAAAAAAACCTGGTTAATCATACATAACAATACATAACTGTCATTATTAACTATATTTTCCTGTCTATATACAAGATCACAAGCAGACTCCAATTGTAGAATTAAACTCACATATAAAAATGACTTTAATTTGCACTTTTTTCTTTATATAAGAAAAAAAGCCTAGGATTAGGTCTCCTCTAAAGGATTCTGATGTGAGATGTGATACACATTCATTGCAGGAAATGTAGAACATAACAACCAATAATCCTATCAGAGACAGTAACAATCAGTTTTGGGTCTTTCAATCTTTTTCTAGAAGTACAAAATAAAATGAAATAAAAATATAATTGCTTTTCACTTTGACATTATTAAACACTAAGCATTTGCTCACCATACCATACAGTTTTAAGGTTTAGTTTTCTCTAGAAACTGAAAAATGTACTATATCAAAAAAAAAAAAAAAAAGATCTGTATTTTAAGCTGGACGTGCATTCCTAGCATCTGGGATGCTTAGGCAAGAAAATAGGCTGTCCTGGACAGCCTGTGCTCCAGGTAAAGACCTAGTTTCAAACGCCAACAGAGCACAGATGTAATGTGAAATGTCTAACGTCAATGTCTGAGCTTAACTTCTTTTGAGCCACTGAGGGTTGTATATGTGGGGTTTTTTTTTCAGTATTTTACATTATAGTATACATCTTCTGAACTGTTTGCCCAGAAGTTTCTTCTTATACTTTGTATTTTTTTTTAAGTTTTTGTTTTATACCAATCCTGGGGTTTGAACTCAGGTTGGGTGATGTCCCCATGCTTTTCTGCTCAAAGCCAACGCTCTACCATTTGGTCCACAACTCCACTTTTGGCTGTTTTGGTAGTTCAGTGGAGATCAGAGTCTCACAGACATTCCTGCCTGGCCTAGCCCTGAACCATGACCCTCAGAGCTCAGCCTCCTCACTGCTATGATAATAAGCATGAGCCACTGGCTGCCAGGAACTTAACAAACCTTAAACTATTTATTCCTCTTCCTTTACAACAAATCTGGCTGATACAGATCTTACTTTAAAGAACAATTTTTCAAGAAGAAAATTTCAACAAGAGAGTATAGTGTGTGAAAGGCTTGCAGACTTGAAGTGAATGGTATTCAGGTGGGCAGAAGAGAAACTCAAAGATGTCCACACCTAACCTTTGTAGTCTCTGATGAATGCATTATGTAAGACGGCAATAAGGACTTTTAAATGGACAGACCTTCAAATGCTGACATTATTCCTAACTATGTGAATTCGCCACTTTCATCCTATGAGAAGAAACTTCTCACCAATTCTTGTTAGAGAAGTCTGAGCGACTAAGCACAGGAGAGCTCTAACTCACTGCTGCCTTAGGGGACAGCTGGAAACCATGAGAAGGAACGTGGAGGATCTGTGGGAGAAAAGGCTGACTCTGACGGACTATAGAAATGGAACCTCCAACATTACCAACAAGCAATGGAACTGACCAACGGTCTGAGTGAGGTGCAAATGTAACTACCCTAGGACCTCCAGGAAAGAACACAGCCCAGGGCTGCGAGTGTGGCTCAGTGGGAGAGTGCCTGTCTAGCATGCATGAAGCCCTAAGTTCTATTCCTCAGGACCACACAGAAAAAAATCACAAGTGGCACTGTGGCTCAAGTGGTAGAGTGCTAGCCTTGAGACAAAGAAGCTCAGAAACAGTGCCAAGGCTCTGAGTTCAAGCCCCAGGACTAGCAAAAAACAAAACAAACACAGCTCCAGTTACCAGCTTGATTTCAAACCTGCAGGATCCCATGCTAGGGACCAAGATGAACACATTCTGATTTACTGTAACACAAGAAGTTTGTATTGCTTAAAATCACTGTAGTATTTTGTTAAGGCAGAAAGAAAACTAATATAGATGGCAAGTTCTACTAACAGTATATTTCACAATAGCCAAAGAGTTGTAGATGAGAGATTAAGGATGTAGTTATTGAGGCAGATAGGGTCTGATTTATATGGAAAAATCTATGGAAGAGTGTTGAAACTTTCAGTGAAAGAGGAAAGAATGTTAAGTGGAGATAAAAAATGAGACAAAAGAATATTAAATGAGATTAAGAATGAGACTGGGGGGGGGCTGGGAAGGTGGCTCAGTGGTAGAGCGCTTGCCTTGCATGCCTGAGGCCCTGGGTTCCATTCCTCAGCACCACATAAGCAAAAGAAAAAAGCCAGAAGTGGCGCTGTGGCTCAAGTGGTAGAGCGCTAGCCTTGATCTGAAGAGCTGAGGGACAGCGTCCAGGCCCAGAGTTCAGGCCCCACGACCGGACCCAAAAAAAAAAAAAAAAAGAATGAGACTGGGCAAGATTAGTTAGAATATAATCGACATACAGGTAAGAGAAGAACCTAAACCAAAGCAACGAGAACATATACTTTTGAAACAGATACTTTTGAGATACTGTTGTAGCCAAAACCCAGGCATGATTCCTAACAGATGTTGAGGATGACAAATCAGTCACTAGTGGGGTGCAAGTATGCTACTGTCCTGATTTTTGTGGATGATGATGTTCAACCATCAATATAAAGAGCAAAAGAAAAGCCTACGTTGAGAAGGCCAAAAACAGAATGGGGAGATAGTCTCTAAATGTCAAAACAATGGAGGATGAGGCTGCAGGTGAGGCTCAGTGGCACACACCTGACCAGCAAGAGCAAGGCCCTTGGACTTTTTACAAAAGCAAACCAAAAAACCAAACCAAACACGTGACTAAAGTAGTGGAGAGATGAAGTGTAAAGCAGCAGGTAAACACAGACAACATCTATTCAGGGTTGTCACCTCTGCTGTTGCTCTCTGGATAGGCAAGTGTGGGCTTATGCGGAGAGCGTCGCAGATCACTGTTAAGGAAAGGCTTGTCAGGTGGGTACAGCACATATGGAGATGAAGAATGGTGAACCACACTTCCATTAGATCTTGATGGCTGAGCTATGATGTTCTGAAAAATAAAAGCACAGAAATTACCTCTCAAACAAGGGAACCAAAAGTAGTTACGACTAAATACTAGACTGTCATCCACAAGACAACAAAAAATTAGCCTACTGACTATACAGCCCAGTTGTTTACTGTAAAGAAATGCAACTTTTGAAGCCTTGTTTGTTTGCCTAAACATAGTCCCATGACAGACAGTATAAAACTGAAGGCATGCTTACATGCCTTGCCTTTCTTAACAAGCACCGATCCCCTTTATTTTCATTTGTTATGTTTACTCTGCCTGGAAAAGGCACTCTGGTCTGTCTCTGAGGCTGTCCCTGATGACCCTATCTATCTGCAACACTACCACTACATGACACATTAACACATGTCCTGTGCTATAATAAAAATTTTGTCTTCTGTCCCCGACTCTAGACACAGATTCAAAAACTCCTGGAATGTCTTAAGTAGCAGGGATATCTAAAAGGGCAAACATTTTACCACTTGAGCCACAGCTCCTCTTCTGGCTTTCTTGATGGTTAATTGGAGGTGTCTCAAACTTTCCTGCCTGGTGTGGTTTCAAACTGTGATCCTCAGATCTCAGCCTCTAGTGTAGTTAGGATTATGTTTGGCTAGTAATAAAATGGTTGAAATCCATTTTGAAATTGACTTCATCACTGACCTCAAGGAGGGAAGTGCCAGTCCAATCACCAACAGATAATAATGTATCCACAACACTATCTTATGAGGCTGCAACGAAAACTCCTTAAGAAGAAAGTTTGGAGAAGCTTCTGGATTGACAAACTAAAATGCTCAGGTGATATGCTGGAGAGTACGTGAAAGCCTTGCTTGGGTTATACCCACTACAATAAACCCCTAACACTGAGTCACTCTAGAAAATGACTCAACCTAATCTGTAAACAGCTGGACAGAAATTCAGGACTCGGCTGATCACTGAAGGAGCGAAGTCCTGTGAGACTGTGATTCTCCTAACTGGGGTTGGCAAGTTCTGAAGTGAATTGGTTGTGGGAAGCCTAGTTGGTGTAGGTACCATTTCATAGTCTATCCCCAAAGTTATGAGGGACAGTTCCACCCACTAAAGACACAAAGTTTGGTGCTGGTGGTTCTGGCTCACATCTGTAATTGTAACAGCTCTGGAGGCTGAGACCTGAAGGATTGAGGTTTGAAGCCAGCCAGGACAGGAAAATCTTTGAGATTCCATCTCCAATTAACCAGCAAAAAAAAAAAAAAGATAGGCTTGAAGGCACAGCACACACACTAGCGTGCTAGCTGTGAGTAAAAAAGCCCAAAGAGCACGGAGCTCCAAGTCAAGTGTCAACACCAAGACAAGACTGCTGGTGGGAATGTGCGTAGGTCCCAGTCTCTTGGGAAACAATTAAGCATTAGTAAGTAGAGTTGCAAAGGCCCTTGCAGATGTGGTTACCGCACAGTTTTCCTTCCCTCATTTTTGAAGATGATGGGGCCTAAAACACCATGCACATCCAACAACCTATATTGAGCTGCAGATATATTCAGGAATTGCCTCTCACACATTTTTTTCTTGGGATCATTCTACACTGATCCTACTCTACTATCTGGTTCTGAATTCACTCTTCGGATGCTGTTTTGGTTGATGGATATGAAGATGTCGCTTCCCACAGACATGCAGGTGAAGGGGGAACGGCCTTGAAGATGCTTGAAGAGTGCCACAGGGTTCCTCCTCAAGGGTCTGTCGGCCATAGAGAGCTGATGCTCTGAGAAACTTCTGCCATGTAGGGGTAATCACAACAGGACTTGTACTACCTAGCCTACAAACAACCCCCAAACCCTAATGCCCACAGAATATATTACTCAGTCTATAAGACCTCTTCTTACCCTTTCCTTAGCTTCATGATTCATTTTGCTCATTTGAAAACTGAAACATTAATACGAATACTAACCTCAATACTGAGGATTCAAACGCTTTAAAATATGCAAAGTGCTTAACATAATGCCTGTCAGTACCACTTAAATATTTGTATTATGATGATCTTAAAAAGTGTGATAATGGGGCAAGCAGAAGGGATGAAATCAACAGGAAGGCATTTACCTCATTATCCTAAAAAAAAAAAATCTTGAATGAAATGTGAAATCAGAAAACAGAACAAAATTATTGATAAAGGGCAAAACCTCTTGGTGAAGAGAACCTAGACTGACCAGCAGTCAGCCTCACACCTTTCCATCCTTGCTAAAAAGCACAACATCGCTCTCTCTCTCTCAAGTTTACCAAGCTGGCAGCTTTGCAGTTCACCACAAACTGTGCTGAAGCCACTGACACCCTGAGGCCTATTGCAGCTGTACTGAGTTGAGGTCTACCACAGCAGTACTATCACAGCTGTACTGAGTTGAGGTCTATCACAGCCATACTGAATTGAAGTCTATCACAGCCATACTATCACAGCTGTACTGAGTTGAGGTCTATCACAGCAGTACTGAATTGAGGTCTATCACAGCCCCAGGAAGAGCCAAGGGCTGAGCTCCAACAAAGCCAGCTGGGGTGGCGGCAGAGGCTGGCAGGCTGGTGTCAGGCCGTCAGAGAGGTGTGGAGGGCAGGCCTCAGGCCCTTGGAGGGCAAGTGTTGGGCAGGCGTTGGAGGACAGATGTCAGGCAGGTGTCAGGCTGGCCAGGGATTGGCCAGGTGTCACGCCAGTGTCGGAGGGCAGGTGTTGGAGGACAGGTGTCTGAGAGCAGGTGTCAGGCCAGTGTCGGAAGGCAGGCATTGGAGGGCAGGCATCCGGCCAAGTGTCAGGCCGGCCTGCGGCTGTAGCCCTCTCCCCTGGTCCCGGAGGCCGGGGGAGTGCAGTCGGCTGCCCCCTTCCAGGATCCATTCCTCCCCCTCGGCCCCAGGTGCAGCCTCGGCTCCTTCCGGTCACGGGCTGCGGCCCTCTGCCCCCTCCTCGAACAGGGCCTCGGCTGGGAACACGCGTGTCACCCTGAGAGCCCCAGAGCCGCGGGAGGACTGGGCATGGGGCGGGCGACTCCAGACACGGAGACGAGCCGTGCACACCCAGGGCGCGGGGTCCACGAGGCCGGGCGGCGCGGCCTCCCCGCGG
>NW_012267226.1:25973414-25979349 GCF_000151885.1 Dipodomys ordii
AGCTCGGCCCCCGTGTTTGCACTTTCTCGCTAGGACCCCGCCGAGCCCGCGGCTCCCTCCCCCGTCCCGGACCGGTGCCCTGCCTGCGGCTCCTCCCGCACCGAGCAGCTTCGCCCTTGGCCGGCCCGGGAGTCGGCGTGACGGCCTTGTGGCCCCTCTGTCACGCCCGGCCCGGGCCCCGGCCCCGCCGCCCTGGTGGAGCCGGCCTCGGAGGCCTGGCTCGCTGACCGCAGGTACCCTCTGGTTGCAGGAGTGCCGGATCGCTCACCCCATCGTCAAGTGCACTTACTGCCGGTCAGAGTTCCAGCAGGAGAGGTCTGTATGCTGCAAACCCACGCTGAGCCTAGGGACGCCAGGAAGCCGCCCTCGGCTTGACTGAAAGCAGCTAAGAACTAGGATTCGGCCCCAGGAAGTCCGAGTTATAAACCATTTTACAGGTGGCGGCAAAAGAATATTTATTGACCTCGAACCCAAACCCCGGTGAATAGTGTGCGGCTGCACTCGAACCGGAGGAGATAGGCGATCCTAGCAAAAACACGGAACACAGCTGCTCTCAGGCCTTAAAACATTAGATGTTAGTGGATGGGGGGGAATCTAGTTTTACCAGCTGGGAGATGGTTAAGTGAAGAGTAACACAGACGTTAGAGCCCCCATGAAAACAAGCAGCCAGGGAGGAGGACAAGTCATTTTCCCCCAGTAGTAGCAGGAGAGAATACTTGGGGATTAGACTGAAGACAGGAAGATGAAGCCAGGCGTGACGTGCAGGTGAAGGTAGGAGTACTGTGAGTTTGAGTCCCGCCTGGGCAACGCAGCCAGAACCTGTCAAAAAGAGAAAAGGAGGATACATAAAAATACTTAACTAAAAGTTTAGTAAGAGATGCACATTGGAGTAGAACCTTAAGTCATACATATATGCAAATCAGACTGTGTGTTTACTGCTCCAGTTCAGTTCATTCTTCAATTCAACTTTGTTATTTAACCCCAGAAAGCTACATAAATGTGATCATCTATATAATTTCCTTTTCAGCAAAACTAACACAATTTGTAAGAAGTGTGCGCAAAATGTCAAGCAGTTTGGGACAGTAAGTATGTTTTGTTTTAATTTTGTGTTATTTTGACTAGTTACAGCCTTCCATGAAAGTATTTAGGGTATGACAGTCTAATAGGAAGATGATAACATTTATAAGCAGAAATTAGATACATGTTTTAAGTGCTGTATACTGAATACAAAATTTATGAAGGTATTCTCTATAAAGCTACAAATACAGCAAACTCATAGAGAACCTACTTACAGATAGTGTTTGCATAATGAAACTCCCCTGTTTAGAAATTTTATATGGCAATGTTGTTCAGGTGTTCACAAAATTAATAACCGTGTGCTAGCACAAATTGCATTATGTATAATATGGTTATTGATGCATTAGTATTTGTTTTTGGTATTTATTACTAAGGTGGTCCTGAATTATCCTTTGAATATCAAAAAAAAATCAAGATACATTTATTATAATTAATGTTGAGTATTCTCACCACTAATTTTTGTAAATGAAAGCTCACCAACAGTATATATTTCTTTTCATGTTTTCTGTACCTGTGTAGGATAAGTTACTGGGTTATTAATTTTTTTTTGTAAATGCTATGACAAACTACCTAAGCTTTAGAATTAAAAGTTCAATTTTTTAAACTGAGTTCATGAACTAAGTATCATACATTCATTTTCATTTTTGAGACCTTTATCGTGAGCAGTTTTGTATTACATAACAATTACAAATCATGAGTACATGATCTTATTTATTCTAATCGAGTAATAGCTTCATGACTCTAGACATTTATGTCTAGAATTAAGAGAAACGTGATGAATGTCTCTGAACATGGCAAGATGACTGACTCAGCAGAGAATTATGATTTTTAACTTAGTTTCATTCATCAGTCCTAGAAATGTCTGTTGGTTATGTTTCATTATTTTAAAAGTCACAGTTAAGGTAAATGCTATGTTTTGCAGCCCAAGCCTTGTCAGTACTGTAACATAATTGCAGCATTTATTGGTACCAAGTGTCAGCGCTGCACAAATTCTGAAAAAAAGTATGGACCGCCTCAGACCTGTGAGCAGTGCAAACAGCAGTGTGCGTTTGACCGGGAGGAGGAGGGGAAGAGGAAGGTAAGTTTTGTCGGTCTCGAGGTCTTCTGGAAGTTAAAATAACAAACAAAATAGAAATTATTATGATCAATACGTGTCCCTGAAAACAAAAAATTAGACGGAAGTGTAGGAATAGTGAATATCCTCCTCACACGCTTCAAATACAGGATTCATGTTGGTCAGTGATGATAGCTATACTTTAAAAGCTATTCTTGCCCGGCTAATGGCACCATACACATGCTCAAGTAGGATTATTTTGCCCAGGATTCAAGACCAGCCTATGTACATCATAATTAGACCTTGTCTCAAACAAAAATTACTATGTCCTTATGTCCTTTCACCTACTTTTTGCTAATTACTTGAAGTTGCTGTAGTGGAAAGTACCTGGTGGCATATTAGCACAAATTCAAAGTCTGCCTTGGGTCCAGGCTTCTATTTAAAATCAGAGTTTGTTTTTTCTCTGCCTAGTGATGAGTATGTGTGTACATGTGGTATTCCTGCTCTGGTCCCCATTCACACAGGCCTCCCTCATTTGTCTCTCAGTTTCAGTGGATGTGAAGGTGACACTCTTGGAGGGACCGGTCCCTATGTCCCCTCCAACCTTAGTTGTAAGACATACCCCTCTATCACTTCTGGAGTAAACAAACAGAAGGCATAAACTTGATCATATTTTTACAGGTTTTAATCTTGGTGGTAGTCTCCTTCCCCTTGATTAACACACAATTGATTTTCCTTATTTTCTGCATTTATATTCTATAAAGTTGAAACAAACACAGAATTAGCAAACCATTACTTCTTAGGGAAATGAGAGATTAGGTCCTTGCGTCTAGTTATACTGGTTGCTGACCAGATACTATGTGTTCTGTGTTTAAAGTCACATGTTTCATGAACATGTTTTTGGTTAATCGAACCCTTGGCCAGTAGCACTGACAATGCCTAAACAAAGCTTTTCGCTAAGGCACAGCAAAGACGTTGAGCTTAGAAATGCAAACCCCTCAGCACTGTTCTCTAGACCATTTTAAACATGACAATTATTAACAAAATCTGAAAATAATTAGGATTTTTTTCTGTAAGCTCACACTATAATTCTAATAATTACACATTAAACATTCAGAGTAGATTTCCTAGCAGTTTATTGTGAACTTACACCTTCGAAGAATAAGAAAAGAGGTTAACAAGTGTCTCTCAAAACTAAAAATGCCATCTGGGCACTGGTGGCTCTCGCCTTTAATCCTAGCTACTCAGGAGGCTGAGATCTGAGGATCGCAGTAAAAAGCCAGGGCAGGAAAGGCTGTGAAACTCTTGTCGCCAGCAAACCACCATAAAACCAGAAGTGGCGCTGTGGTTCAAGTAGTAGAGCCCCAGCCTTGAGCTGAAGAGCTGAGGGACAGTGCCCAGGTCCAGAATTCAAGCCCCATGACCGACAAAAAAAAAAAAAATTAAAAATGCCATAAGACTAAAGGAAAGTCATATATTCACTAATTTTATAATCCTTTGTGCAAACTTTTACTCAAATATCAAAGAATAATTTTATTTATTTTTGTTGGCCATGGGGCTTAAACTCTGGGAATGGGCGCTATCTCCTCAGCTCTTCAGCTCAAGGCGAGCGTTCTACCGCTTGAGCCACAGCGCCACTTCCAGTTTTCTAGTGGTTTATTGGAGATCGGAGTCTCACGGACTTAACTGCCTGGGCTGGCTTTGAACCGAGATCCTCGGATCTCAGCCTCCTGAGTAGCTAGGATGACAGGTGTGAGCCACAGGCACCGGGCTTCAAAGAATAATTTTACTGTCATTTTGCAACAATCTGTGTGTGAAATACAACTAGAAGTTGAGTAGTGCGTCTTTCAAGTGTCACTTAAACCCAGTTTATGAGTGCATTTAATTTCATATGAATCTTTTCTTAAAAGGTTGATGGGAAGTTGTTGTGCTGGCTTTGTACTTTATCATACAAAAGAGTTTTACAGAAGACAAAAGAGCAGAGGAAGAGCTTGGGATCCTCACATTCAAATTCTTCATCCTCATCCCTCACTGAGAAAGACCAGCATCATTCAAAGCACCACCATCACCACCACCACCACCACCACCACCACCGGCATGGCAGTGCCCATCACAAGTAAGTGTTTTGAAAGCATGTTTTCTAAGATTGTATTGGCAGGGCCAATAGCACTAACAGCGCCTGAACAAACCTTTAACTAACGTGTTTTTTTCTGTGAGGCATATCAAGGAACTGGGTGTTTCCTTAGAAATGCTGATGAGTTCAAGCCCCACCACCAACCAAAAAAAAAAAAACAATGCTGATGAGGTGCTGGTGTGGTTTGCATTGTTCTGGTAAGCTTTCTGAGTAGAGGGTTGTGACCATTCAGAAGGTGCCTTCCCTCCCCGGGCCGTCCTGCATATGATGACTCTACCCTCACCCAGGGAAGCACTCTCAGCTGTGGAAGCCCCCAAAGTCTGAGGTCGTTTTAGCCCTTGGTATTTTGCTATTTTTTATTTTGTGCAGATCCTGGAGCTTAAACTGACGGCCTGAGCACTATCCCTGAGCTTTTGTGTTCAAGGCTAGAGCCCTAGCATTTTGAGCCACAGCTCCATTTCCTGGTTTTCCTGCTCAGGTAGCTTTGAACCACAATGCTCAGATCTCAGCTTCCTGAAGCACTAGGATTATAAATATGTGCCCAGCTTTTGTCATTTCTTGTTTTTTAAAACATGCTTTTTTGTTTTGAACTCAGGGCCTGGGCATTGTCTCTGAGTTATCCCTGAGTGCAATAACTACCACTGAGCCACAGTGTCCAGTTTTCTGATGGTTAATTGGAGATGAATTTCATGCACTTCCCTGTCTAGGCTGGCTTTGAACCATGATCCTCACATCTCAGCCTCCTGATTAGCTATAATTATCGGAGTGAGCCACCAGTGCCCAGCTAAAACAGATGCTTTTTAAAAAATTGCTAACGATTCAAGTACTTGATTCTTAGTGACTTCAAGTGGGGAACAAAGTTGTAACGTAGTAATGATATTTTAAGTGTGTAGCCTAAAGCATTTTTTAAGATGTAATTATAATTTTTGTGGACAAGCTGTCCACCTCCTAAAACAAACAAAAAAATAGAAATGCAGGGGGCTGGGAAGGTGGCTCAGTGGTAGAGTGCTGGCCTAGCGTGCACGAGGCCCTGGGTTCAATTCCTCAGCACCACATAAGCAGAAAAAGCCGGAAGTGGCACTGTGGCTCAAGTGGTAGAGCGCTAGCCTTGAGCTGAAGAGCTGAGGGACAGCACAGTTCAGACCCCATGAGCGACAAAAATAAATAAAAGAAATAGAAATACATTCATACTTAGGTATTCTCAAAAGATTGGTTCCAGGACCATTGAGGACACCACAGAAGCCCAAATGCCAGCGTCCCTTATGTAAAATTGCACAGTATCTACACATAACCTGAGTGTGTGTTTTCATATACCTTAAATCATCTGTAGACTACAGCACATAATACAGTATAAATGGTATATAAATAGTTGTCAGACCTTCTGTGTTCAGAGAATACACAGAGAAGAAATCTTGATAGGCCTAACTACATTTTCTACCTGGAACTGTTTGACTTAGAAGATGCTGAGCCAGAGGATACTATTGTTTGTTTGTTGGGTAGACACCATTATGAACAGGCTGTGCTACGTTCAGTAGATTAGAATAAAAGGAACATCAATACTGGTGAGAGATGGTGGTTGGTGCGAAGAGAGCAGTGGTCGTGGCTCAAGTGGCTCAGGGTGGGTTTGTACCCAGGAATGGACAATCCTAGTGGCTCAGGGTGGGTTTGTA
>NW_012267226.1:25979424-26007194 GCF_000151885.1 Dipodomys ordii
GTGGGTTTGTACCCAGGAATGGACAATCCTAGTGGCTCAGGGTGGGTTTGTATCCAGGGATGGACAATCCTAGTGGCTCAGGGTGGGTTTGTACCTAGGAATGGACAACTCTGAAAAGTAAGGTAAGAATTCTTAAGTGTTTCTGATAAATGATTCGAAGAATTGGTTAATGCATAATTTGTGTGTAATTATGTGGCCATCTAATTAGAGTGCACATGGTAATATAATTTGTAAAAAAAAAACTTTCTTGCCATTCATTGTCACAGATGAAGAGTGGCTCAAGTTACTAGAATTATAAGGTATATCTCCCAACTTATTTCCACTGATTGTTTAGAACCTAGGATTTGGACTTTGCTTACAAAGTTCATTGTGTTATTTTATGATACTGGGGCTTCAACTCACAGCTGTCACTTGCTATAGCAGATGCTATACCACTGGTCATTGTTACTGTCATGTTTCCTAGGTTTTTGAGCAAGACTTCTGGGTACTGATGGTATTCTAGAAGACCAGGGAGACTTCCTTGGAAAATTAGGAAAGGATCAAATTAAGAGACTTGTGACCATCAAAATATACAATTCTCAGTACATTGGATTATCCGAGTTTTCAATTTGCATTATTAGAAAAGTAGTATAACTTTAAAAGGATAAAATTTAGGGCTGGGAAAGTGGCTCAGTGGTAGAGTGCTTGCCTTGTATGCATGAGGCCCTGGGTTCAATTCCTCAGCACCACATAAGCAAAAAGAAAAAAGCTAGAAGTGGCGCTGTGACTCGGGTGGTAGAGCGCTAGCCTTGAGCTGAAAAGCTAAGGAACAGCGCCCAGGCCCAGAGTTCAGGCCCCATGACCGGACCCCCACCCCCCCCCAAAAAAAAGGACTAAATTTCGTATAAAGTAGTAGAGAGCAAAAGTTTAGTGATTCCTAGACTTTTAAAATTCTGCAGTCCTATAACTATTAGAACAGGGTTCTACAATGATGTGCTTGTACACCTCACCCATTGATGCAGGTCTTGATCAACAAGGCAATTGTCTCTTCATTATATTTGCTTTAAAGAATTTAAGATGGCTAGTAGTCATTAGAGTAGAATTTATCCCATGAAAAGATGATTTATTCAGTATATTAGTTTAGCTTGAAAAACTTAAACATACTTCTGAGCAAAGAAGTTACAATGTTTTGAAAACATAATTGGACTCAGTTATTAAGAATTACATTAAATAAATATTAAATGTTACTATCAGATATCATTTATATATTTTTCAGAATTAGCAATCTAAGCCCAGAACAAGAGCCAGGACTATGGAAACAGAGGTAAGTACATTTTCATATTCTAAAGTATTTAAAATTATTTTTGTAGATTTGATACCTCTAACTTTGGTTACTTATGCTTAAGAAACAATCAGTATTGCTCAGTAATATTTTAGGGGTAAGAATAACTTGATGTCTCTGCCCTTTTTACTGTAATGACTCTAACTAATGTTTGGTTTCAGCCATAAATCCTCTGCAGCAATTCAGAACGAAACTCCAAAGAAAAAACCCAAATTGGAGTCTAAGCCATCTAATGGAGATAGGTAAAAATGTATTCCTTCAATGCTGTAAAAATCTATAACGTAGTTGAATGGTTTATAGTCGATTGCCAATTATTACTAGATAAAAAAAATAAGAATAGAATCCAGTGTCTTCAACATTGACTTCTTTGAGTCACCTAGAAGAGTAACCTGATCAGTTACAATTTTAACTTACTTTTGGCATTGAGAAAGTGGCACTGAACTATGTTTTTCTAGTTGGGGAATAAATTTTGGGTTTAAAAGAGAGCAAGTCTAAATAGAGATCATTCTCTTTGTTTATCAAAGAAACATCTGATGGTGATATTTCTTAATTGGCCTGCTTAGAAAATGTTTATATTTAAAAAATACTCTGTGACTTTATTTTAGTTCATTAGCCAAAAGTTTACTGATGTTACTGTACAAATTGGCTGCCTATTGCTTTACACTAGAAGTATTGACCCCCTCAAAGCTAATACTGAATTATATTTCTGCAGGTGTATGTAATGTGTGCCATTAGTAAGGTAATTTGCCAGTTGCATCCATATCTGTCAGGTACATATTTTTTTGCATTAGCCTTAAGGATGTTTGTGGAATTGTCTTATTTATGCAATTTGAACACCTGCTAACTTGCATTCTACTTCACTTAACTATGGTTTGCTTTTTTTTTTCTAGTAGCTCTATAAATCAGTCAGCAGATAGTGGGGGAACAGACAATTTTGTCCTTATAAGTCAACTGAAAGAGGAAGTGATGTCACTGAAGCGTCTCCTACAGCAAAGGGACCAGACCATCTTGGAAAAAGATAAAAAGGTAAAGATACGGCTTGCTAAATACTGATATAATTCACATCATAACTGATCATGTGACTTGTGTTAATTTTAAAATGAGATGCAAATGGAATGTCATGTAAATTCTTCTGATTTAAAAATGGCCAATCTAAATCCAGTAACTGATGAGAAGTAATAGTGTGATTATGGGTGTCTCAGGTCTTTCGTAGGAAGGAACTATACGTATCCTGTGTTACTGAAGAGACAAATGCTAACAAACAGGTTTATGGTTTTCTTAGACTGAAATCGTCATGGCAGAGTTGTGGGCAGGCATATAGAGAAGTGTCATCCAGTCATACTCCACTCCACACTCCGGTTCTAACACGTGGCTGTGTGCTTTTGGACACAGTACTTTCTGCCTTTAGGCCTCAGTTTTCAGATTTTAAAAGTAAAAGCATCAGAACTATTTTGTGAAAGGTTGTAATGTCTGAATGAGCATACAGGGTATCCGCCTCAGCTCCTGACTGGTATCTTGGTGTTCTGGTATACAGAGCCTACTTATGGTCTACACGGTGTAGTGCTGTGTTCAACATCATACCCAGCGGGAGAAGGCACAATTGTAAATACACATAGGGATTGTATGCCTCTGTGTGTCCTTAGCAGAACTTGAATTGGCTTTCTCTTCTGACATTTAAGGACTTTTGTACTACAATTTTGCACACTTCAGTTGTTAGTGAACTTGTTTTTCTTTCTTTTTCTTTTTAATGTTTACTTGAAGTGAATTAAACATGTAAAAATTAGCAGTGGCTGTACAGTAGAAAATAGGGTAACTGAGTCAGGTCCCTGTGGCGTACACTTACAATCCTAACTACTCAGGAAATTTGATATTTGAGTATTGCAGTTCAAAACCAAAAAGCCAAAAGTAGAGTTGTGCTCAAGTGGTAGGGCAGTAGCCTTGAGCAAAAAACTCAAGAGCAGTACCTAGGCTCTGAGTTGAAACTCCAATACTGGCACTCGCATGTTCACACACACACACACACACACACACAGATTTATGCTTCTGTTAACACTTTTTAAGTTGGCATTTATGAAATATATTCTGTGCACACTGTCTTAAATATTTCTGTTCACAAGATCAAGTAACCTTGGAAAAGCTAAACAAAATGCCACACTTCCTTAAAAGCAACAATAATTTCCAAACTAAGTTGTAATGAGTTGTAGAATATTGAATTGTTCAAATGATTTTTTGTAATAGTGCAGTTTACATTTTCTGCTTTTAAAACAATAATGAGGTGTGAAATAGTGCCCTAAGGAAAATAATTGTAAGTTGAAACAGCTATATGCCTATAGCTTTTTCTTATAAATGTATGACAACTTTGTTATTTTCCTGCACTGTTTCACACTCAGTGACTTTTAGAGCCAGACACTAGATTATTAGAATGTAAAACATAAAAAAGGCAGTTGTCACACAGAGTTGACGGTCTGGGGGCAACTTCCAGTGTGTGAATAGAGAAATTATGTTGGTTGCTCTAATGTGAGTTCATCTTTCAGTCTAGGAATATAGAGAACATACAGACAGAATGTAGAGAAAGAAAATTTAGTTGAATTTGAAGGTGATAAGCCCAAAACTTTGATTTGGAAAGATGAATGTAAAGCACATTATGTGTATTCCTTTACTAGGATTGAGTATTTACAGAAAAAAAAACCAAACTTCCTCAGTTTTGGTAACACATACTTTTAAAAATAACCTGAAGCTATTTCTGTGTGGTTCTAATAATGAAATTAGATAACTTATTTTTAGTTGAAAGTCACAAGATAGTGTACTTTTATCTATGTCAATTATGTGTGTAAAATATTGTCTTTCAGTCTTCCTTAAATCACTGATTTTTATCTTATCTAATTTAGTCTAGGTTTTCATAGTAGCCACCTTTTCCTCATTTCATATTAGTTGTATCTCTGTGCTTTGTTCTCATTATGGTCTTGTGCCAGGTGCTGGTGGCTCATGCCTATAATCCCAGCTACCAGGAGGCTGAGATCTGAGAATAGTGGTTCAAGGCTAGCCTGGGCAAAAGAGCCCGTGAATTTCCTACCTCCAAACAACCACAAAAAGCTGGAAGTGGCTATGTGTGGCTCAAATGATAGAGTGCCAGCCTTGAGCACAAAAGCTCAGAGTCAGTGCTCAGGCCCAGAGTTCAAGCCCCAGGACCAGCTAAAATAAAATGTAAACAAATAAAAATGGTTTTGTGATGTGTATCAAATCCTGGATATAATTTAGAAACAATAAGGCAGCTCTTGGTTGCTAAATCTATCATTTTTATCCATTCTTAAGCTTTATATCTTTTATCTATGAAGGGTTATTTTAACCCAAAATCAGCTTAAATGTTTACTTTGTTCTTACTAATGTGAAGTACAGGTTTTGACGTGCTATCCAAGATTTTAGCCATTAAGTGTTTCTGTTGGTATACCAGGTTGTCAAACACTAGGCAGTGAAACCAGAGCAAAACAGGCAACTTCTCAAAAGTTTCACTGAGCCGGGCGCCAGTGGCTCACGCCTGTAATCCTGGCTACTGAGGAGGCTGAGATCTAAGGATCAAGGTTCAAAGCCAGCCAGGGCAGAAAAGTCTATGAGACTCTTATCTCTTAACCACCAGAAAACTAGAAGTGGTGTTGTAGCTCAAGTGGTAGAGTGCTCGCCTTGAGCTGAAGAGCTGAGGGACAGCAACGAGGCCCAGAGTTCAAGCCCCATGACCAACCCCCCCCCAAAAAAAAAAAAAGTTTTACTGATTGCCAGGTATTACGATATAAAAATACAAACTGAATATAGTTGACAGAATTCATCATTTCACCACATTGGTGCTAAAACCTAGGAAACTATAGTGAACATCTTCTGCCTTCATGGTGAATGTATACTTATTATGAAGCATTCTTAAAATAGTGTGATTGTGTATGTGAGCAGATACATGCGTATGAATATATGTTCACACGTGTATGTACATGTAAACAAAACGTCCTTTCTCTTTTGATCACTCAGTTAACGGAGCTAAAGGCAGACTTTCAGTATCAAGAGTCAAATTTACGAACAAAGATGAACAGTATGGAAAAAGCTCATAAAGAAACCGTAGAACAACTTCAGGTAAATGATATTATTTATATAACATGTTAGTCTCAGAGGACTGAACTTGGGCAGTAGAGGTTGGTATTTGGGGGGGGGGTGTGTGTGTGAGAGAGAGACTGGGGCTTGAGTTAGGTCCTCCTCAGGTTTGCTGGACAGCCACACTGTCCCTTGAGCCACCCCCCCCCCCCGCGCTTGTTAAATTAATACATGTCTTAGATAGGCTCTCCTGGTTTTGCCTAGGCCAATCCCAAACTTTGATCCTACTGCCCGTACCTCCCATGTAGCAGAGATTACAGGCACACACCACCTTGCCTACTTGCTGGTTGTTAAGGAGGCTTGCTAACTTGCCTCAGCTATCCTTGAACCATGATCATCTGATTTCTTCTGCCTTCTGACTTAGAGTATTGGTGTAGGCCACCACATCTGATCTCAGTTTTGATTTTGACTTTTATATATTCTTAATCCTGATTCCATTAAAAATTGTTATTTGAAATCACTTGAAAAGTGATTATTAATGCTGAACACTTTTGCCTAAACTTCAAATGAATTTTCAGAAGGAGATAGTTTGGATTGTATACAGTGAGTGAAAAACAAGAACGCTAAGTGACTTACATGTAAAACTAAGGTGGAAGGAAGGTCTTCGGGAGCGATTGCTCTGACAGCGGACGTGGAGGCAGATCTTTGCGTAGGTAGACCAGTTCTCAGAGCGTGTCAGTCAGGGCAGCTGTGGCTGTGGGAAGCCCTGTGAGTCACAGGTTGTGCTGAACCTGTGACCTCTGCAACAAGCCAGCAGTGCTTTCCCCATGCCCGCGGCTCGTCCTCCACCGAGTCTCGGGCATCGCCGTCTATGAAGGAAGTCGGGTGACGTTGAGTCAGGGTGGATCCCATATCTGGTATGTGGGATGGTGAGCATCCAACACTTAACGCTCCATAAACTGAACTGGGTTACATGTTTCTGACACGTGGAGTATCTGTTGAGTAACATCAGTAACAAGTTTGAGGTTATTTCTCTTCTCCTCTTCTTTTCTCCTTGATGCGGTGGATCAAACCCCGGTCCCCACCTTGACTGTCGCTTAGACGTTTGAATGAGATCTTTAGCCTGGATGTCTTTGCAGATTTCAGAGTTAAGGGAAGACTACAGCTTTCAAAGAAAGGTGTTAATTCTGTCCCATTTTTAAGTTTTTCTGTTTTTCTTTTAAATTCTAATAACACCAAGGGATATTTGCTGTTCCTATTTTGTGGTTTTCTATTCTGCATATATCTTTGCAAGGACCTTAAATTGAGTAGAAGTAAATTCATGAGAAATTCAAGAGACAGCCAACCTGTCTTAAACCTGTTCTTATTAAAAGAGATTCTGAACAAGAATCTCTCATAAAATCAATCTGGAAATTACTTTGATCAAAGAGGGGTCATTTTATGGAATGTCTGTCTGCCCTCTGTTCTGAGAGGTTGCCAGTATTGTCATGGGAATTTTGTTCAGTAAGTACAGTTCTCATCCACCTTGCAGGATGTTGATTACCTGAAATATAATCTTCCTCCTGATCTCTGATGCCTTGTAATCAAAGCTCTGAAGTAAATACAGAATGAGCTTGATCACAGAATACCTATGAACAGTAAGAACTACTACTGAAAAGAGCAATTTGTTTTTGCCTTTTAAGTCAAGTTGCAGCCCCAAAGGAACCCTCTTTGTGTTGGCTTGATCCTGAAGTTTCATAGTCCCAGATACTTACCTAGGAAGGGGTTCTCCACATACTTTCTTACTTGTACCTTACGGTGACTTTAGTCATTTGCCCTGACATCTTTCTCCAGTTTAGTTCAGCTCTTTCCTTCTCTGCACTCATTCCCACTAGTTGAGTTATTTCAGACTTCTCTTTTATCTTTGTTCTCAGAAGACTTGTTTATGTCTTGAGTTATGCTACAGATTCTCTGTCACGGCTCAGAGCCATCCTGTCCACTCCCTTTAGCAGCCGCTGGTGCTAGTAAGATTTTTACTGAAACAAGTAAACATAATCATTTAATACTTTTGAATCTTGCTGTCCTGGAACACACAGTCCTTTTAAACTCTTAATCCTGAGAGTTAAGTACTGACCTAGAATTGCACCCCTTAAATATCAAGACTATAGAATTAAAGTTAGGCTCATCTAGTAGGTAAGTGGCTTACAGGGAAATGGAAACATTTAAATGCTCAGTAGGTGTTTTATATATCTGATTTGTTCTGGAGCTCCTCTTACAAACGAGACCTCCAGGGTTCATAGCAAAGCATGCTGCACAGCCAGATTGAAGTCAGGATCTACCTAATTCTTTATTGCAGTATTCTTCCCATTCGACTGGCGGTTCTAGTGGGTTTTTCCTGACTTTTGTAGGCTGTGTGACAAAGTTGTATTTCTAGGATAAAAACAAATATGTATTTACTTAAATATTGCATTATAACCCCAATGAGTTAAAATCATATTATATCCACTTAACAGCAGGTCACTGTTTAAAGGCTTTTTCTTTATAATTTACCACAGAGCTAAAAATAATAGGTCCGATTTCTTGATTTTAAGGAGTATCTGGTAGAAGTGTCTGGCATGTCTGTGGGGCGTGCTGCTCTCCAGCATGTGCTCTGCCGGCTGCTCCTTGCCCACGCCCCTCCTTGTGTTCTGGCCTTGCCGGCTTCAGACCACAGTCCTCCTACCCACAGCTCTGTACTAGCTGAGATGGCAGGCGTGTGCTACCACCTAGCCTGTGATAGAGATGAGTCTTGGAACCCCAGGGACTGAACTGCTGTCTTCCAGGTCCCTGCTGTCCAAAAATAGCTGGCATGGGCCATCTTGCCTAGCTTCTGGTGTAATGTTTTTATGCCATTCATTGCTTGGTTTTCTGACATGTGTGTTGCTTAAATGTACTGTTTTTAGCCAGTAGGCCTATTTTAGCTCTAGATTACATGATATAACTAACAAGTAATGGAAACATTTAAACCACATCCCTTAGATCTGGTCAGCTAAGTAATGAATGGAATGATTATGAATGTGCTACTTGACACCTCTAGCTGCCAGTCACTTAGTTTGTCTTCTGAGGTTTTCTGTTTAAAGGCAAGGTAAAAATCCTTCTCAAATTTTAGATTTGTGTGTGTGAATTTAGGGCCCTGTCCTGAGCTTTATTTATGGCTAAAGGCTAACACTCTACCACTTGAGCCATACTTACACTTCTGGGGTTTTGCTGGTTTATTGGAGATAAAGTCTCACAGACTTTGCTGTCCAGGCTGGCTTTGAACCACTATCCTCAGAATGCAGCCTCCTGAGTAGATAGCTAGGATTATAGGCGTGAGCAATCGGCATCCAACTTCAGATTGTTCTTTGAAATCATAATTGAGCTTGGAATTGAAAATTACCCCCTTTTTATTATTCGATTGCTATGGACTAGAAACCGTATTCAGATCTTTAAAAAAATGTGACATGATTGCATGCATGAAACAGCACTGAGGATTTGGAAATCATATGAAGAGTTTGGAAAATGGCAGGGGACAGAGAATGAAGCCAGATAGCACTGCAAGACCTGGGTTTTGGAAGTCGTGGGTATTAGTTTGAAAAGTTTTGGAAATCATCAGAATCAATATGAAGAGCTTGGAGAATGGAGCCAGGGAAAGATGACATCCACAGAAGACAGCTTCCTGGACATATGAAAGCTGCAATTAGGGTAGAAATGAAGATTGTGACTACTAAGTCTGTTTTCTCAGTAGACATAATCAGTGGTCCCTGGAGGACTGGCAGTTAGGCTGTTATCTGTTATGTTTTTGTTCTAAGAATTTTTAAAGGACATTAGAAATAGATTCAAGAGATTTTAATTATGTGAAAAGCTATAGATTCAGAATATTAGTCCTATGAAAAATATAAAGATAATATTGGCAAATAATTTTTATAAAACAGGCTAGAATCTCCTTTTATATAAAAGAAATGTGTTTAAAATGGTTATTTTAAATGCTTTTGAAATCGGTTGTGATGTAAAATGGTTTCCAAACCTTAGCTGGAGGGTCTCTTCAGCACCGTTGTTATTTTTGAAGCAGTGGTCCGTTTCTAAACTATTACCGTTCTTCACATTCTGGCTCAGATTTAGCACACGCTCACTCGATCATTTATGTTGTACGTAGGGAAGCTTCCACACACAGGGTACTGTATTGCATAACAAAGGCAGTCAGACTATGAAAATGTTTACCCAAGTTCTCCACTGACAGAAGTAGGGCCAGCATACCTAGCCAAATTTTTTTTTAATGAGATTTTATGAGATTAAAAACAGTGCTTAAGTCATAAAAACAGTAAAAACTAAGGCAGGTAAACAGAAATAAAACCAGAAAGCGTGGGTCTGATAGGCACTTTAGAAACAGAATAGCAGGGCTGGAGGCATGGCTCAGGGCAAGTACAAGACTGAGTCCAACCCAGGAAGGGGCCCGCCGGGGGTGCGGCTCAAGTGTAAAGCTAGCCTTAAGCAAAAGCCACGCTTCCATGTGAGCACACACTGGGCAGATTGAGAGAGGGCTGTCCGTCAGGATGCATTGTACTTGTACACTGATTTGCTGGATGCTAGCTAACTCCTTTGCACATACACAATTTAAAAATTATCAAGAAGAGGCTTTTCACAAACTAATCAAAGTAAATAATTCTTGCAAAAACAATTTCTGATGCTTTTTTTTTTTACAAGACAGTAGAAAGACCTGATACAGCTTGCTGAAAAAGTCTTCTCAATTGTGCCCTTGATTGATTCTTTAATTTTTTAATTACAAAATTCATCTTATTTAAATAGTTTTTGTGTGTTAAGGTAAAGGACCGGTTTAAAATTTAAACCTTTTAGGGGGCTGGGAAGGTGGCTCAGTGGTAGAGCGCTTGCCTTGAGCTGAAGAGCTGAGGGACAGCGCCCAGGCCCAGGGTTCAGGCTCCACAGCTGATAAAAAAAAAAATTAAACCTTTTAAATTGATCCACTTTATTGCCTTTTTTTTTGAGGGGGATGGTGGTGAACTTTGATTTGAAACAAGAAGCATAGTACTGACGTTTACTAAGAGATCCAATAAGCCAATATAAAATTTTCTCCAGTGTTTTAGCGAGATCTTCTGAGGCGTAGATGGAAAGAGATGTTAAAGTAGTACTCTTCTTTCACCATGGCACTTAGTAATACTTCAGTCTTTTTAAACCTTGAATTTTTGTCTCTCACAGGCCAAAAACAGAGAACTACTCAAACAGGTTGCAGCATTGTCAAAGGGTAAAAAGTTTGACAAAAGTGGAAGCATACTAACATCTCCTTGAAAATTTATTTGTTTAGTGTTTCTGTTGACAATGTAAATTTGGGGCAGGGTGGGGAAGGAAGCTGTGAAGCCCTGAAATTCTGTGTAGTGGAAAAATATTTTTGCACACCAGATGAATTGGTGTGTTTCCTACTCACTTTTGTAACTGATGTATAGCCTTTTTTAAGTTGTAAAGCATTCAAATAAAGCTTCAACTGGTTTGAAGTAACTTTGATTATTTGATATCCAGAAACTTTTTGCCAGCAATAGTATGAAACAGTTGTAATGGAGTAGCGCTCTTTATAAAATGCAATAACAGAGTAGATTTGGTTTGAAGAAGTCATAGCAGCAGGGCTTGGTGTTTTGGGTTTTCTTTAACACTATGCTAATTTCAGATAAAGTTTTCAGTTTAGAAATACAAAACATTTAAACAAGGAAAATGTGAACACTGGTTTGGGAAAAATTGTATTTTTACTTTGTATCTACATGAACTAGGAGAGAATCATGGTGCTTTATTAAGTGGACTTCAGAATATATGTACATATGTTTTTAAAAGTTACACCATTAATGTCAGTCAATAACCTAGCATTTTCATTACTGGTATAGGATTTCATGTTTATTGTTCAATACCCAAGGTAAAATGTGTTTTTGTTTTGTAAAAACTGTAGATTTTTACTTACAAGTGCCTTTTTGCCACCCAATGTTTTTATTTATAGGAATGCTGATCTTTTGTACATAGTTTGTTTTAAAATCATGTTTAATAAATGTTTGTATATAAATGCTTATGTACAAAAGCCTATTTCAAAAAGAAATCAAAGTTGCTAGTAATGTGTTTGGGGTTGCGTATTGAGAACTGACCATGCATATAGACTAGATTTTGTGCTTTTTTTGTGTGTGTGATAAGGGAAGCAGTTGGCTATTCATTTAATTTCGCTGAGATGCTTCTCTAAAAATTTAGTTTTAACTCATTTCTGATAAGAGTAATTTTATTTTTTTTTTGGCTATATAGCTTCATGTCATTTAATGTTCCATGTTTTTCTTTATTTTTTATATAAAATTGGCTTCTACAGTGATTCATATATATCTGCTTTCTCTATATTATGTGGTTATCTAAATTAATATTTATATATACGTCATACTTAATTTGTACGCTTTGCAAACTTGCAAAATTTTAACTTGTTATAATCTAATCTGCTTATCTTTGTATAAATTGGAACCTCTGTAAGATTCAGGCACTAATAAAATTGCCTCAGAGTCTTTATCAATAGAACTAAGATAATGTGGAATAGATTATATGAAGTTACTAGTTTTTTTCAGTCTGTAATGGAAATTGATATCCTACTTAGTAACCAGTTCTATATTAAAACCTCAGGCATTGTTAGATACACTGTATAGATTAAAAGATTTCCTCTAGGAATTTGTGGACAGAGATAAATTGTTTGAAGTACACTGTTACTCAATTTTGAAGGTTTCCTTTTTAGACAAATGTTGATTGCGAATTTCATATCAAAGATAAGCTTTCTTAAGAAAACATGGTGATTGTATCAATTCTTTTTAACATGATTCATGTTTCAGTAGACTACTTATAGTTGTTTATTATAATGATAATGAATATTTATCCAGTTTGGAAACACATCATCTGGGGTGATTTTCAAGAAATGGTATGATTGAATCAGTCAGATTTGGAAAAACTAAACCAGCTATTTTTATGAGATCTTCACACAAGTAATCTTAAATTTGCTACTATCAAACATGGTGGGTAATGCTTATTTATGAAATTTTCACATAAGTAATCTTAAATTCACTGCTTTCAACCATGATTGATAATGCCTTAACATGGACTTTAATGTTTTCAAGATTCACTAATTTCACAAGATAATCATTACTTTTCTTTAAAATTTGTAAGCTTTTGTATTCTGGGTTTATAATACCCTTTGTCAATCCACAGGGATCATTGTGGTTCTAAAATAAATTGTAGTAGTTCTTATACCTTGTTGGAGATGCTACAAAAGAAAGTTACCCTTCCCCTTTTAGCTAGCAAAAAACCTTGAAAAAGCTAGTTTAATTCATTAAGCTTTGTAAATTCTAAGGTTAAATCCATTTAGGGGCTCCATGGTACTTAGCCCTAATTAAATACCCTATCTTTATTCCATTATCTTACTTTATAAAAAAATCTTGCAGCTGTATAAACTAGTAATTGAGTCCCAGTCCTGGATCTGTAGTATATTGACTTAATGAGCTGATACTCTTTAAATGTAAGAAGATACTATAGTGTGCTGTATTGTGCTTTTAGCCTGATTACTGCGATTAATTAGCATTTACCAGTGAGGTCCATTTTGGCTCAAGTTATTTATGTGTTAATAGCCTGTGAATATTGCAGTCCTTTTTAGATTGTATTGGTCTAAATATGCATTCTGCAATGAACCTGTTAAGCTGTTCACATGTATAGATGATCAAAATACTGTACTTGTACACATCTGACTGTTGACATTTTTGTACTTTTTTCTAAATCCAATATTTCACAATAAAACGTTGTCAAATGCTTTGTATTAGTTTTCTGTTTTTGCTGCAACAAAGTATCACATGCTCAATGGCTCGGAACCACTAGCAGCGTTGTCCTCACAGTCCTGGAGGCCAGAAGTTCTTACGCAGCCCACTCCCCGTTGGCCCTGTGTGTCCGTGCCCGGCCTCTCGTTTTATGTGTCTCCCTGGCCATCTGCCACGGACCCTTGGGCATCGCTGGGCCCACCGGACGAGCAGGGGAACCTCTCAGCATGTCTGCACAGCCCTGCAACACTCCGTGTCCATGGTCTCCAGGGATTTCCAGCACAGGCATCACTGGGGGCCATTACCGAGCCTACTGTACACCTGTCCTCTTCTTTTTTCCCAGAATGAAGTTCCAAGGTGACAGGAAGGAAATGGCTCAGGCTAACCATTAGGAAATATTTTCTTATCCATTCAGTCTGTCTTAATACAACAGTTATTTTCCTGGGACTGGAGGAAATAAATTATTTAAGCTTTGGAAGCAAAAATGCAGGAAAGTGCTGGGTGAAAAAGCATGAGCTAGAGAAGCAGTTTATCGTCAAGGAGAGGAGGCTGTGTAGGAAGGTGGTACCCACTTAGGAAGGTAGGGACAAGTTTCAGCACCAGATTTGTGACTCAGACCAGATAACTTTACATTTTAAGGAAACTAGCAGTTATTTTCTCTAAGTTTATAGTGTACTAACTTCGGCTAACATCTTATTTTCCAAAATAGCTTGAAATGGGCTATCAGTGTCATGGCATGTAGCAAGTTTACTGCAGAAATGACAGTTTTCAAGAGGTGTGTGTGTAGTCATGTCAGATTAGGCAGCTGAGAATAAAATAAGAGTATATGGACCAAGAAAAATCTATTCTTACTCATGACCTGACATGGGGTACAGAGGTTTTTCCGTTGTTGAGCTTGTGGGTGATCTGAAAAGCTATGTCTTCCTCTCACGTTTGATGCCAGTAGGTAGGGCTCTACCAGACGTGCTGTGCTAATGATGTTCCACAGAAACTCTATCATAGAGAGTTGAGTGGAGAGACTCATTCCTAAGTGCAAGGACAACAACTTAAATGATGCCTATAATCCTTGCTGCCCAGGAGGCTGAGATCTGAGTATTGACATTCAAAGCCAGCCCGGACAGGAAAGTCCATGAGACAACTTACTCCAATAGTCTACAAGAAAACAAGACAGGGAGCTGTAACTCAAAGTGGTAGAGCGCTAGCCTTGAGTAAAAGCTCAGGGACAGTGCCCAGGCCCAGAGTTCAAGCCCCATGACCAAAATCAAAAAACTTCATAAAATGACCCTAGAAGTAAATAGATAGTTCATAAGAAAAATGCAAATGTAGTTATCAAGAGAAGATGCAGCACAATAGTTACTGCAAAGGTGTATTTTGATTGAAGTGTGGAATAATGTACACATCCATTCATACTTGGACCTAACAATTTCATCACTAAAGATCTAGCCCATCCACTTGGAAGACTTAAAAGCCTATATGCATAAGGACGGGATGGAGGGTCATGACTCCAGTGGTTTAGCACCTTCCTAGCAAGCTACCCTGCAGTAAAGTCTCAGTACCACCCCATCCAAAGTCCTTGCTCATCGGTATGCAGGTTATTTGTAATAGCGATGATCAGAAATCAGAAGATCATCAAAACCGATAAGGGAGTGGTTCACAACTGTGGCATACTACTCCACAAGTAGTGTAGGGCTACATACACACATTTGGGGGGGTTGTTCTTGCAGTAGTACTGGGGTTTGGACTTAGGGCTTGCTTGCTATAAGGTAGGAGCTCTACCACTTGAGCCACACCTCCAGCCTTTTTTGTCTGGTTATTTTTGCTTTTTGCCTAAACTGTGCTCTTCCTGGTCACTTCATTTGAGGTCTGGCCTCCTACCCTGGTCTTCCTGATGTCAGCCTCCTTTCACATGGTTAGGAGCAGAAGCATGAGCAGCACCATTACCTGGATTGTTAACTGACGTCTTAGTGGTCACTTTTAGAAAGTGGTTATTAGGAGTGGGAAGAAGGTTTCATTTTTTTCAATAAAGTGTGTGCAATTGTACGAAGGGTGATTTTCCTATGTTGGCATAATGGACTTTGGCCATGTTCAGTCTACTGCTTTGGTCATGTTCAGTCTGCTGCTTTGATCATGTTCAGTCTACTGCACTGGCCATGTTCAGTCTACTGCTCTGGCCATGTTCAGTCTACTGCTTTGGTCATGTTCAGTCTACTGCTCTGGCCATGTTCAGTCTACTGCTCTGGCCATGTTCAGTCTACTGCTTTGATCATGTTCAGTCTACTGCTCTGGCCATGTTCAGTCTACTGCTTTGATCATGTTCAGTCTACTGCTCTGGCCATGTTCAGTCTGCTGCTTTGATCATGTTCAGTCTACTGCTTTGATCATGTTCAGTCTACTGCTCTGGCCATGTTCAGTCTGCTGCTTTGATCATGTTCAGTCTACTGCTCTGGCCATGTTCAGTCTACTGGTTCAGTCTACTGCTCTGGCCATGTTCAGTCTGCTGCTCTGGCCATGTTCAGTCTACTGCTCTGGCCATGTTCAGTCTACTGCTCTGGTCATGTTCAGTCTGCTGCTTTTCTTACTGTCCTTCCATCATCATCCTAGTAATTTTGTCCTAGGTGCGGAAACCTTTAAATTCACTGCGCTCCCATTTGTCAGTTCTTGCTCTTACATCCTGATTAAATTCACTGCGCTCCCATTTGTCCGTTCTTGCTCTTACATCCTGATTAAATTCACTGCGCTCCCATTCGTCAGTTCTTGCTCTTACATCCTGATTAAATTCACTGCGCTCCCATTTGTCCGTTCTTGCTCTTACATCCTGATTAAATTCTCCTGTTTTCTGTAGTACTTTCAGTTTCACACTCACGTCTTTGGTCCATTTTGGATTGGTTTTAGCACATCACAGTCATTTCCCAACGCTCGTTGAAAAGCCTGTCTTATCTTCAGTGCAGGATGCTGACAATTTTGTCAAAATACTCAGATGGCTGTGGCTCTGGATTTCTGGGTTGGTTTACTCCTGTTCTTCGTGTCTGCTTGCACCAGCACCACATTGATACTGTTACCTTAGCACTAGAGTATAATTGAAGTCGAGTATTGTAAAGCCTCTGGCATTGCTCTTTTTACTTCGGATTACCTTGCTACTTTAGGCAGTTTACGTTTTGATATGAATCTTACGATTGAATTTTCTCAGTTGTGTGGAGAATGACTTTCTGAGTCTGTGTCTCAGTAGTATAGCTACTCACAGTGCTCTTGGATCCCAAAAATTGTGAGGATTTTCATCTTCTGGTATCTTTAGTCAGTGTTTTATCTTTTTAGACATCTTTCACTCTTTGTTGATTCCAGAGTTGTTGTTTTTTTTTTTAGTCATTGTGAATGGGATTATTTCCTGATTTCTTTTTCAAATTCCTGACATATTAAAAAGCTATGATGCCAGGCACTGTTGACTCACCCCTGTAATCCTAGCTACTTAGGGCACTGAGATCTGAGGATCATAGTTTGAAACTAGTCTGGGCAGGAAGGTCCCTGAGACTCTTAATCTACAAGTAATCACCAGAAAGCCCGAGTAGGACTGTGGCTCCTTGAGCTAGAGGGCGAGGCTTGAGCAAAAGCGCGCGGGGACAAGGCCCGGGCCCAGAGTTCAAGCCCAAGGACCAACCCAAAAAAGCAAACAAATACTGATTTTTAGCTCCTGATACTTTGCTAGAAGCTTCATCAGATCTTGTTTTTGTTGAAGCCTTTCGGGTCCTCTCAGCATAAGATTATAACATTGGCAGATATGGACAATTTGATTTCTTGCTTTCCTATTTGTATTCCTTTTGTATAGATTTTCTCATTTATTGCATTAGTAGTTTTCAAGTACTCTCTAATGATCTCTGAACTTTATTGGTGCCCATTGGGATAGCCCTTTCTCATTGCTTTAGTTAGTTTTGGTTAGTTTGGCTAAGGGTTTATCAGTCTTGCAAATAATCAACTGTTTCACTGACAACTTTTCAGGTGTGATAACATAACGTTTCTTTTTGGGAAGAGTCCTTATAATACCTACTAAAATGATTCAAAATTAAAAGGTATGGTATTTGATATTTGCTTCTGTCTCATACAGGGAGGTGGGTTGGAGTGTAAATGAAGCCATAGTACTGAAAGTTGCTTGTTTTACGAGGAGGTGTGCACAGTTGACGGGGGCCCATTATACTATATTCAGTTTTGTGTTAGTTTGATGTTTTCATAATAAAAAGACCCTGGGCTTAGTGCTGAAAACCACAGAACTCCTCCACAGTCATTTCTCAGCGGTGCGTGCACATGGTGCTTTCAGAGTCCCGTCTGGTTTCTGATCCAGATGTTAGAAAGTCCAGTGTCCCCAGGCGCCTCAGGCAGAGGCCTGGCTAGCAGAGGGCACTGGTGTGGAAGGCCCAGAAAACCTTGGAAGACAGCCTGGTGTAGGAAGTAGTGCCTTTGGGGCTGGGCTGGGCCTTATCCTGAGGTAGGGGTATGTATATCTCCTTCCCTCTTTCTCTCTGCTTCCTGCACACCAGGAGTTGTCAAGCTCTATCCTTAATTCCCTCCTTTGTGAAATTAAATCTGTGTTTACTTCTCAGACGAGCTTACTAAGCATCATCAATGCACCTAATGGTTTGCAGTAACAGTCTAGTTCTCTCCCCGGTGTCTCCTGGGATGTTTGGCGGAAGAGTCTGGAGCAGCTCTGGCCATCTGGCCATGTGGGTGGGTGGGATTGGAGCACAGCTGCGATTGGCATCAGATGAGAGAAGGCCACAAAAGAATAAATTGCTTAGCCAAAAGTGTCAACAGTGCTCAGGTTGAAAGCCCCTGCTGTCCATGTGAGTTCCTATAACTCACACTAGATTGGATAAGTTATAGACAAGAGAGATTCGTAACTCACACATGCTACATTGGATAAGTTATAAACAGGAGAAATCTGTTTCTCACCGCTCTATCAGCCAGGTCTGAGACCGAGAAGCGAGGGCCTGCTCTGGTGGAGTTGGCTCTCCCTGATCTCACTGGTGAAAGGAGAACTTCCGCTCCTCTTGGGTAGGCAGTAAATCCACTCAGGAAGGCAGTTCTTAGCTCCTGATTGCCTCACAGACCTGCTCAGCACCATTGGTGGTCAGGATTCAGCGAATGAATCTTAGAGAAGCACTCAGATTCTTGCCCTTCTGGCTCTTCTCAAAACCCTAAACAGTGCCTTTATTGTATTTTTTTTTTTTGCTGGACCTGGGGCTTGAACTCAGGGCCTGGGTACTGCCCCTGAGCTTCTTTTGCTCAAGGCTAGTGAGCCACAGCGCCACTTCTGGATTTTTCTGTGTATGTGGTACTGAGGAATCAAACCCAGGGCTTCATGCATGCTAGGTAAGCACTCTACCACAGAGCCACCTTCCCAGCCCTAAACAATGGTTTTCTATTTGAACCTCTCCAATGGCCTGAAAGGTCTTCATGTGAAGATAAGTCTTTATATGGCTAATCAGGGCAGTAGTTATTTCCTCTACTTTATACTATGCAAAGGAAATAAAAAGTATTTGAAAGATTTTGTCCTTGGTCAGATCTGCTGCTGTCCATGGGGGCAGCACCTCACCACTAAACCGCCCTGTGCCCTGCTTGCCTTTGACACCTGGCTGCTGGAGTCGCGGTAGGAAGAAGCCTCTGCCTTACTCTTCCTGCTTTGTTGCATTCTCCCAAGCAACTGCTGCGGGTTTTGTTTTTTTGACTAGTGTATAGTAACTACAGAGAGTTTCATTGTGATGCGTGTGTGTAATGTGTGCTGTAGACACGGATGTGCAGGTGTCGCTGCCTTCCGCCCATTGGAGGTGTGCCCAGGGAAGTGTGCAGGTTCCAGCGCTGGTTTGTGAGGAGCCCCAGTGCTCACCACCACCCCATCCGTGCCAGCGTCATAGACAGGGGAAATGCAGCTTCTGTCGTTGTCAGATGCATTTCCTTTTTGGTGAAGCAGCTATTTAGCTCTTTTTCTCTTTCGTAAAAAGGTGTTTTAAGCTGACAGAACTCAGAGCTGGGCTGGAAATGGCATTCTTTTAGAGAAAAGAATTGCACGTTTGAGGTCTCTTAGTTCCTTTTTAAGTGCTTAGTTTTGCGTGATGTTCCAAACCTTGTGGTAGAACCAGAGCAAACGGCCCACTGCTGCAGCTGCAGATCTCTTTCAGAAGTCTCGTTGCGGTGTGGAGGAGCAGTGGGCATGTTGGTGATGTGCCCCCGGCACATGGCTGTGAGATTGGGTTCCCTGGCCCGTCCTGGACTAGGACGGGGAAGCAGCTGGCTCAGATGGAGAGTCGGGCCTCCATGTAATGATTGCGTACTCTCCATAGTGTCTGCTCAAAAAGGTAGGGTATTTTATCTTTGTAAGCTTTCCTTTAATTTTTTTTTTCCTGAAGACCTCAGAAAAATATTTTGAGGGTTAAAGTACAAACAGCAAGTCCATTAGCAACTCCGTGACACAACAGTCAGATTCCTCTTCCCTTCCTGTCTCCCCGTCCTCTTGTGAGTTCTATGCTACTCCTTGGCCGTGACGGCTCCTTGCGTCTCCATTCCCCCAACCACTGCCCGCCCACCGCCTGCTCCACAACACGCCCGTGTCACATCTGGTGCTGCTCTGATTTACAAAGATACCTCGATGACACTTTACCTGGCTCATCAGTTGACTCAATTCAAGGTTTATAGGCTGTGTTCACTGCATTCTGAAAGAGCAGCCTCTTCAGGGTCTAAGTGGAATCCAGAGCCAAATTAAATCACCCTTTCCTTCCCAGTGCTTGCTTTAGCAAAGGAAGTGGAGATGGACAGCCTCCCAGTTTCTCTCTCAAGTCCATGGGTTCTGTAGAGAGCGGGTAGGTGTGGAACTGAACTGAGGATCATAAGACTTAAAGGGATTGAAAGCAGGTGGTAGTAAAAGTTGTAGTCAAATCATAAAATGTCTTTATCTCATAAGTAGTGTTGTGTAGAAATGCCACAACCCAAGCTGCTGAAAAAATGGGTGTGTGTTCACATGGTGTACGTGTGGCCATGTTCACACTGTGTACGTGTGGCCATGTTCACACTGTGTACGTGTGACCATGTTCACACTGTGTACGTGTGACCATGTTCACACTGTGTACGTGTGGCCATGTTCACACTGTGTACGTGTGGCCATGTTCACACTGTGTACGTGGGGCCATGTTCACACTGTGTACGTGTGGCCATGTTCACACTGTGTACGTGTGGCCATGTTCACACTGTGTACGTGTGGCCATGTTCACACGGTGTACGTGTGGCCATGTTCACACGGTGTACGTGTGGTCATGTTCACACGGTGTACGTGGGGCCATGTTCACACTGTGTACGTGGGGCCATGTTCACACTGTGTACGTGTGGCCATGTTCACACGGTGTACGTGTGGCCATGTTCACACGGTGTACGTGTGGCCATGTTCACACTGTGTACGTGGGGCCATGTTCACACTGTGTACGTGGGGCCATGTTCACACTGTGTACGTGGGGCCATGTTCACACTGTGTACGTGGGGCCATGTTCACGTGGCACACACGCCTGTGTGTGTTCACACTGCATTTTCCCATCGCTAGCGCTTCATGACTCACTGCCGCCTTCCTTCCAACAGTTAATGAACTAGAACCTAAAGGATGTTAGCATGATAGGTCTGGACTCCTTAGGCTTTAGATGCCCTAAAAGTCAGGAGTTTAAAAAAAAAAAATCAGGAGAATAGCAAGTGTGGGTCGTGATTGCTTTCTGTCCGGCAGAGGGATGGACTAGAGAGAACATACTTTGTGCAGATTTTTTTTTTTGGTCAGTCATGGTGATTGAACTCTGGGTTTGGTCACTGTCCCTGTGCTCTTCAGCTCAAGGCGAGCGCTCTACCACTTGAGCCACAGCGTCACTTCCAGTTTTCTATGGTTTATTGCAGATAAGAGTCTCACGGACTTTCCTGCCCGGGCTGGCTTTGAACCATGATCCTCAGATCTCAGCCTCCTGAGTAGCTAGGATTACAGGCGTGAGCCACCGGTAACTGGCTATTGCACAGATTTTTTATTAAAATGTTTCTGTAGATTACTGTCTTAGTACTCAGTACTTTGCTCATCAGGTTTCTTCTTGTGGTAAAAGTTTTCCTTATTGGAGGAAGGAAGTTAAAGTGTTTGCAGAACTTGAGACTGCTTTATTCAGCATTTAACACTGGTAATAAGAAGGTACTCAGGATATGTTAGTTGATTGAATGATTGAAAAGTCAGCTCTGATTCCCTGCTCAACGCTTTTCTCTGTTATACACAGATGTCATCCTGGCACACACTGTATTCTGGAACTGGGCAATAGAAATCCGTCTCTGGAGTTAAAAAGGGAACGGGCAGTGTGGTTAGCTGCTTCAGGATGGAGATGGAGAGAATTTGTAACCTCCAAGCTTTGATCTGGCACTGTGAGGTCTGACACCTTTTTTCCTACTTCAACAGTAGCGTAGCCTGATACTTACTGTTGGAGACACATGCACCAGGGTTGGAAACAGAAGACTTCACGAGTGCCCGCAGGCAGTTATCAGGCGGTCCCAGGGCCCTTTGCTTAGCAGGATGAAGAGGAGAGGGGACATCTGAACTGCAGTAGGCTGTAGGACAGAAGAGGAACACAGAAACGGAGGAACCTGGTCTGTTCTCACGGTTAATAACTATGTCTGCCCTTTGCCCTGGGGTAGATTCTCCGTCTTCCAAACACCCCTGAAGAGGTGGGCCGGAGCAGCAGGAGCCAGCAATGCTGGCCATGAGCTGTGCAGAAAGCAAGAGTCTCCCAGCGGGAGCCTCCGGATGCCTGTGGCCCTCTCTGTGGGCCACCGAAGCTCTCCTTGCCTCAAGCTTCTGTTCTCCAGCCTGACTGAAATTTCTGACCCCTGGGGGTCCTTGAGGACCTGTGCTGCCAGGAAAGCAACAATGCAGTCTCTGGTGAATGAAAGTAACGCTTGTAAGCCAAGACTGACACCCGACCGACCGACCGGTAGCCTGAGGAGCCGAGGGGGAACCGGAGAGGAGGCAGGGCAAACCAAACCCGGGGTGGGAGGCAGGTGGGAGGAGGCCCCGGGGTCTTCCTCCCCCCCCCCTCCCCAGGAAGGGCTATCCTAGACAATGAGAATGAAGAGGTGAGTAGAAAACAAAAGAAAAGGGAGAGGAAGAAATGAGAGAGGTGGGATTTTTTTTTTGCATAGTTCAATCTAGCTGCATTAGTTAAACTTTTCCTTGAGTGTTTTTATCTTCCATTTTCAGTAGCACCCGGGACGGTATTTAGCATCGATTAATGAGAAGCTATGTGGTGAGTCACAGATGACGGGAAGGCCGGGCCCCAGAAGAGACCGTGGGCAGCAAGGAAGTTGAACTTGCCGCACGGTGCGTGCTGCAGAAGATAAAGACCCTTTTAAACAGTTACTTTACATTTCCTACTCAGCAGAGTGAGCCATTCAGAGGAAACGAGACAAACATGTTACCTAAGGAAAAAATGAATGTTTGGTGTCTCAAATTCAAATTATTCCAGACTGCTCCTGAGAGGAGCAGGGGTCTCGTCTCCATCAGTACTGAACTGTGACCCTGGGCCTTCGTGAGGCTGCCCGGGTTCATGAGGCACCGGCGGGCCTGAGCCCTCCCAAGGCCCTAACCACCTCCTGCCCAGCATACGAAAGCTAAACAACTTGTCCACGGAGGGCCAACCCTTGAGCCAGACGGCCTGACCTCAAGCCAGGGACCGCAGGGAGGAAGCGTGTCCGCCCTGCTCTCCCGTCTGCTCTGGGCTCTCCTCTCTTGGCGCTCTCTCACGGGTCTGTCGTTGTTCATAGCTGAGATGCCGACTGGCCGTGCGGCAGGTCAGGGTTCACACCGGCTCCTGTGCTGACCAGGAGGGAGCACTCTGCGGGAGAGGGTCAGGCCTGTGTTTGCACGCTCTGGGGAAGCATTCCCAGCTGCCCTCGTCAGTATTCTTTTTTCAATTCTCACTCTGTTTTGGTTGAATTCCGCTGAATTCCCTCCTGAACCATTGTGGCCTTACTCCTCAGTGAAGTGACAAGTTGTAATGGAAATGCGAGTGTAGACACAGCTCTCCACAGCTGAGCCGCACAGCCTTGCCCAGGTGCGGGACTCTCTGGAGAGGATGCTTTGTGTTAAATTTTTAGCAATTACGGTTACGTCGGCAAACTCACTCTCCTTTCCTGGGATGATGATGGCTTAAATGATCCCTTCCCAGAAAAGAAATTGCCCATAACTTTCTTTTTATCTGGACTCCCAGCCTCTTCCCACTGGTCTAGTAGAGTGTCCCTTCTCTTCGCTGTTTCCTCCCGTAGAGTAGGAATATTACTTTTTGTTGTTGTTGTTAGTTGTGGGGCTTGAACTCTGGGCCTGGGCACTGACCCTCAGCTCTTCAGCTCAAGGCCACAGCTCTACTTCAGTTTTTCTGGTGGTTAATTGGAGATAAGAGTCTCATGGACTTTCGGGCCCAGGCTGGCCTTGAACCGTGATCCTCAGATCTCAGCCTCCTGAGCAGCTGGGATGACAGGCGTGAGCCGCCATGCCTGGCTTTTCCTCTTACATTTATCCAGCCATGGCTGAAAGGTAATTATCCTTCCCTTTGTGTTTTCTCCATGTTGATCCTGGAAGTGCTGGCTCTCACAGATTAGAAACCTCTCAAGTTCTGTTACCGAGCATTTTATCCACAAAAGTGGCATGCACACTTGATGGGAAATCCTAACTTATGTTCATGTGAAGACAGTGATGGTGTCGGTGACCCTCACAATTTGCTGACAAAAAATGGTGCATTTATTCCTTTTACTTTAGGAAAAAGAACTCAGCTGCATTCAAAATCATGGAGAAAGAACAAAACGATTTCAAAAGGAAGGGCGTCCAGCCTTGTCCTCTCGAGTACGCAGGGCACATTTCTACCTGTGCATTCTATCGTTACGTGAACTTCAGCATGCCAGGCTGCCAGCCTCCCTGATTACCGACCTGATTCAGATTTACCTCGCCTTGCGGCGCCCCCAGCCCCACCGCTGCCTCCATGTGCTCATATCCAGATTGCAGCCTTCAGAAGTCTCACGTCTTTCTCTTCTAGTCACCATGGATACCATTGAATTTCCCTTTTTTGCCTTAACCTTAGACCACTATGGTAACTTCCTGACCCTCTCCGCTCCAGTCTAGCCTGTCTACAGCTGCTGCTGTGTGAACTTCCAGTTCTTCTCACTACATTTGGGATAAAAACTTAAATTCTCCACCAAAGGGTCTGGATTTTGGTTCCCTCCCTGGCCTCACTCTTCCTGTACCACTTTGTATGCCTGCCTTCTAGTCCTCCGACCCTCAGGGACCCACGTCCTCCAGATGTCGTCATTACTGCCTCTCTCAAGCAATTTTGGTCTTAGCGTTCTCTATCTGCAGTGATCACGTTTGTTTACATGTTTATCATGTTTTCCAAGTTGAAAAATCTTCTGTCCCGTTGCTTAGTTCCCAGAGTGTGGCACACGGGTGAGGGAGGGGGAGGCGCTGTGGGAGCGTCCTCCACCTGTGCTGAAGCAGAGGGCGGCAGGCGCGCTGCTCAGCATGGAGCTCTGCTCTTGTGAGAACATGAGCGAGCACAGTATTCTGCTAGGAGCAGTCACAGCTCCCGATACGCAAGCGCGGCTACAGCTGGGAGCCGTGTGGTGTCAACTCTGTGTCTGGCTTTGCGGAACCAGGAAGATGTTGTCAAGGTCACAGTGTGCGTCCCTGGAAACAGCGGTTTTCAGAAAGTACACTCTGACGTCGACCCCAGGTGACCTGAGGGGGGATGTAAAACGTGTGTGTGTGTGTGTGTCCTTCCATTTTAACTCAGGGCCTCGGCACCGTCCCTCAGCATTTTGGCTCAAGGCTGGCACTCTACCACTTGAGTCATAGCTTGACTTCCAGATTTTTGGTTATTTACTAGAGATAAGTCTCACAGACTTTGCTGACCAGGCTGGCTTCAAACCACAATCCTCAGACCTTGGCAGCTTTTTTCTTTTCTTTTTTTTAAGTACTAGGGACACTTGCTCTTCCTCGTGAGCCCAAACCCCGCCTTTGTTTGCATTCTCTCCAGGTGTTTTAGCGTGTTGGTGCTTTATTTTGACATAGCCATCCGTGTGTATGTACAGTGTACCTTGGTCAGACCCCCCATCGGTCAGTGCACCTTCCGCCCCTTCCTGTACATCCAGCATTTCACACACAGGTCCAAGTGCTTTGGCCATACTCTCCCCCTGCACTCTCCACCCAGCTCCATTTCCCTGTCTCTGCCCAGCTTGGCCTCAGACGCAAAGTCTCCGTGTGAGCCTCTGACTAGCTGGGCTTCTAGTCGTGTACAACCACACTTGGCAAGGTCCTGGGGGCTGGGCCAGGCCCCGTGAACCTGTGCTGTCTGCCCTCGCCTGCACCCCGCCTGGCCAGCTGGCTCCGGGGCTTTTCTGTGCCCAGCACTCTCCTGCCCCAGCGCTGACCTGTGCTGTGATCCCACAGAGACTCCCTGCCTTCATAATTCCCAAGGGCTTCACTAAGCTTGGATGTCAGTGTCTGATCAAAGTGTCCAATCGCTTGAGGAAGAGGAGGGAGAGGAAGAAATGGAGCGTGTATGTGCGTGTGTGCTGCCCACTGCCGCCTTGCACACTCGCAGGGCCTTGGAAGCCACCTCTCGCCCACGTGCCCGCCTTGGTCCGTGATAGCCGCCTCTCTCCACCCAGACGGGCATCGCCATGGTCCTGTTCTAGTGAGAGCAGCTTGATTCATCGAGTTGTTTTCCCTTTTAAGATTCTTAAATATCTTTTGTGTGCTTTGCTTACGTTAAAATGCACGTCAGCGCACGTCTATTATTAATATGTTACCTTTCACGCTCACCATTCCTCCAACGTTTTGCACGGTTTAAATCACGGCTTTGCTACAGTGCCAAGCTCCTTTCTGACCTGGTGCTTGGGCTGCCGCCGTTGCGTTTTGCAGGAACGCACCCCTCCTCCCCGGACAGCGGCTGGCCCTGGCCAGGCCCATGGTCCTTTGAGGAGCCAGTGCTGGCCGGGGACTGCTCTGCTGGCTCTCTGTCTCCACTTCCCTTGGGCAAACATGTGCTGTGTCCGCCCCACCGCCCGGGGGCCGCTTCACCTCCCCATGCCCTCTCGCGTGTGCGCGTGTGCCTTGGTGACTTTGCCTCTTCTCATCTCTAGCCTTCATGACCTCACCTTGTTCTCATGTTCCTTGGAGAGTGTGGCCACTCCGGAGTTGGTCTCCTCTTCTTGGCTTGGGATGATCAGACTCTCTTCACTGGTGGCTTTTTGTGTGATACTGGGTCTTACAGAAACTGCTTCTCCAATGTGGAAAGACTTCCCTTACTCAAGTGCCTCATCCGTTTTTGAATCTGGAACTGTCCCAGAAGTCTAATGGCTCCCGAGGACTCTTAAGTATAATAGCCAGGGCCTTTCTTTTTATCGGTTGCTATAATAGTACTCCATATTCAACATAGCGCACCAGAACTCACAGAACTGAATTAGAAGTTTGTGTTTCCAGGGAGTCTCAGCTCAGTCCTGGAGGTCAATGGTCTTTGAGTTGCTAATGCTCCGGAAAGAGGCAGTTCTAGGGAATCCATAATCTGTTAAAGGTATTTCAAAGTTTGTAATTTGCCGTAAAAATGAAAGCACCCTCCTCTCCCTGTCCCTTTGCTGATGGGGGGCGGGGGAGAACCAGCCCTGGCCCTGGGCAGGTGGGAGCCCTAGGCTCTTGTCAGAGATGAACTTTAATCTTATTTGGGTCATATCTGTCTCTTGAGCATAGCAGCTCATCCTACGTCCTAACTAAAGCAGGAACTACAGAGACCTAGAGGGGCTGCAGGCCCGGTAACTTCTGGAGGAGTTGAACACTATTTAGAAGAGAGAGTCAGACAAGAGTGAAAGAAATCAAAGCTGTGCCAGGAGGAATTTTGGTGTGAAGCTGAAAGGAAGTTACCTTGTTGTATTGCTATAGAATAAAAGGACACACCTCACAGTGAAGGTGGCACATAGTTACCTTACATGAAGATGTTAGCACCACACCAAACCGGAGCCGATGGGTGGCCTTGGAACACAGGTGGAGGGGAGAGGAGGCAGGGGGAGGGAAGTGGAGGAGAGAGAAGGCAGGAGGAGGAGAGAGGAGACGGGAGGAGGAGGGAGGAGGCAGGTGGGATGGGTAAGAGGTGGCCGAGTATCTGGCGGTCGTTTAGTGTGAGTAGGAAGATCCGAGTTGATGTTTACTGAGTGGCTTCTGAGTCACTTGTCAGACGGCATTCTGCTGGACATAGCTGTCGGGTTCACACTGTGCTACATGAGTTGGAAGCCAGCCTGGAGACCACTGTGCTGTGCTTAGCTAAGACAGGCATGGGGCTGTCAGAGGAGGCCTGAGTGCCCAGAAGAGCCCTGCCAGCCACAGGCTGCAGCTCCTGCTCCTGCTCCACACACCCCGCAGCTCCTGCTCCTGCTCCTGCTCCACACACCCCGCAGCTCCTGCTCCTGCTCCACACACCCCGCAGCTCCTGCTCCTGCTCCACACACCCCGCAGCTCCTGC
>NW_012267226.1:26007484-26015415 GCF_000151885.1 Dipodomys ordii
CACACCCCGCAGCTCCTGCTCCTGCTCCACACACCCCGCAGCTCCTGCTCCTGCTCCACACACCCCGCAGCTCCTGCTCCTGCTCCACACACCCCACAGCTCCTGCTCCCTCCGGGGCTGGCTTCCGGAGGTGAGCAAGATAACAGAACTCCTGCAAATCGAATTTGAGTGAATCGTCCAAGTATCCGTGCTGCATGAAAGTATTGTGTGTCCTCTGCTTTTGCTATTCCAGGGACGATGGAGCTACTGTATTTCTAGGATTCTGACAATTAGACTGCAGCATCTGTTTATTGCTCTGTTTATGTTTATTATTATCTGTTTAGTAGTTTTCATTGGAAGATCCTTGCGAATCCACTGATGTTAAAATGTAGTAGTGCGTCTTAGGAATGACAAGACACAGTAGCAGTCCAGCACCCGCAGGGGTCCAGAGAAAGCACCAGGCCGCACCACCCAGGCCCCAGGCAGAGTTTAGAAGGGGTGGAAGGCTGGCCTTGAAGGGGAGCCGTGCAGTTCTAGGAAAAAGAGGATGCGTGAGGTGGAAAACAAGTTTACTTTCAGCATCAAATTAACCTAAAGTCTCAATATTTAAAGAATAGGAAATACTCAGGAATCCAGTAAATATTTATCTGAATTCCTTTCACACGTGAGGTACCGGGACATAGGAAGAGCATGGTGGTCTCTCCAATGTGGACAGAGACCGAGACTGCGGGCTGTGCCGGCCCCAGGCAGTACAGGGGACGGCCGCCTGAGCCCTGTGCTCAGGACAATGCTGGAGCCACCCGCCTTGAGGGTGCTCACCAGCTCTGCCCTGGGTTTCCGGGCAGGCACTCTGCCACGGCGTTGTTGTGGCTCTTGCCCTGCGTTCACGCGTGGCTAGCCGGCGCAGACCTCCTGTGGACGCTTCCTTTGCTGAGATGGAGGCTCATGTAGTCTCCCGCTCAGTCGTCTTGAACTCTGACCCCCTCAGCCTCTGCCTCTTGAGTAGCTGGGTTCCCCTTAGGTTTTCACGGTTTTGTTTTTGAGGGGTTTGGTTATTGTTACTTCTGTTGTTGCTGTTGTCGTTCTCCTTTTACAGGTAAGAAAAGCGAAAGTTCACGGGGTTGAGTGACTCTCCCCCGTCACAGGCTAGTCTCTAGCGAGGCTGGGACTCGGGCCTCCGCGCCGGGTGTCAAGTCGGTGTTTAAGGCTGAGGTCATCCATAGGCTTCCCTTTGGTCCCCCATGTGGATTAGCTGCAAGTTTTTGCAGACAGATCACCCACAGTGCCACGTGTCATTCAGGCCCCAGGAAGCTGGGGATAGCAAACGCACGCTCGTGTGTCCTGAGGTCCCGCAGCGCACACGTATCCAGAACACCACACACCCCACCTAGTGCACGAGTGCGAAGCAGCAGCGGGCCTGGCACTGCACATGAATGCACTAAATGCTGCTGGCTTCCATTTACAACGAGAATATTGGATTTACAGGAGCTCCACCTAAAACAGAGTCAAGAAACACCCCGTTTCCACTTCATCTGCTTTAAAATCCCTGCTGAATCTCAAACTGAAAGTTACTTCTCCCTGTGTTTGAGACTCAGGGCAGCCCAGCAGCGCGCTGGTTTCCTGGGCATGTTCTTGATTAGCGTCAGTTAGTTGCACAGCCGTTTCATTTTGACGTGCCTGTCTGTGCAGTGTATCTTCTCAGACTCACCTCCTCATCCTCCACCTGTCTCCTCCCCCCTTCCCCAGCCCGTCTCAGCAAGCCTCACACTAAGCATTTTAACCAGAGTCACCGCTTCACCCGCATCCGCCTCTCCCCTCCTCTCCAGTAACTCTCCCTGGTAGGATCTGTTTTATATTTAAGTGAAAATCAATTGTTGAAAGGGTTTCCCCACCCACCGTACTTCATGCTGTATCGATGGAGGCCCTGGCTTCCTTGCCTCGCTCCCCATTACCCGTCACTCCACAGCTCCACTCTGCCACCGTGGAGAGATGTGTCAGCCTCCGGCCTCCTCAAGCTCCTGCTGCCTGTCTCTGGTCACACCACCCGTTGGCCACGCAGCACAGCACCCCTGGCCGACCACAGGTTTCTTCTGTGCCTTCCTCATTCTTTTCCTTTCAGTACTGTGAAACAAGAGAGGCTGTGATGGGAAGTAACTGTGCTGCCCGTTTGAGCCCTGTTCTTCACTCAGCGTGAAGCTTTTCCTCCACTACCTCCCACCTTGGAGCACCTCCTGGGTAGTCGTGGACTCAGGGCGTGTCTCGTCAGGCCTGCTTTCACCATGGCCCCAGGTTTTTTGCTTAGTTTACAGACAGGCTTCGCGTGTGAGCCCAGGCTGGCCTAGCTGCGGTCCGGTCCGTGTGGCGGCCGTCACAGATGCGTCTCCCGTGGCTTTCCCTGAGTCGTGGGATTAGAGGCATGAGCCGCATTAGCTCACACGGTGAATCTGTGCAGGGAATGCCCCTGGGCTCTGCTCTGTGAGCTGAGCCCCTGGCGCAACCCTAGAGCCACTAGCCAGGAGAAGCTAGGACACGGAGCTGGTGCCCGCAGCCCCTCCTCGGAAGTCGGGAGTGGACGGTGCCAGGTGAGCTCCGGGGTCAGGACTGCGCAGGTCTGGCTGTCAGTCTAGACCAGGAAAATAGGTGACTTTGATCAGGAACATTTATCTCTTTAAAGATGTTTAGGGCCTACATGAAACGAAATTTGGAACAAAATTAAATCTCGCTTCAAGTCCGGCCTAGTCACTCACCGTGTTTTGTTTATAAGCTTCGAGTCTTCAGCCTGGGGTTTGTCACCCGAGATGCAGCTCGCAGGGCTGACCCCCGGGGGAAGGCAGGACCCCGTGCGTGATCGCATCTGACCCCTGGGGGAAGGCAGGACCCCGTGCGTGATCGCGTCTGACCCCCGTGGAAGGCAGGACCCCGTGCGTGATCACATCTGGCCCCCGGGGGAAGGCAGGACCCCGTGCGTGATCGCATCTGACCCCTGGGGGAAGGCAGGACTCCGTGCGTGATCGCGTCTGACCCCCGTGGAAGGCAGGACTCCGTGCGTGATCACATCTGGCCCCCGTGGGAAGGCAGGACTCCGTGCCTGATCGCGTCTGACACCCCCCCCCGTGGAAGGCAGGACCCCGTGCGTGATCACGTCTGACCCCCCCCCCGTGGAAGGCAGGACCCCGTGCGTGATCGCGTCTGACCCCCGGGGGAAGGCAGGACCCCGTGCGTGATTGCGTCTGACCCCCGTGGGAAGGCAGGACCCCGTGCGTGATCACATCTGACCCCCGTGGGAAGGCAGGACTCCGTGCGTGATCACGTCTGACCCCCACCCCCGGGGAAGGCAGGACCCCGTGCGTGATCACGTCTGACCCCCCCCCGTGGAAGGCAGGACCCCGTGCGTGATCGCGTCTGACCCCCGGGGGAAGGCAGGACCCCGTGCGTGATTGCGTTTGACCCCCGTGGGAAGGCAGGACCCCGTGCGTGATCACATCTGACCCCCGTGGGAAGGCAGGACTCCGTGCGTGATCACGTCTGACCCCCACCCCCGGGGAAGGCAGGACCCCGTGCGTGATCACGTCTGACCCCCCCCCCCCCGTGGAAGGCAGGACTCCGTGCGTGATCACGTCTGACCCCCGTGGAAGGCAGGACCCCGTGCGTGATCACGTCTGACCCCTGGGGGAAGGCAGGACTCCGTGCGTGATCGCGTCTGGCCCCCGTGGAAGGCAGGACTCCGTGCGTGATCGCGTCTGACCCCCGTGGAAGGCAGGACCCCGTGCGTGATCACGTCTGGCCCCCGTGGAAGGCAGGACTCCGTGCGTGATCGCGTCTGACCCCCGGGGGAAGGCAGGACTCCGTGCGTGATCGCGTCTGACCCCCGTGGAAGGCAGGACTCCGTGCGCACGGTTACGTTGCCATCGTCCCCACGGGAGGGTGGAACAGCGCCGTCCGTCCCGACGTGGTGAAGTGGCGGTGCGAGGGGACTGTTCGTTCTGAGGACGGAGGAGCTCGTTCGGCTCTTTCGGAAGGACGCCAGGGCTGCTCCTCGCCCGTCAGGCCGAGAACATTTCCCCAGCACCTGACGGGTCAGCAGGCTCAGTTCTGTCTGTCCTGCGTGGCAAGGCCGCGCACGCCCGTGCGTGTGCCGCAGGGAGCCCATCCACAGGGAGCCTGTGCGCAGGGAGCCCGTGCGCAGGGAGCCCATCCACAGGGAGCCCATCCACAGGGAGCCTGTGCGCAGGGAGCCCATCCACAGGGAGCCCATCCACAGGGAGCCCATCCACAGGGAGCCCGTGCGCAGGGAGCCCGTGCGCAGGGAGCCCGTGCGCCGCAGGGAGCCCGTGCGCAGGGAGCCCATCCGCAGGGAGCCCGTGCGCAGGGAGCCCGTGCGCAGGGAGCCCGTGCGCAGGGAGCCCATCCACAGGGAGCCCGTGCGCAGGGAGCCCGTGCGCAGAGAGCCCATCCACAGGGAGCCCGTGCGCAGGGAGCCCATCCACAGGGAGCCCGTGCGCAGGGAGCCCATCCACAGGGAGCCCATCCACAGGGAGCCCGTGCGCAGGGAGCCCATCCACAGGGAGCCCATCCACAGGGAGCCTGTGCGCAGGGAGCCCATCCACAGGGAGCCCATCCACAGGGAGCCCGTGCGCAGGGAGCCCATCCACAGGGAGCCCGTGCGCAGGGAGCCCATCCACAGGGAGCCCGTGCGCAGGGAGCCCATCCACAGGGAGCCACAGGGAGCCCATCCACAGTGAGCCCATGCGCAGGGGGCCCATCCACAGGGAGCCCGTGCGCGGGGAGCCCATCCACAGGGAGCCCGTGCTCAGGGAGCCCATCCACAGGGAGCCCTGCGCGGGGAGCCCATCCACAGGGAGCCCGTGCACAGGGGGCCTGTGCGCAGGGAGCCCGCAATCCGCCACCTCCCACGGTGCACACTCAAGCAGCACCATACATGGTGGCCAACCTCCAAAAAGAGGTGAGACAGACAAATATGCGCTTGGAGGCCTTGGTGGCCTCAGTGTGTGTTTGTTTGCTGGACAAAATTCCACCCAGCATTAGCAGCTCAGCTTGCTGCCGGAAAGAAATAGGAGGCCCCAAAATAGAAAATGTCAGTGGGTGCTGTGACTGCAGAAGGACACCCAGCCGCAGAGTGCAGGGGTAGAACCCAGCGTCATGAATGGAATTGCAGTGTTCCTTCTAAATCCACCATTTCCTCCCCTTCTCGTTCTTCTGCTTGATTTGTGTGCAAAGGCTGATTACATAGACGTTCCAGACTTTGAAGAGCTCCTTGCAGGTTGAAAGCCGCATGTTTTGTGGTTTTTTTCCTGGAAGTTATGTCCATGCATGTACACTGCTTGCTGTACTGTTGGGGGGAGGGGTGGCTGAAACATTTTTTAAGTTTCCTATAAAGCTGTGATGTCTAGGAGAATGGGGCAGAGTGGGCTTCAGTAAGGGCAGAGAGATCTTTAATACTCGAAAATAACAACAAAGGCATCTATGTCCTACCTGATAGGTGAGCAGCAACATTGCAACGTTCATACTGTGGGAAGTGTGTACGTTTCCTCCTATTACACACACACACACATCCCTGTGAAAGGACTTTCCAGTGTTCTTGAACGCCATTGTTGCACGTATTTGTCCATGCTACCTATGGCGTATGAATATCTATTCCCATATTAGTCGTAGTTCAACACTGTTTTATCCTGAAAGTACCAAATGAGTCACTGGTCTCCATTGTTTACTGGTTACTTAGACACCATTGAGGCCCAGTACGCTGGAGCTGTGTGGGACGCAGACCTCGTGGGCGCCTGAGCGTGGGAGAGACAAACCAGCATGAGCCTGGTGCCAGTGTGCACAGCAGCCGCACGGAGGACTCAGGCAGACAGGTAAGGAGTGTTGCACACGGGGTGACCTGACTGTGAGGCAGTTCAAGTCTGCGTCCTCCAAGAAGACAATTTTCTGACATATTAGTATTATTCTGTTGGAATTCTTAAAATTCCCATAATAATAATAAGGGCTTAACTTCATTGCATACTTAAGTAAAGGAGAGCAAAACAGTGTAGAGGTGAGTTTCTATGCCAGTGTTATGTACCGCGGTTTTGGTGGGCACAGTCCACCTCCTCAAGAGAGCCCTGCGGTCTCTGCTCAGCTGCGGGCCCAGGAGGCCCCTGTAGAGAGAGGAAGTGCCGGCAGCCTCCCCACTGAGGGGCATGAGTATAAATTCCTTTTACGATCAGAAACGCAAACAAAATGACTAAAAATAATCCAAAATGAGGCTTGAAAAACTCTTTAACTAGAAAGATACTGCGTTCAATGGAGAGCAAGGGGAGAAGTGGGTGACAACGTGCCTACATTGGCCAGCTCTAACCACCCCGTGATTGACTCAGATGCTGTATTTCTCCCCTCTTAATGTCTCAACCATTAGATGTACTTTGATAATCTTCCGTTTTTTACATCTCTGTGAAGTTAGATTAGCATTTTCAATTTAAAAATAACCATACACAAGTTTTATTGATGTCATTGCAAACATTCAGCTATTTGAATACTCATTGGTGTGAAATAAGGAAATTTTCTCTGATAATGCTCCTTACCCTTCCTACCAATGTGGATTGGGTGATCTCTGTCTGGGGCATTTATGAGGGAAGACTGTAAGAGAACCCTTGAGAACAGAGAAGCCACTTCTTAGCCTTTGAATTGAGAGTGTAGCTTTGTTGGCAGGTTGAAAGGACTTACATATGTCATAAACAGTGGTTTTGGGATGAATGAGAGAACAGATTTTTCTGCCTTTGCCTTGGTATGGATTCCTCAGACTGAGAGACGGCAAGGCGTAGGAAAGAAAGTTAACGAAGTAGATATTGAGAAAGGTGAAAATAACAAATAGTAAACATCGAAAGAGAATGGACCGACTCAGCTTGGTAGAACTAGTTTGTAACCTACCATTCTGGAGGCTGAGACATGAGAATCAGGAGTTATATAGGCCAGCATAGGCTATATATATAACAAGTCCTTGTCTCAGGACAAATTTTTTTTTTTGGGGGGGGGTCTGGTCATAGGGCCTGAACTCTGGGCCTGGGCGCTGTCCCTCAGCTCTTCAGCTCAAGGCTAGCGCTCTACCACTTGAGCTACAGCGCCACTTCCGGCTTTTTTCTTTTTGCTTGTGTGGTGCTGAGGAATCGAACCCAGGGCCTCATGCATGCAAGGCAAGCACTCTACCACTGAGCCACCTCCCAGTCCAGGACAAATATATTTTAAGAATAGATATAAGCCAGAAGTGGTGCTGTGGCTCAAGGGGTAGAGCGCTAGCCTTGAGCTGAAGAGCTGAGGGACAGCGCCCAGGCCCAGAGGTCAGGCCCCACGACCCGACCCCCCCCCCAAAAAAAAGAATAAATGCACATAAAACACCTGGGCATTGGAGAGCAGGAGACCAAACCCGTGAGAAGGGTCTGTCCTGGGAGGGGCGGGGAGAGATGGCGTCCAGGCCTCTGAGGTCCTGGACAGCAAGAGACGGGACCCGCAAGGCAGCTGCACCCAGACCCTGTGCAGCCGCACAGTGGGGAGTTTCCAGCTAGGTATGAGATACTTGCTAGGCTTAAACATAAACCTCAAGTTCCGAGTGTTAACAGGATGACACCACCGTAAACGTCACAGCATGTGTGATGCAGAGCAATTATCTGTGTTCGTCAATAGCCTCTTTATACCGCAGGCGGGGCCGCTTCCTTGGAAGATTTGCATATGCTCCTCCTTCCCCTATTGGTGGAGCGGAGTCGTTGTAGTCCCGCCTCCCCACTAAGGCCCCGCCTCCACCCCGGGTCCGCCTGCGGAGAGGAGCTTAAGTTGCCCAGAGATTCGAGGCGGTCTCGGCCCTGCGATTGGCGGGCGCGGCTCCCGGCCGGGCTGTGGAAGCTCATTGGCTGCGGGCTGGCTCTCGGGGGCGTGGCCGCGCGGCGGCGTGGCGTCCGGGCCTG
>NW_012267226.1:26016715-26032125 GCF_000151885.1 Dipodomys ordii
GGGCTGCAGGGCTGCACGGGGCCGGGCTGCGGGGCCAGTGTGCAGGTGCACGGGGCCGGGCTGCGGGGCCTGGGTCGTGGAGGGACCTGCCACTGCCTTAGTCTCAGGCGGATGCGGGCGGGGGTCTGAGGCGGTGCGGGGGAGGGCAGAGGGCGCCGTGACCCCGGGCCGCTGTAGAGCCTCGTCCGGTCTGCACAGCGGACCTCGGCCTCTCTGTGCGTGGCCTCTCCTCGGCCTCTCTGTGCGTGGCCTCTCCTCGGCCTCTCTCTGTGCTCGGCCTCTCCTCGGCCTCCCCTTAGCCAGCCTCTCTGTGCCCTTTACCCACGCGAAGAAGAAAGGAAGAGCTCACAGTGAGCAGCCCTGACACACGCGCGTGTCTGGGAGCAAGGACAGGCAGAGCGCCAGCCAGGGTTTTTCAAGAGTTCCCTGTGGTCAGCCTGCTGTGTTTTCCTGAGAGAGTTGGGAAAGCAGACACACAATGCCTGTGTGTCTTTCTGTGTGGGTTTCTTGAAACAGCTTTATTGGGTGAGCACATTGATGGCAGTTATTTTTCTGTGAATAATGGGTCACAGGAACAACACTTGGTCACATGAACATTGGGGTCCCAGGAACACCGGGGTCACTTGAAGAACACTGGGGTCACAGGAACACACTGGGGTCCCAGGAACACCACTGGGTCACAGGAACACCACTGGGTCCCAGGAACACCACTGGGTCACAGGAACACCACTGGGGTCACAGGAACACCACTGGGTCCCAGGAACACCACTGGGTCACAGGAATACCGGGGTCATGAGAACACGGGGTCATGTGAACACCGGGGTCACAGGAACATTGGGTCACATGAACAACAGGAACATTGGGGTCACAGGAACACCACTGGGTCACAGGAACACGGGTCACATGGACACCGGGGTCACATACCATCAGCACCGCCCAGCTCATGGCCTGCGGCCTGTGCGCTATGACAAGCCCACACAGCCACGTGGGCTCCTTCACTGCAGCTTCACTGCAGGCCGCATGCGCACCACCTCGCTCAGCTTACAAGAAACGCTTCCCAAGTTTAAAAGTCAAAAGTTACGTCTTAGAGCGAAAAAATACTTGAAACGCTTGGTCCCTTCAGCCCACGTAAGAGGATGCAAGTCACGCTCTCTCCCTGAGTGAGGAAAACTGCTTTTACTGATCGGATGCGTTTTTAAATGACGATGGCACTTGGGCAGATGTGTTTCTACCTTCCTCTGAGGTTGTAAGAAGCTATTTCTGTTGACATAGAGTTCTTCCCTAGGAGGAAGTATTGCAGAGGGGAAATTCACAGTCCAGCTTTACTAACTACAAGGTGTTCCGTTTTGACTCATGTAGCAGCATGAAATAAGTGTCCGTGGAGCTGGGATAGTTCGTGCCAGTTGTGATGCGCCTTGGCAGATCTGTAGACTTGTAAGAATGCCATTCTTCACCTGCTCTTGAAAGAAATCAGTGTCTAGAAACTTCAACTCAACATTCTAGAAGTAGCACATAAGGGTGTATTTGTAATAAAAGACATTTTTTGTGTTTGATAGAATATATGTGAAATTAATGTATAAGTAGCTATCAAAATATGGTTCTTTGAGTTTTTTCTTATGTATTCCACTTGATAAAGTATATGAAAAGAAATGAGACATAGCACTTTGATAGTGTAGTTCATAATGGAAGAATGAAAGTCATGTACATTTAGTATGAATTCCTGTGTGCTGTTACATTCATTACTAGTGGTGAAGAGAAAAGGGGTCTTTGTGAGCAGTTTCATCTGTGGTAGTATGTTGTTGAATTTTGAGGAAACTTCAAAAGGAACTGAATTCCCCTTTAAATGAAATAATTTGATTTAATGCAGTACCTAAATTTTGAGTTGTGTGTTCTGTGACGATCACCTTTTCTTAGAAATGTCTTCACAATTCTGGTTCAGTATCTTACAAAGTAAGAAAAAAAAATTTTTTTGTGAAAATACCATATAGAAGGGTTACAATTACATGGGCAAGATAATGAGTACATTTCTTATCAAGCGTTGTTGCCTCCTCCTTTGCTTCCCCTTCCCATCCAGAAAATTCTTAAGGTATTAAATACACCTAATTTGTAAGTTTCAGGGAAAGTAGTGAAGAGGTAAACCATATAGAGGAACTATTGAATAAACAAGACTCATCAAATATATTAATTCTTACAAAATCTAACTTGCTCCACTGTTGATTAATGAAGTTATTCATTAAAAAAAAAAAAAGCACTCAGCTGGGTGCTGGCTTCTCATACCACGCCTGTAAGCCTCGATACTCACAAGGCTGAGATTTGGGAATGGGGTTCAAAGGCAACCTTGGCAGGAAGTCCGTGAAAAAAATAACCACTCTTTGTAACATTAGTGGCTGGTGGAGCGTAACACATTTTACCTGAAGGAAGTCCTGTGACAGACGGTCAGTCTGACCTCGATTTCAGCAAGGAAGCCCAAAGCGTCCGTCCCTACCGGCAGACAGGGGACACCAGGATGAAATTGGTGAGCGCGTCTGAGCAGGTAGAGCTGGCAGCACTGAAGAGGCATAGTTGGCTAGTCCCAGGGATGCACTTCCAGCGGTGGTCGCACTTTTTCACGCACCTTTGTGATCAACGTATTTTGACACCTCACGGAAGGTTCCAGCACAGATACTATCAAAATACGGGGGCCTCCTTTGCGGTCAGAATGGTCTGATATTAGCAACTTATGTGTTTCAAGCAGTGGCTTATACTACTGGCTAGTCCTTGGACCCATTCATCTTTTCTTGTGAGTGTTGGAACTGGCAGTGTGGTGCTTGATTTTTGTCTGATGACTCAACAGAGGTCAGGTAGTAAATGATGGTGGGAAGGGCATCGTGATTTAGCAAAGCTGACTGTGATAAGCCACAAACCACACATAACAAACCCTTGGGGTCCCCAGCGATTTCTGAGTGTGAAGGGATTCAAAGACTAAAACCCTTGAGAGCTACTGAGGGTAGAGTACCATGCCTTCTGTGCTGTGGAGAAAGGACAAGAAAGAGCAGATAACATGGAGAGAAAATGTGGGTGAGGCTCTCTCCACAGCCTCCACCCCGTGTGGGGCCAACGGTGCCCCCATGGACACCCCAGGGCCCCCCTGGAGCCAGAGAGCAGCTGTCTCAGGTTTAGAAACAGGTGTAGGCCGCAAAACATTTGCTCTGAAGGACTGTCCTCCCTAGTTTTGTGCAACGCTGAAGAAAGGTCAGATCCAGGGGTTATGTCCACTGTGCTCTGATTCACGGATGAACTGAGAACTGAGAGAAGAGCAGGCAGGACAAGGGAGAATAAGACACACGTGTCTGTTAGGGCAACGTAGACGAGGTAGGACGGCTTCCAGCCAGGACTTGCTCACTGTGTCATCCAGGGAAAGGGGGTCGGGCTGTGTGGGTGAGGATGTACTCAGTCCTCAGCACCTGGGGTCAGGGCTGTGTGAGGATGTACTCAGTCCTCAGCACCTGGGGTCAGGGCTGTGTGTGTGTGAGGATGTACTCAGTCCTCAGCACCTGGGGTCAGGGCTGTGTGAGGATATACTCAGTCCTCAGCACCTGGGGTTAGTGCTGTGTGAGGATGTACTCAATCCTCAGCACCTGGGGTCGGGGCTGTGTGAGGATGTACTCAGTCCTCAGCACCTGGGGTCAGGGCTGTGTGGGTGAGGATGTACTCAGTCCTCAGCACCTGGGGTCAGGGCTGTGTGTGAGGATGTACTCGGTCCTCAGCACCTGGGGTCAGGGCTGTGTGTGTGAGGATGTACTCGGTCCTCAGCACCTGGAGCCTGCCTTACCTCCCTGGGGAGGTCAGGACTCACTTGTTGCACTGGTTAGACCTGGTGAGGCTCTACCGGAACTCGTGGTTGCAGTGGGGATAGAGAAGGAGCTCACATTGGCTACGCACCCTGACGACTGGGTAGCACATTTGTTGCACCGTTCCTCTAGGGCCATTCATAAGTGTGTTGTAGATTATTTTAATTTATTTTATTGTGTAATTTATTTAATTATTTTAGATTACTTCAGACTCCAGTGTAGTCTGAAGCTAGCATATGGAGCCCTCTTCTTCTCCTCTCCCACTGTCTCCTGGACCGCGCGGTGCACTGAGCACACGGATGCACGACTCACAAGTCACACGCAGCTTTGCCCCTCAGAGATGGCTAATGCACAGTTCCCTACTAGCAGAACAGGACTTGGATTAAAAGACGTAACTGTGGACAGTGTGTCCATACTGGACATGACACGGAGCCAACACGTGAACGCTTCTGTTCTTCCAGGATATGTCTGCTGTCTGTTCTCTACAGCCAGATTTTCTTATCATTGTAAGAAACACTTTTGGGGCAGGCACCAGTGGCTCACACCTGTCATCCCAGCTACTCAGGAGGCTGAGATCTGAGGATGGTGGTTCAAAGCCAGCCTCGGCAGGAAAGTCCGTGAGACTCGTATCTCCAATAAACCACCAGAAAACTAGAAATGGAGCTGTGGCTCAAAGTGGTAGAGCGCTATCCCTTAGAAAAGAGAAAAGGGACAGCACCCAGGCCTAGAGTTCAAGCCCCACGACTGACCAAAAAGGGAAAAAAAGAATACATTGAGGAGTTGGGTGCCAGTGGCTCACGTCTATCATCCTAGCTACTCAGGCTGAGATCTGAGGATCTTGATTCAAAGCCAGCCTGGGCAGGAAAGTCCATGAAACATTCTCCAATTTAAAAAAACCACCAGAAAAACCAGAAGTGGTGCTGTGGCTCAAGTGGTAGAATGCTAGCCTTGAGCTGAAGAGCTGAGGGACAGCACCCAGGCCCAGAGTTCAAGCCCTATGACCAAAAAAAAGAATACACCAACGATGTGGAGTCAAGTGGCAGAGCATTAACAAAAGCTGAGCAAATGCACAAGACCCTGAGTTCAAGCCCTGTAGTGGCACGTGCGTGTGCACGCACATACACACACACACACACACACACACAGAATTAGCATACACAAGTAAGTCTGACCAAGTAATACGCTACTTTAGGGCTATTTCTTGTACCGGAGACTTCCTAGCAGTATTAAAACTACATGTTTTACTTTTACTTGTCTCTCTACTAATTAATAACTACTTATAATAGAAGACTATGTTATTTTGGGGTATCTGTATCCCAAAACTTCATCTTCCCAATTATAGATATATGCTTAACATTTATCTAATTAATGTTTTGCAGGTCTTGAGGTTTGAACTAAGGGCCTGGGTGCTGTCCCTGAGCCGTTTTGTGCTCAAGCCTAGTGCTTTACCACTTGAGCCACAGCACCATTTCTGCTATTTCTGAGTGGTTTATTGGAGATAGAGTCTCATGTACTTTTCTGCCTAGGCTGGCTTTGAACCTTGATCCTCAGATCTCCGCCTCCTGAGTGGCTAGGATTATGGGCATGAGCCACAAGCACCTAGCATGCTGAATATTTAGAAAGATCAGTATACCTCAGGGATAAGCTGGATTCTGTGAAGACTCATGGTTATCTGAGTCTGAAGTTACTCTGAAGTTTCAAAATATGTTTATTTTGTTGTGGGGCTTGAACTCAGGGTCTGCGCTCTGTCCCTAGTCATTTTGCTCAAGGCTAGTGCTCTACCACTGGAGCCACAGCTCCATTTCAAGTTTTCTTTTGGTTAATTGGAGATCAGAGTCTCATGGGAACTTTTTTGCCCAGGCTGGCTTTCAACTGCAACCCTCAGATCTCAGCCCCCTAAGAAGCTAGGATTACAGGTGTGAGCCACCAGTGCCCAGCCCCAGATATGTTTTATAATAACAATGGCAACCTCCACTAAATGTGTGTGGTGTGAGCTCTGCCTGTGCTCACTGCATTCAGGTGTCGTAAGGATGCTTCAAGTCACAACCCATGTTTTATGAGTGAAGGATGGGGTTCAAAGGGCTTCTGCAGCTGGCCGCCCAAAGTCATCTTTCAGGAAGTAGCAGACCTGGGATTTGAAACCACTTTGAACTCCAGAGCCACACGTATCCACATAAGCCGGGGATGGCTTCCCAGAGGCATGGTGTCGGCCTTGGGGAGTGGTGTGAGGAGAAGGCAAGTCTTCAGTCGAAAGTAACATCCTCTGAGAAGTTAAATTGAAAAACGTAAAAACAAAGTTGATTATTCAGAATACTTGCTATGGAATGAGTTTAAGGATTGTACAGTGAATACTGAGTCAGTGAGTGACTATAACCTGGTACCATTTTCCTGGGTTGCATATTTGTAAGAGAATCAGCACGTGATGTTTTACACCATGGAAATCTCATGGTACATAGAACGATGACACAGTTCAGAGTGTGAGGTTCGAGTCTGGTTTAGTCCATTTCTTTTGAAAGGAGGGCTTGACAATCATATACTTTCATAATGCATGATTCAAATAAGATTACTAGGGGAACTTGGGGCCGCCTTATTACGATTACCTGTGGAAAAATTAAGTGCACACAACCTATAAATTGATATGGGTAGTGTTTCTTACTCTTATTTTTTTAAAATAATCACTGGCCTAATACACCTAATTTTAAGAAATAGATTCTCTTAATATATAAGCAAGCATTAATGGAAAATGTTTTGGTTAGTTTGGAGCTTGTAAAGGTTAAGAACATTCATGACATTGACCTTTTTCTTTTTTTAGTTGGTTGTGGGGTTTAAACTCAGGGCCTGGGCACTGTCCCTTAGCTTTTTGCTCTACCACTTTGAGCCTTAGGGCCATGGTTTTTGAGTGGCTAATTGGAGATAAGAGCCTTACAAAGGACTTTTCTGCCAGAGCTGGCTTTGAACCACAGTCCTCAGATCTCAGCCTCTTGAGTAGCTAGGATTACAGGAGTGAGCCACCAGTACCTAGATGACATTTTTTAAATTTCCTTTAGAAGTTATTTACTAACACCTATATGGTTTTATTTTACTTCATTTACTACTATGTGTTTATTAGCGATATTGCAAAGAACATACGAGTCATAGTGGAAAATGGAAAGAATTGCTAATGAGTGTCTCAGTGGTAACTTCAACTTCAGATATCTGTCAAATGGAAGAAACGTATCAGCACTCTTTAATGTGATTTCATTTCAAATGCTGTCCCTCATCACAGTGTATACCTAGGAAAAACTACTGCATTAATACTGGATTAATACTGTTTTCAGTTGTGAGAGAAAGTATTTATCAGCAAGAGAGAAACTTGTGATTGAGCAATGGCTGGAAAAGTAATTTACAAGGTTTCATTGAGAACAGACATTTACAGGGTTTGGCTGAGTCTGAGCCAGAGTGTGATTATTGTAACTATAAAATTGGGCAGTAAGCATTCTTTTAAGGTTTTCATATTCGAGGGAGTTGGTTCCCAAAATGAGCCAGAGGCAGACTGTGGGCAGAGAAGAGATAGGTCCTTGTTTAGATACAATAAATTCGGGAGTTTGTAACTTACAGTTTTTGTATCTCTAGCCCCTGTGTGTCTCATCTGCTCTACCATTCTCCGCTAATATGGTGACTGTTGTCTGTTCAGCCGGATTTTGTTTGTACAAACTGACAGCCTTGAGAGAAAACGTTCATTTGAAAAAATGAGTATTTTATAAGAAAGAAATGCAAGGGACCTCTAAGAAAGCTGTCAAGAAAGCTACTGGATTGGATGGCTTCTGGGGAAGTGGAGCAAGGGCAGGGTTGCACAGAAAGGAACACCTGAGTTGTGTGAGGAGTATCGGGAGAGTCTGGTCTGTAATCAGAAGAGTGCTTACATGAAAAGCAAAAAGGAGACGCCGGGCCAGGGGGAGTAGAGTCACCATGAAGTTGAGTTGAAGTTTCTGTTCTACAAGATGAAAAAGCATTAAAAGATCCATTACACAGAGTGCTCAGAGTCAATACTGTGTTAGAAACTTAATTGTTAAGAGAGAAGAAGTGAGTTGGGGCGCCGGTGCTCACGCCTGTCATCCCAGCTACTCAGGAGGCTGAGATCTGAGAATCCCGGTTCAAAGCCAGCCCGGGCTGTGGCTCAAGTGATAGAGCAAAGCCTTGAGCTGAAGAGCTAAGGGACAGTACCCAGGCCCAGAGTTCAAGCCCCACAACCGACAAAAATAAAAATAATAAAAAAGAAGAAGTGGAAGAGACAGACAGACAGGATAGTCCTTGGTTCTTTCCTGTAAAGTGAGAAATTAAGACATGGAATCATGGAGTCGGCTAATTTTGTTCCCCCTTTTCCTTCCTCTCCCCATGTTCTGCAGTCACGCTAAAACTGGAGTGACCATTAAGCTAGTAACTTCAGCGCAGTTATTTGCCATTTCAGAAAGGCATAACAAGTGCCTGGTGATACGATTTTAAAAGTGAAGCACAAGAAAAAGCCAAAGACAGCGATGTCCGATAGCACCCTGAGCACACAGGTAGGCAGGGTGGCTGAGAAATGAACTCAGTCCGTGTAACCAGTGGCTACGGTGTTGAGCCATAGAGGCTTAAAGATTTCCCCAAAACTAATCACAACAGAAGGAAATGGAACCTCAGTTTCTGGGCTTTTTCCACTTAAATGAAAAGCTGAGGAAAAATACCACAGTTGGACAGAAACTCCAACTTACCAACTAGATAGGTAGAAAGAAAATGGGTGGTAGGGAAGGAGGGAGGATGACAGGAGCACCAGGAAAAGTGTGTGTGTCCAGAGGTGGTGGTGCACACTGCATCTGGCCCCTGGCACTCCGGAGGCTGACACTTGGAAGGACAGACGGAGACACGGTCTGAGCAAGGATGCCAGCTCCCTGTCCCCTGAGCGCACCGGGCCAGGCTCACCTCCACTCTCCTCTGCCCTGATTCTTCTGTCTCGCCCCCAGACTGGGCGTTGAAGCCAGATCTGGCCCACACCTCTGCTTAGGAACATTTTACTGCAAATAACCATACAGTAAAAGGCTTCAGCATATTTGTGGCTGCCAGGTATCACTTTTGAAGTTAGTGGGTTTCGTGGCTATTTTTCTCCGCTGACAAAAATAAAATAGGTTAAATATGTTGGTTAGTATATTGTTAGTATTCAGCAAGAGGTTTAGAGATACAGCCCAGTTCAGCTACCTTCAGAAATCTTCACACAGTTCTCAGCTACCACAAAATACACCCCATACCTCTTGACACAAAGCCGTTGGTCTTAGCATCATTTATGTTAATGAACCGTCGGGTAACAGATGGGAATGGCATGGGAAATGATCATGGCAAAACGGTCTCTTCGTCCATCACTGTGCGGATCACGTGCTTCTGTGAGCTGTGCACCTTTCTACTTTCTGGTCAGCTGGTAAACACTTAAGCTACCTTCTAGTTAATTTAAGTGCAGAGCCTTAGTTTCATTTGTACTGCAATGTATTCAGTCTCCAACTCCAGAAATTATTTTTGTAGGCTACTCAGAATAAACATTTTATACACTTAATGGTACATTCAGCTGATAAATATGGTATTAGTAATGAGCCATCTGTATCTACAAAAGCCCTGTAAATCCTTTAATGTAGAAGATTGTATTTTTCTCCCATACATTTCTTATAAATTTTTACTTCTCTCCCTATTGACATTTTTCCCTCCGACCAATGACTTTTTCCTCACGGTCAGATTCTTTAATGCTTGTTCATTGAAGTGGCAAGTTGTCCTGAGTTGCTGGCTCGGCAGGGTGTGGCACCTGACACATGGTACCCCTCCCAGCAGACATGCATCCCAGGCCGCCCGGTCTTCATGGCCCCGTGAAACGCCGCACACTCTGTATTTTTATGTGACAGCTCTTGGAGCGCTTCCTTTTCAGAACGTTGGAACATTGCTTTTTAGTGGGTGAAGTGGCCATTTCCTCCATTTCCTTTGCTGGCTAAGAAAAAATTCAAAGCAGGAGAGGCCTTCTTTACCCTTAAACACACCTGTGAGGAATGAAGCGATTCTGGAGAGAGACTGCATGATTTACGTGAAGTTACACTTACATGGGTGTACTAAAATACTTACATTAAAAAACAAACAAACAAGTTTTTTTTAATCTTAAAAACTTACATGCCCTGCTGATATGATAGCAAGTAGACAGTAAGAATTACCGTTTTCTCCATTTCTTAAATTCAACTAGTCTGTATTTCAAGTTCCATGTGTTTTAAAGTAAAGAAGTCTTGTATTAATATGCTTCCATTGTGCACAGAAGTTCCACAAGCGAGGTCTTTGCTCTAGGAATTGGCATGTGATCCTTTTTTTGAGTGACTTTTTCCTTAGCTTCCAGAACATGAACAGGACACTGCTGCTGTACTCATGTGCGCTCACATTCAACTTTATCACTGTGGTTCGTAGTGCAGGTGTGAGCCGTGTGCCAGTGTGGACTGTGACAGAAAAACGCACTGAGCCTGAGGTTAGCCTTTATCTTTTATCCGCACAATGACCCAAAACTCATTGTGGTTTCACAGAGTTTATTTACTTATTTTTCCTATGTATTTTAGTACTTTAGGAATAAGAATTTACGTAACTTTTCTTACAAAATCATCATTGATATACAAAACTTTTCTTTTAAAAATAGGATAAAAGAATCAGAGAATCTCGACCCTTGACAAGAGGACCAAGCGCCTTTATTCCAGAGAAGGAGGTAAGTGTGTCTGTCTGAACATGTGCAGTGCCATTTAAAAGAACAACACACATTTTCATATGTAAGTGAAACTGTGTGTTGCTCTTAGGTTTCTTATTCGTGTGTTGGAAAACCAAGGAGGTGGTTTCTCTCCCTCCTTCCTTGGAGGTTTGAGTGCTTCTTATGTTTAGTGAGGGTGTTCTGGCGTGCTCAGGATGCTGGCGTGGGGCGCCAACGCAGAACCAGGATGAGTGGGCTGGCTCCTGCCAGAGTCATCTCCCTCGCATCTTCACACGGTTTAGCCACCTTCTCATTGAGTGACAACCCTCCGGACCACAGCGGCTGCGGAGGAGGCCCTGACGTGGCACAGTGGCATGCTTTGGCCCCATCTCCGCTGCAGCTCACGGACGGCTCCGCTCGTAGATGGCTGGACTCATACAGAAGACCCCAAGATGCTTTCTCGGTTCATGTAGCACCTACAAATCTATTGCTACTGCGAAGGTTCCATTTAGACAAAGAACTTCCGCTAAGGCAAAGCAAATGAAACTAACAGACACTCTCTGGATTATATTATATTTTTTAAACTACCATCTTGATTTCTGAAGATGATAGAATGGATAACACATAATGAACTAAAGTGAAATCATCTCCTTTTCCTAAACAGCTATAATTAACGTTTCTTTACAATTTATGCCTTACAACTTACCTTTTAAGATTAAATTTCTCTCAGTCAACAGTACCTTTGTGTAATTTTTTTTTTTCAGAAAAACTTTAAAGAGCCTTCTCTGAAGTGAGAACGCTTTCTCACCATCACCTGGGCTGCAGGAGATACAGCTCTAAGCCTGACTCTGCTGTTAACCAGGCACAGGACTGGAATTCAGTCTTAACTCCAAAATCTGACATATCTTTGTGTTAAGTCTAGAGAAATAATTCTAAACTGCAAATAAATAATGAGCCAGGACTGGAATTACACATTATTTGTCTGTTAGTATATGAGCTCTTTCACCTCGAAACCAGCCCAGTGTGACGCCCACACTGTCATTATGTATAAAGCTGTGTATAAATAAGCTTTATCACTCCCTAGGCAGGGAGGTCCACTCTACTGGATTGTTTTGTTTTTAGTAATAGAACAGGCTCAAAACAAGAACAGTAGTCTAGTGACCTTACTAATTTTTAAATTATCATGTTCTTAATCCCTAAAAAGACTCCAGAAAACTTCTTTAAAGAATGTTGAAAAGGCCAGGCGCTGGTGGCTCATGCCTGTAATCCTAGTTACTCAAGAGGCTGAGATCTGAGGATCATAGTTCGAAGCCAGCCCGGCAGGAAAGTCTGTGAAACCCTTACTAAGAAAAATCCAGCAGTGGTGCTTTGGCTCAGGTGGTAGAGTACCTACCCTTGAGCACAAAGAGGCTCCAGAACAGAGCCAGGCCTTAAGTTCAATCCCCAATATCAGCAAACAAAAACCAAAAACAGAAGCCAGGCATCAGTGGCTCACACCTGTAATCCTAGCTACTCAGGCTGAGACCTGAGGATGGTGTTTCAAAGCCAGCATGGGCTAGAAAGTCTGTGAGACTCTTTTTTTTTTTGTCAGTTATGGGCCTTGAACTCTGGGTCTGCGCACTGTCCTTCGGCTCTTCAGCTCAAGGCTAGTGCTCTACCACTTGAGCTACAGCGCCACTTCCAATTTTCTGGTGGTTTATTGGAGATAAGTGTCTCATGGACTTTCCTGCCTGGGCTGGGTTTGAACCACGATCCTCAGATCTCAGCCTCCTGAGTAGCTAGGATTACAGGCGTGAGCCACCGGCGCCCAGCCTGTGAGACTCTTATCGTCAATAAACCACCAGAAAACCAGAAGTGGTACTGTGGCTCAGGTGGTGGAGCACTTGCCTTGAGCTGAAGAGCTGAGGGACAGCGACCAGGCTAAAAGTGCAAGCCCCAAGACACACACACACACACACACCAGAACACACACACACACCAGAATATTGACAGGCAAAAACAAGCAAAGGAAAACATTTGTCTAAAGTACTCTAATTTGATTATCTTCACAAGCTCATGAGATCAAATGTAAATGTATATAATCACATGCTGCCACTTTTGCTCACTACAGATTGATACAACAATGCCAGGCAATTGGTAAAACAATGTGCTTCAAATGCCTAGAAAGCAGATGCTTTTCCCTCAGTTTTATAACTGTGTTTAATGTTTGATAACTTAACATTTGTTGTTTAATAAATCATGATACCAAAGCCAAAAAATTGTTTCTAGTAAGAGCAACTGCATAATTTCAGAATCTGTTAATATCAAATGAATATTTATTTGCCTCATTCAGTAGTGACAAAATTCATGTAAATCAGGGTCTGTTTATGGGACAGTTCTTACTCTGTGTTGTATTTCTTGGTTCTCAGGTCGTGCACGCCAACACTGTGGATGAGCAAACACACTTGCTCGTGGAGGAGTACTCCACGTCAGGCCGTCTGGACAACGTCACACAGGTCATGAGTCTGCATGCGCAGTACCTGGAGTCCTTCTTGAGGAGCCAGTTTCTCATGCTTCGGATGGATGGCACCCTGCCCCTCCCACACAGGCACTACATTGCAATCATGGTAGGTTCGATGCCATCCCCTCTGAAATGCAACGTGTCCGTGAGCATGTAGAGAAGTGTATAAACACAATAGAAGAACACCAACACCATTGATAACTGTTTCGTTTAAGTTTTGGTAAACTGATTGTCTACATTTAATCTACCAGGTCCAAATAGTAATTCATAGCTCTGTTTTTATTCTTGATTTATCTTTTCATCTTTGATAAGCTCAAATTACTGGTGACATTTTCCGTGGACATTTATCTTACACGTGAAGATGATTGCTGATTTGGTCAAATAAGAAGAAAGAATTAGTTATCACTAGTGGAGGTTCTGAATAAGAGAAGAATTCTTCACTTCTAAGTGTAGCTCTTGTTATGGGCAAGCTACCTAGTTATTGTTATCCGCAAGTCATATAATTGGGGAGGAGAGTCTACACTGGGATGATAGGCAGCCAGAGTGAACTGGTAGAAAGAAATAGTGCTGCCGCTGGCTGGCTAATGAAGAACATGATGTGTTTGGAGGGTCTGGGGACAGTGACTAAAGAGCTGGCCAGAATAGCCGGATTTAGCAGAGTCGTTTTTACGAAATGTTCCTTGGTTATTTTTCTATATTCTTACTGAAGATTTGAACAACAAGCAGAATTTCTCAAAGGATGAACTTGACTAAAACTATAATTTTAGCTTAATATTTTGATGGCAGTAAAGCTGGTAAAGACAGAATGCTCAGAAACAAGAGAGAGCCCAGATAGAGAGATGAGAAAGGAGGATGCATTGGTCCTTTCCTGAGAAGCAGCCATGAAAGAAAAGAGGTCGGAGTCTGCTCTGCATGCATTTACCTATCTGTCAGCACCAAAACTGACTGTGTGGGAAGGAAAGAATCCGTGAGCGCCAGTGTCTACTAGTAGCATGGGGTGCTGAGATCCGACAGATATTTAAGAGAAGTGCTTAAGTTAGCAGGAATTCTGAATTATTGAAGTACAACCTGATAAGATACTGTTGTACTATAAAGAGAATTATATGTTTGCATAGTGAATAGAGTATGTATTTCCATAAAATGACTATAAACTGGGTTCTGGGTTAATTTATACCAAGTTTTGGAAGAAATAATTGGCTTCATGTCATAATTATTTGTTTCTATAAGCATACAGCAGCTGTATGAATGATTCAAAACCTACTGCAGAAATACAATGAACATTTTCAAAGAAAGAGGATTGTTTTTCTTTTAAAAAAGATTTATTATTATTTATTATTTATAAAAAATCTTATGCTGGACACTGGACATTACGTGCCTATCACCTCAGCTGCTCAGGAGGCTAAGATCTAAAGATCATAGTTCAAAGCCAGCCAGAGCAGGAAAGTCTGTGAAACTCTTATCTCCAATTAACTATGGCTCAAGGTGGTAGAGTGCTAGTCTAGAGCAAAAAAGCTCAGGGACAGTGCTCAGGCAATGAGTTTAAACCCCAGGACCAGCACACACACACACACACACACACGTGCACAAATACACGTGCACACACACACATGTTAATAACTCCATCTAAATTATTTACAAATAGAATGAAACTAATGCATTTGTTTTATCAATGAATTATTTTCTTTATACCCTAGGCTGCAGCTAGACATCAGTGTTCTTACTTAATAAACATGCATGTGGATGAATTTTTAAAGACTGGAGGTATTGCTGAATGGTTGAATGGTTTGGAATATGTGCCACAAAGGCTGAAAAATCTTAATGAAATAAACAAGCTGCTAGCACACCGCCCCTGGCTGATCACAAAAGAGCACATCCAGGTACTGAGTGTTTCTTTGAAATGAACAAGAGTGCTTCAAAGCCAATTTTTAGTTAAATGTTTTCTTTAAAGACTTAATTTAAACTCTTGCATTTTAGAATCTTGAAAAATAAAAATGTTGTATTAATGGATGTACAAAAGATAAATTTGAAAAGTTATGGGTTTGACTACAGATGAATACATAACTTCCTTAAGGGTCGTTCATTTTGCTGGGACTAGAGTTTGGTAAGGAGCCTTGACAAGGCAGCAGGTAGGGCAGGAGAGTCACCAGCAGGCAGGTGCCTGGTCCTCTGCTCAGGGCCACGCACACGTGTGTGTGTGTGTGTCTGTGTGTGTGTGTGTGTCTCTGTGTGTGTGTGTCTGTGTGTGTGTGTCTGTGTGTGTGTGTGTGTCTGTGTGTGTGTCTGTGTGTGTGTGTCTGTGTGTGTGTGTGTCTGTGTGTGTGTGTGTCTGTGTGTGTGTGTGTCTGTGTGTGTGTGTGTCTGTGTGTGT
>NW_012267226.1:26034745-26049278 GCF_000151885.1 Dipodomys ordii
CAGCACCACATAAGCAAAAAGAAAAAAGCCGGAAGTGGTGCTGTGGCTCAAGTGGTAGAGCGCTAGCCTTGAGCTAAAGAGCTGAGGGACAGCGCTCAGGCCCAGAGTTCAGGCCCATGACCGGACCCCAAAAAAACAATTGATTATTTTCTTTCTTTTTCCTAAGCTATTTGTAATATATGAGTGTTTGCACAGGTGAATATGTTGTTAACAATAGAGTCAAGCAAAATAAAGTTTGTTTTGTTTTGGCAGAGAAGTGAGCAAATGACCCTGAGAGACAAAGCCCCTGCACACATTAGAGAGAGGGAAGGAGAGAGAGGAATGGAGAGGAGGGAGGGGAAAAGGAAGGAAGGGAGAGAGAGGGGAGAGAGGGAAGGGAAGGAAAGGAAAGGGGGAGGGAGAGGAGGGCAGGGAACACATGAGTTAATAGAACTCCCTATGGACTGATGGCAATCACCTGGGAGCCACACAGATGAAGGTTTTCATCATTCAGCCAACAGCACAGGGAAAGTGATTTTGCTAGAATAGCTTTAAATTCCCTTCTAGTTTTAATGTTTCTTGACTCATCTTAATAGCATAACCTATAAAAGGGCTTTGGGGGCAGAAGATCCATTGTGTTCTAGAGCATTTAGAAGTCACCCTGTAAGCTTTGAAAACTTCACTGTAACATTGTTTAGCCAAAGCCATATCTTCAGTAAGTGAAACATTTTGTAAAGAGTTATATTACTGTAGTCATAAAATTAGATGGCCTCTGTTTTTTAAGACTGCTTCGCAGAGTTCTGTGGTTCCCCTGTTCACTCAGATTCTGGTTGACTTTTCAGAAGCTTGTCAGAACTGGAGAAAACAGTTGGTCTCTGCCTGAGCTCGTGCATGCTGTGGTCCTCCTGACCCATGGCCATGCACTGACAAGCTTTGTTTTTAGCAGTGGCATCAACCCCGAGGGAGACCCGGGCGTCTCCAACCAGCTCAGGCTAGCCCCGGACGTCTCCAACCAGCTCAGGCTAGCCCCGGACGTCTCCAACCAGCTCAGGCTAGCCTCCGAGAACAGTTTCTGTGCCTGTGATCTGGCTAATGACAACAACATGGAAAATGCATCTCTTACCCGCAGCAATTTTGGGGTTCGTTTCCTTAGCTATTTTTCTTTACCAATTTTGCTTTAAGCTTTTTAATGTTTCGTGACTTTATTCACTTGAAATAACCTTGTACAGTTTTTCCTGTTACAAAGGTTTAACTATGGGCTGGGAAGGTGGCTCAGTGGTAGAGTGCTTGCCTTGCATGCATGAGGCCCTGGGTTCTATTCCTCAGCATCACATAAGCAGAGAAAGCCAGAAGTGGTGCTGTGGCTCAAGCGGTAGGGCACTAGCCTTGGGGTGAAGAGCTGAGGGACAGCGCCCAGGCCCAGAGTTGAAGCCCCACGACCTACCAAAAAAAAAAAAAAAGTTTAACTAGTTGTGAAAATGGAGCTGGGTAACTTGAGAGGATGGTGGAGTTGGGAGGAGGGGGGCGCATGGGCAAGGGCGGCACTGGCAACTAACCAGATATGTGGAAGTGACGCCTCTGTATAACTTCTTTAAGATAAAGTTAAAAATTAATTTAAAAATTGAACTAGTCCCTCAGGTTCCAACTTGTCTTGTAGAGGCCTTTAAAAAGCAGATCATGTTGCTACAAATCATGTAAAGTAAATGTTACAGTCTAGGGATTATAACATTTTAAACTTACATTCTTAACACTTTGCCTATAAGATCTGGAACAAATCATGAAAATAAGTATTTTTCAGGGTTTTTTTTTACTGTGTATCTGAAAATTTTATCATACAGAGTAAAAATCTAGTGTTAATCAGTCTTCAACCATCATTAGTGCATAGTCAATCATAATGAACCCTGGATTCTTTTCACATATGCGACAGATACGTTAGAAAATGTATCTTATGAGAGCAGAAAGTAAAAACAGAAAATTTGAAATTGCCTTTTTTCAGTATAGTTTAAAATACACCAAATAGAATTGTAGATACATGTATAAACATATATATATACTTACAACTTTTTTGTATTTATAAATAAAGCAAGCATAAGCATCATGCTTGTAAGATTCGAATCTGTTGTGTATCTTTGGAGGTAGTAAAAATACTCACTTAGGAACTTTTAAAAAAATTATCAAGAAAAAAGGCCAGATTTAGAAAGATAATACTTTTCTCTCACATGTGAAATTCAGAATTGTTTTTAATTGAATGAAAGTGCAAGGGTCCCTGTTTGGGAATTGAGAGGGAATCTGTGGGTGAGTAGGGAAAAGGGAACTTGGAGTTAAATATGATTAAACATACACACGTCTGAAAGTGTCATCATGAGACCTCTTATTTTGTGTGCACTAACACAGTGATCCGAAGTCTAGCTTTAATTTACCTGCCAGCCGGTTAAAGCACACAGCCCAGCAGTTCTTAGTCTGACCGCCCCCCCAGTACATTTGGACAGGGTTGGCACACCACAGCCCCACCCCACCTCTCCCCCAGCCCAGTCCCTGGCAGCAGCCGCTCGTCTGTGTTCTGTCTGGATAGTTGTCTGTCCTAGACACCTCTTTAGAAATATCCCTCCTAATTATAGTTGTATAATAGTGGGTCAGTGTGTTCCACACAACCTTAACAACTGTGCCCATGCCACTGCACGTAGTGGCGTCGAGAACGGAGCGAGCTTTCCCGCTAATGACACCAGCATTCTTGTGTTTGGTTCCAGATTGTCGATTCTCTAAGTGAGCTAGAAGCCTTAATGGAAAGGATGGAAAGTCTGCAAGAAGAGAGGAGAGATGAGGAGGCTTCTCAGGAAGAAATGACCACTCGTTTTGAGAAGAAGAAAGGAAGTCTTTTTGTGGTGTCTGGAGGTACTTTTCATTCATTTCCTCACCCAGGTGCTTTTATTTTTCACTCTGTTGCTGGTTGAAGACTACCGACACCACAGCCTTCAGCAGACCCACACGGCTTTGTGGAAATGCTTCAGCTGCTGCCCCTCCTTTTCTCACTCCTCTCCCTTGCCCTCGATGCTGCTCTCTGCCTTAGGCAGGTGTGTCCTTGGACATGCCCTGAACAGCCAGGGCTGTGTGCTGAAGAAAAAACTGTGTGTGAACGCTGTTGATTATACACAAATCCATCAGCCCCTCGGTGGGCTCCCGATGCACAGAAGGGCGACACATGGGGTGTGCAGAGCAGCTGCCAGAGAGACAAGCACACTCCTCACAGGACACCTGTGAGAAGCACACTCCGTAAGTGTAACAGTGCAGGTAAGGGTGCACATGATACACGTCACCGTGGAGGCGTTCAGTAATACCGTAAGCCAGCCACACAGTACTTGGTCAGGTACTCCACATGAGCACGCCTGTGACTGTTGTCACTCCCAGGGCCCCGCTGCTCTGCTGGGCTGGACAGGAAGTGTCAGCCGGGTACCTGGCTGGACACCTGTGTAGACCCGCCCTGTCCCTCGTGGTAGGTTTTACAAGGTCCACTTCATTTCAGGTCTGTTTGAGACAGATTTCTAGGCTGGATGTTATTTGAAATAGACCCATTTTTATCAAGTTAGACGGGAATATCTGTTCTAATTTTGTGATTTAAAAGAGATAAGTAAAATCCCTTTTCACGAGATTAGTCCTTGACATTTTGGAAGGTTGGCATATGAAGGGTATTCTTACATAATTTTTTCTAAATTAATTGTAACACTTATCCTTATATTTGCATTTCTTTACGATTTTTATGAAATATATATTAGGGTACTTTCTTAGATTGAATTCAGATTAATTTATTGTGTATTAAAAGCTACATCCTTTGCCCCTATCTTAAAAATAGGCTTTTTCTAATACTCTGAGAGTCTGATATTGAACACCACATAAGAAGTCTCACTAAAATAGCTTAAATTTAAGACAAAGGTTGAGCCTTTCAAATCATTCGTCTCCATAGTGATCCTTTTTTTAAAATTTTTTGTGAAAATACCATACAGAGGAGTTACAATTACACGGGCAAGGTAATGAGTACATTTCTCATCAAGCATTGTTGCCTCCTCCTTCCCATCCCCCCCCCCACCAAAGTCGTAAAGTTTGTTTTTTGACATAGCATCGTATACATCTCATTGTTGCAATGGGTCCACCTGTATCCCTATTTAAACAATTTGTTTTTTCCCTTTCCCTCCACAAATTATACCAACATCAAATATAGTGAAAACAGGGGTTATACTGTGGGGGAGGGACATACAGAGCAACAAAGAAATACCTTATAAATATGTTAGAAACAATAGCAAGAAGAAAAACCATTTGAGTCCTTATCTTAGGGTTCATTTTGCTTAACATCAACTTATCTGACCATTTCTGCTTGACTCAGATATATACTAGTTATTGCAAATAAGGGAAACCATGGGACCTACGTTTCTTTGGGCCTGGCTTACTTCACTAATATATTTTTTTCCAAGTTTTTCCATTTCCTAACAAATGGGGCAAAATAAAATACCTAGGAGCCGGGCGCCGGTGGCTCACGCCTGTCATCCTAGCTACTCAGGAGGCTGAGATCTGAGGATCGAGGTTCAAAGCCAGCCCTGGCAGAAAAGACCCTGAGACTCCTATCTCCAATAAACCAGAGGCAACCGGAAGTGGAGCTGTAGCTCAAGTGGTAGAGTGCTCGCCTTGAGCTGAAGAGCTGAGGGACAGTGCCCAAGCCCAGAGTTCAAGACCCACATCCGACAAAAAAAAAAAAAAAAAAAATAACCAAAGAAGTGAAGGACCTCTATGAAAACTTTAAAAATCTAAAAAAGGAAATCAAAACAGTACTAAGAAAGTTGAAAAACTTCCCGCGCTCCTGGATTGGAGCACATTTTCACATTGTGAAAATGGCAATACTTCCCAAGGCTCTCTACAAATTCAATGGGATACCTATCAATATTCCAGCCTCATTCTTCAAGGAAATAGAAGAGGCAATCCAAAAATTCTTATGGAGCAATAAAAGACCCCGAATAGCAAAAACGATCCTTAACAGAAAGAACAGTGCTGGAGGAATATCAACACCAAATTTCAAACTCTATTACAAAGCCATAGTAATCAAAACAGCTTGGTACTGGCACAAGAACAGACCTCAGGACCAATGGAATAGTGATCCTTTTTAAAAAGAAGTTACCGTCTTGAGGGTGGATTAGTCAGGCTCAGGTGCTGGGGATTATCTGATTGTAACTTCCTTGTTGCTGTTAAATGTGGTGTTGATAACAGCTCTCACAGGTTCCCATCAGTCCTCCAGAGAGTAATTCTGAAAGGTTTAAACTCTGTCAAAGTGCTCACACCTTAGGTTTGAGCTCCGTGAGTGGTCACAGAATCACAGAGTCATCCTGTTTAACTACTGCCCAGGTGAGCAAATGGCAGGGCCTCCCGCCGGGCCTCCTCCCAGGCCTCCCCTCCCCCCCCTCCGCCTCCTCCCCCAGGCCTCTCCCCCAAGCCCCCCCCCTCCTGCCCAGCCTCCCTTCCCATGTCTTTGCGAGCTAAAAGCCAACTGTGTTGAGCTGACTTTCACGCAAACACATCTGGATGAGACATCATGGGCCCTGCCAGGCTGATAAGAGGCTCCCAGTTGTCTTCACCCCTATTCCTGAGCCGTGCCCCACACCCCACTCCATCTCCAGAGTGCTCAATACTGTGCTGTCTTCAGTTTTTTAATGGGTAAAATTAGTGTTTTAATCCTTGGCGCTGTTGTTTAGATATTTCAGTTTATTCACTTTTTGCCTGAAAATTAAGTGTTAATCCTCAGCATCCCAGGATAAAATTATGCTCAAATGTTACAAGTAAATATTGTGTATGAGCTCACATCATTAATACAGTCGCCTCAGAGATCCATTGGGAAAGGGGACAGCTGCGTTCAGTCTTGTCTTCTGTATTTACCTTAGCTGCATCTAATCCTGAAGACCGGCCGCCATTCTTTCCCTTCGATTGTGGAGAGGACATGACAGTCACAGCTGATGTTTCTCTGTAGGTGGAAGACCCTGGCTTTGGGTACGAAGATTTTGCCAGGCGAGGAAAGAAGTATTTGCCAACATTCCGGGCGCAGGTAGGTGATGCCCTCGCTGAGAGACGCAGGAGGAGCTGTTAGGCTCTCCCGTGAAACGCTGAAATGTAAGCACGGGGGGCTGTTAGGGCGTGCTAATAGCATCTATGCATAGTCCTCTTTAGCAGTCTTCATCCTGGTGTAGCTTGATAGGCCCCAGTAGGTGGATACTTAGGTCTGCATCACCCCTGCCCACGAAGGGAAGAGAAGCTCTGGCTTCATTTCGTTATTTGCGGTTTTACATGATAGCTGTGCGCAATGTCAACACCTTGTTTGGAGAGGGGAGAGTGATGTGTGACAAGATCCTGTACCACTGATGTGGGCAGAAGGTCAAGCACGGCCTTGTACCGGATGGCGTGACTGCACACTCGGCTCTCGAGAGTGCTCGCGTGTGAGCTCCGTCCTCTGCCTGCCTGTGGCGCTGAGCCCCTGTCCCTGTGACTGTGTATGGTCACCCAGGACCATTCCAGACCTGCAAGGGTGGGATGGGGCTCCAGGGGAGACGCCCACACGGCAGCCCCGCAAACCTAGAGCACACTGCCGAAGCACGCAGGGCTCCAACGGAGAATAGCCTTTGGTAATGGGAGACTTTCTCCTCCAGGACTACACCTGGGAGAACCACGGGTTCTCCCTGGTGAACAGGCTCTACTCCGACATCGGGCAGCTGCTGGACGAGAAGTTCCGCACGGTCTACAGCCTCACCTGCAGCACCCTGGCCTCCTGCGGGGCCGTCAACACCACCATGCTCAGCAGGGCCTTGTTCAACTACATGCACTGCATGTTTGGAATCAGGTGAGTTCCGTGGCAGGCAGCTGTGTGCACTGCGCAGATGGCCACCCTGATGATCGTCGTAGTTATCGCCCACTCAGGAGTGAGTCGTTCTGGGGAGGAAATGCTACCTGTGGACGTTTGACTTTAAAAAATCCATCCTAAGCCAACACCAATAGCTCACACCTGTAACCCTAGCTACTCAGGAGTCAGATTCATGGATCATACTTTGAAGCCAGCCCAAGCAAAACAAAGTTCTCCATCTCCAAAATAAACAGCAAAAACCAAGCTAGTGCCCTGACTCGTGGTAGAGCTCCAGCTAAACAAGCAAGCCAAGCAAGTGTGCAGTCTTGAGCTCAACCCCAGGACCGGCACAAAGCCCGTGTGTGTGTGTGTGTGTGTGTGTGCACGCACACACACTTACGCACACATGTGTATATGGACATATATTCACATATACACTTGCATTTTGTAGAGAAGTATTTCCTTCATTGAAAGTGTTGTGAATCTTAACAGTGAAGCATGTACAGAAACACAAGTAAGAGTGTATTAAGGAAGAGATGGGGAGAGACAGTAATTACCGGGGATAGAACAGAGCCAAAGCAAACGTGAGAGCCCTTCCTGGCTGAATGGGTAGGCTATAAAAGGAAAATGCTTTGCATCTGGTTTCATCACCAATGAATTCTGGTTAGTTTGGTTTATTTGCATTTTTGAAAGAGTCATAATCAAAGCATAAGCAGAGCCAGGAGAGACTCTGCTCACTGTGCTGACGCAGGCCCACAAATAACAGATGCTGAAATGACACTTCTCAGTCAGTATAAATTCATGGCCCCTACATTCAGAAGGACAGTAAGTAAATGACACTCGGTAGTCTCATTGAGAATGCTCTTTTCTTTGGAAAGTGTCTTTGTAAAGCCTTTTGGTGGAGGCAGAGTTACAGTTATAAGTACATTCTACATGACCACACAATGTATCATGTCTGATAGGAGAAAGTCTTTATGAACTTTAAGTCCAACTTGTTACTGGGCACCAGTGGCTCATGCCTGTAATCCTAGTATTTGGGAGGCTGAGATCTGAGGATCGCAGTTTGAAGCCGGCTGAGGCAAGAAAGTCCATAAGAAAGTCGTAACTCCATAAACTGCAAACAAAGCAAGAAGTGGAGCTGTGGCTTAACTGTGGTAGCTCCATGCTAGCCTGGAGCAAAGGAAGCTCAGGGACACTACCCAGGCCCTGAGTTCAAGTCCAGCACTAGCAAGAAATATAAAAAATAATAAGATTCGCCAGGCACCGGTGGCTCACGCCTGACATCCTAGCTATTCAGGAGGCTGAGATCTGAGGATCGCAGTTCAAAGCCAGCCTGGGCAGGAAAGTCCGTGAAACTCTTATCTCCAATAAACCACCAGAAAACCGGAAGTGGCGCTGTGGCTCATGGTAGAGCGCTAGCATTGAGCTGAAGAGCGCAGGGACAGCCGTCAGGCCAGAGTTCAAGCCCCACGACCAAAAAAAAATAAAAGTAATAAAATTCAACTTGTTAAGCGAAGGGTTTTTTTGTGTAATTTTAACTAACGGATCCTAACATTTCCTGACAAATCAGTTAGTAATACAGCATTGTATGTAAGGGTCACTATATGTTGATCAGCCCTAATCTGAAATCTGATATCCAGAATGGTCTGAAGTCCTAAACTTTGCTTCTGACTTTAAGAGTTTTAGATTTGGAACATTTTGGACTTCAGGTTTTTAAATTAAAGATATGGGTTCTCTAAAAACTGTAGTCCGAAACACGTCTGGTACTAGTCATTTCAAATAAGAGATGCTCAACTGTGATAGTATCATGGTGCATAATAATTATACTGTTTGCACATAATAATTATACTGATTATCCTGGAGAATAAATTACCAAAGAAAAATGCTTCAGAAAAACAAATGGTAGTAGAATTTAATAATTGAGGTCCAATAAATATTTGTTATGCAAGGCAATAGTTAATATATTTAATAATTATTTTATTGTTGAATGCTACTAAACAAAGCTTATGTGAAGTAAGATACTTCTTATTTAATTACACAATACCGTGGAGTTGAAAATACAGAGAACCCTAGGCCCCCAGTTCCACAGTGCCTCCTTGTTGGTCTGAGCCTGCGTCCCCTACCCTCCACTCCCTCAGGTGGAAGTGTGCTGTGCACCTGCGACAACCCCTGCCCTCTCATCTTGGGGGAAGGGGGGGGACTCCACTTGCTTTCTTCATCAGCCCTGCGATCACTGTTGAAATATGCTATTATTTCTTCTATCTCTAAGGAAGAGCCTTTCATCCTTCTTTTTCATCTTGCTGTTACCTCATTTTTCTGTAGATTATCTGATTGCTATTACCATTTTTTCTCTCCCTGTCACTCCCAAACTCATGCAAAATCTCAGGCTTTTTCCTCTCTTCACAGACCAGCCCATGATCACACTACAGGAACCTTCTTACCTGACTGCTGAGCTGCATATTAGACCCCGGGCCCCTCTCTCCTGCCAGAAGCCCCCGACAGGAATGAAGGCCCGGTACCTCCACTCAGCCCGTCACCACCGCTGGTATTTGTCTCAGAGAGGCCCCGGCACAACCTATTTGAAATCACAGCGCCTCTGCTCCTACACCACAGATCCAGTTTCTCTGCAGCAGCATCTCCATATTACATATTTTTCTTTTAGTTTTTCTCTTTATATTCCAGTAGAATTTAAACACCATGAGACAAGAGGTTAATGTCTGTCTTCTGTTCACTGGTGAACCTAAAGGGTACAAGGCACGTAACAGGCACTCAATAGTTACTTGTTAATTAATGAGCTTTTGGTATGTAGTGCCTACAGAATAAATGTCTGTTGATGCCACTTAGAAATTACTGTTTTCATGATAATTCTTTGTCCTTTTGCCTGCAGGTATGATGACTATGATTATGGAGAAGTTAACCAGTTACTGGAACGAAGCCTTAAGGTTTACATTAAGACAGTAGCCTGCTATCCTGAGAGAACTACAAAGCGCATGTATGATAGCTACTGGCCGCAATTCAAGCACTCAGAGAAGGTAAAAAAAAAGTTAAGACTGAGCACCATACCACAGACAGGAGTTCAGTACAGCAGTACCATGGTTATAAAGAGTGACGTGTGACAGTAGTAATACACCGATGGACTGAAATTGAAATATCATTAAAGTACTGTGTTTCTTAATGCTTTTAAAGTCAAGTCTAGTAATAACTAAATTTCAGTTATGTGTTTGTCCAACACAGGGTATAAATTTTAGCACCAGCCTTTGAAAGATAGTAGTATCTTTAAAGTACACTCTGCTCCTTTATATAGTTCCTTTAAACTATCGTTCTGTTAATAAGAACCAAACTTTCTAAGAGGTAGTGTTGGGCATAACTGAATCTTGACCCAGAAGGCATAGCCATTTAGAGTCTTTAACTCTAGCTAGCCCTCAAAGCTAATCTTTTAGAACACCGTTTCTCACAGTAATTTAGTATTTTACAACGTCTTGTCAAGTACAGGAGCCAAATATATTATTGCATAAGAATAACCCTTTGGGTACCTCCCCCTCCCCCGCCCCAGGAGTAGAACAGCCGTGGTGGCCTCTGACCTCAGGGCCTGGCCCTCACCATGCCCCTCCACGGGCTGCTCCCCTAGGAGGAACCCATCGGATCTCACACCCAGCTTTTCATCAGTGTGGAAAAAGGTGATTTCCCTAGTGAAGACTGAATTTAAATGAATAAAAGTTGTATTTTTGTTACGAAAAGGAATATCCTTTTGATTGTAAGCTATGTTTTACTTTTTTTTTTCTTGCGGTCGTGGGGCCTGAACTCCAGGCCTGGGCTCTGTCACTTAGCTCTTCGGCTCAAGGCTAGCACTTTTTTTTTTTTTTTTGTCTTTTTTGGTACTGGGGATCGAACCCAGGATGTTGTGCTTGCTAGGCAAGCCACTGAGCTACATCCCAGCCTCAAGGCTAGCACTTTAACACTTAAGTCACAGCACCACTTCCAGCTTTTTTTCTTTTTGCTTGTGTGGTGCTGAGGAATCAAACCCAGGGCCTCATGCATGCAAGGCAAGCGCTCTACCACTGAGCCACCTTCCCAGCCCCCAGGAATATCCTTTTGAATGACCTCTATGGGAGTCATTAGTTAATACCTAGTAAATGATACAGATCTCTACCAGCTTCACAGTGTGAGACCTGGCCATATTTCCACCAAGTCCAAGAACCTCCTTTTGATCCATTTCCAAGTCAGCTGCTTGCCGTGGTGAGGAGGCTGGGCTCTCACTCCAGGCAGATGCCCACCTCCTGGTCAGCGAGCCCGGATGGGGCTGCAGGCCTGTTTCTGTTTGCAGTTCATTTCCCCCTTTTCTGACATTTATCTAGAAACTGCCGTTACTCGTCAGGAGAATAATCCAACAGCATACTCAATGGATAGAAAGGCATTGAAATACCTTAATACCATAGCGTTTCCTTGTGGGAAATTTACAAAATCTATTTTTAATTTGTCAGCTAAGAAGTATTTCCATAAAAAGTATTCTTCACAGTTCTATCTACAACTACAAGAAAGCTATCAGAAAATGATATCTAGCTAATGAATAGCAGACACTAATTGAAACTGCATTAGTCATGAGGTTTTCACTTTTTACCTCTCAAGTAAATGTTAAGAAAAAACTTTTAAAATATTGCATTTTTCAGAAGTACAAGTTGTGGGGAGATTATAATTCATAAAGGCTAGTTTTATACTCTAAAAGGTTAATAATGTACCATCTATCAAGATGTTAGAATGTTAGAGACATAGGTTATCACTGCAGTTGGCAGCACCATTGTTACAAATGCGTGTATGTTACATCACGTACACGCATAAATAAAGGCACGTCTCTGTGTTTGTATTTTGCCTATGTGCACATTAAAAAAACCCAACACTGTAAGCATCTATATGAAAACTCTGAAGGCAGGCTGGAACTGTGGCTCAGATGGTAGAGCTCCAGCCTTGAGCAACCGAGGTGAACACACAGATGAGGCCAAATTCAAGCCCCAGTACTGGCACGCACGCGTGCACACGCGCGCGCGCGCGCACACATACACACACACACACACACACACGAGGAAAAAGTAACAACACAAAAACTCTGCAGGCATGTCCACTCTTCTCAGTGGGTCCTGATGGGTTCTGTGATGTTTTCCTCTCTAGGTTCACGTAAACCTGCTTTTGATGGAAGCGCAGATGCAAGCAGAGCTCCTCTATGCTCTCCGTGCCATCACTTGGCACCTGACCTGAAGCTCAGCTCGGAAGGTTGTCTGTGTGCAAAGACTTAAAGGACACCCGAAGTTGTTTGTGATACTGCATAGAAAGTTATTTAGTTCTTAGTGTCAAAATTAGCTGTGTTTTGCTTGTTACTGTTTTGTTTTGTTATGGCTGTAATGTGCAATGATGCTCAACTTTACTTATAATTGCAAAAATAATGAGGAGCACTATTCTCCATTGCTTTTAGTTGGATTTGGAATCTGATCATCAGTCGCGAACTTGGTTTGATCATGTTTAATGTCAGTGCTTTGGGATTTGTGTGTATGTATTTTAAAAACTTTTTTAAAAAGGAAAAGCGCTTACAATCTACACAAGCAATTGTTTTCAGACATTGGAATTCAGCAGAGAAAGACCTTCTCTGGCCATTCTAAGATTTTTACGTTGTGTCCTAAATCTAGTGGAGAAAAGTGTGCGCTGTCAAACCAAGCTGCTCCCTCTCAGGTGCTGTTTGGTTTTATTCTTTTCTTTGTTTTTGTTTTTGTTACATGTCTGTTTGGGACCTGGGGGTTTCTTTCTTTTCTTTTTTTAGTGCTATGGTGATAATACGAAATATGATACAGCCATTGTCCATAGTTTAATGTGATAATTTAATCATGATGAATTCTGTAGCATGGTACTGAAATGCCAAATTCAGATAGCATTCCATATCAGATGTGTAAATGAAGGTGGAATTGTGCGCAGTCCTCTGTCATTGACAGTAGTGGGACTTGTACCCACAAGACTGACCAAAATTTTCTTTGCACATTTTTCCTCATGGTTTTTTCTATATTGTAGTAAGCTAAGGAAGGTTAATAGACCTCTGTTTTCCCCCCATTAGGTTTTTGGAAGTTATTTTCCATGATTTTCGTATAATTGAATAGTTTATTCAAAATTAAAAATATTGTGTTTCTACACATTAATGTGATTGAACAACAGAAACAGTGCAGTACATCTACGGAAGGCTCAGCTAACCTCCCCGGGCTGCTCAGAAGTGTCCTTTTAAACAGAGCCATAAAGAAAGCTTGCTCAAATTTGTTCAGATTTCTTTATTAACTAGGCCTTTTCAGTTTTACCTTACTTGGGTTAAACACCGTTCTTTTCATAGTGCCAAAGTATGCCTTTCCCCAGAAAAATCTCTTGGCAGCTTTTTTTTAACAAAAGATATCAAGTCATAGGGGAGGAATAAGCGGCCAAAAAGTCCCGTTTTGCATTGGTTTATGTTGCTTGATTAGACTGTCTCTAGAAAGCACAATGTTAGGTGTTTATGGCTTTAATTTGTGTCGCACTGATGAACTAGCGAAGTGCCTAAGGAAGCACCCAGCTACAGCAGGACACAAGGTGCTGCTTCAGCACTGTTTGGTTAATTTGGGTTAACTTGAATTTTATACATGCATGCTAATTTTCACAAACGTCTAATCTTCATAATAAATGACATAATTAAAATTTCCCACAAAGATTTTATTTTAGATGCACTTAGTTGTTATATAGGACATACCTTTTCTCTTTTTCCTTTTTTTTTTGTCAGTCCTGGGGCTTGAACTCTGGGCCTGGGCACTGTCCCTCAGCTCTTCAGCTCAAGGCTAGCGCTCTACCCCCACTTTTCTTGTAATATGTCTAGAATCAACTTAACATTGTATTAGGTGGATTATTGCAATAGTATGTCACTCAAAATGTTTCACTGTTACCTTGTATATTATTAATTATGCTCTCAACAAGATGCAAATTAATTTTAATAATACCTCTTACTAACCAGTCATTAGAATGGGGAAAGGGACATTCTAGGTAGAGTCAGGGCCTGAATTCAGAAGCCTGACCTTGTTCACATACTAGTGGCTTTGTGGCCTTGGAAGTAATTTAATCTCTGAATTGGGGGAGGAGAGGGGAGCCTGTTTGTGAGTATGAAATGCTGGTAAAACTTCCAAGTAGAAATGCAAAACGGCTCTTAGAAGGCTCAGAGATGTGCAAAGCCTTTTATACAAGGTTTTCCAAAGTAGGCCCTGGCTTTCCTAAACTCCATGTCAAAATTCATTCCAGAGGCGGGCGCTCCTTGTGCTGTGTGTTCACTACTGGGCACGGAGCCCACGGCCCTGCTCTGCAGGCTCCCCTGCCCCCAGGCGGGCAGCTCTGCTCTGCCTGGGCTCTGAGCTTGTGCTCAAGGCTGGTGCTGCACCGCCGAGAGTCTCACAAACTTTCCAGTCTAGGCTGGCTTCGAGCTTGGGATCCTCAGCGCTCGGGCGGGAGCCCTGGCGCCACAAGCCCCGTGGAGAGCGGAGTGGGCCAGGGGCCCTGCTGGGCGCGGCCTGCTGGGCGGGGCTCAGCCTGGGGCCACATCCCAGGCTTGGGAAGAGGCCGCAGGCCGCAGCGAGTCTGAGGTGAGCCGGAGGCGGTAGGTCTGGGGCCCTCGCCACGTGCGCCACGAGGTGCGGTTCT
>NW_012267226.1:26050598-26051141 GCF_000151885.1 Dipodomys ordii
CGTCCTCCTCGGGCCGGGGCCGGTTCCGGCCGGTTCCGCGCGCCCGGCAGTCGCAGCGACCTCCCTTCAGACGCGGAACCGGATCACTCACAGAACACCACGGGCGCCCTGCCGACCACGAGTCCCTAGGAGGAGACGCGGCTCCCTGGGCGGACGCCGCCGCCCGTGGGTGCCCAGGCGCCAGACAGCCGCGGCTGCCGGCTCCCCACGGAGAAGCCCAGGCCAGCGGAGCCCGAAGCCAGCGGAGCCCGAAGCCAGCGGAGCCCGAAGCCAGCGAAGCCCGAAGCCAGCGGAGCCCGAAGCCAGCGAAGCCCAGGCCAGCGAAGCCCGAAGCCAGCGGAGCCCGAAGCCAGCGAAGCCCGAAGCCAGCGAAGCCCGAAGCCAGCGAAGCCCGAAGCCAGCGGAGCCCAGGCCAGCGAAGCCCGAAGCCAGCGGAGCCCGAAGCCAGCGAAGCCCAGGCCAGCGAAGCCCGAAGCCAGCGAAGCCCAGGCCAGCGAAGCCCGAAGCCAGCGGAGCCCAGGCCAGCGAAGCCCGAAGCCAGCG
>NW_012267226.1:26051532-26061128 GCF_000151885.1 Dipodomys ordii
GGGGGGGGGCGAGGCAGGAGCAGCGGCTTCCTGGCCGGGTCCCTTGTTGTTCTTTGAAGGCCCCGCTCAGGCTCGGACTAAGGTTCAGGCCCAGGCCCGGGCCCGGGCTCCAGGCTCAGGAGGCTTTGAAGGCTCCGCTCAGGCTCAGACTAAGGTTCAGGCCCAGGCCCGGGCCCGGGCCCAGGCTCAGGAGGCTTTGAAGGCGCTCCGGACAATCTTCTAATAAAACCATCCAAGAATCACAAGGTCTTAAAAACTCAGGTTCCAAGCAGATCTGTAAGAAAAAAATGCCGTCGAGGTCAGGCGCTGATGGCTCACGCCTGTCAGCCTCTCAGGAGGCTGAGGTTTGAGGATGGCAGTTCAAAGCCAGCCAGGGCAGGAAAGTCCATGAGACTTATTTCCAACGAACCACCAGAAAACCAGAAGTGGCACCATGGATCAATCAGTAGAGCACCAGCCTCGAATGAAAAGCTGAGGGACAGCACCCAGGCCTAGAGTTCAAGACCCACAACTGACAAAAAACAAATTGGTGAGGCCAAAGCTTAAACATGAGGTAAAGGCTGCAATGGAGCTCAGTGGCAGAGTGCTTGCCTAGCAAGTACAGCATGCTGGGTTCAATCCCCAGTACAGGAAAAAAAAGGAAAGAAAGGAAGAAAGAGAAGAAAGAAAGGAAAGAAGAGAGAAAGGAAATAAAAAGGAGGAAAAAGGAGGGAGGCAGGCAGGCAGAGGGAGATGGAAGGAAGGAAAAAAAGGAAGGAGGGAGGAAGGAAAAAAGGGAGGGAGGAAGGAGGGAAGGAGCAAGGGAAAGGATGGATGAAAGGAAGGAGGGAGGAAGAAGGGAGAGGGAGGAGGGAGGGAAGGAGCGAGGGAAAGGATGGATGAAAGGAAGGAGGGAGGAAGAAGGAAGGAGGGAGGGGGAGGAGGGAGGGAAGGAAGGAAAAAAGGGAGGGAGAGGATGGAAGGAAGAAGGGATGGAGGAAGGGAGGGAAAGAGGATGGAAGGAAGGAGGGGAGAGGAAGGAAGAGGGGGGAGGAAGGCAGGCAGAGGACAGGATGAAAGGAAAAAAGGAGGGAGGGAGGGGAGAGAAGGAGGGATGGAGGAGAAAAGGAAGCAGGGAGGGAGAGAGGAGGGAAGGAGGGAGGGACCCACAGAGGAACGGCTTTGGGAAGGGGGTTCCTTATTTTATCTCTCCCTCTACCTGGGTCTCTACGCTTTGAAAGCTGCCACTAGACTAGCGATGGGCTGGCAGGTCCCCGCCAGCAGCTTCTAGGAATGGATAGGTCCTGAATTATTTACTTTTAGAGCTTCCTGTGAGGTGTAGGGTCGCAATTTGGAATCCTCGAGCAAAAACAAACTCAATACTGTAAGTTGGTTCAATGTGGGCCTGTCTCTCGACTCGGCAACATTAGAGTTGAGGCAGGCTGCTGGAAGGCTCCCCGAGAGCGTTGCGAGCTCTCCTTAGGCCATCTGCATGGAGGACCCTGCTCCTCCCGTCCTCCGCTGACCCTTGCAACTACTGCACTCGGTGGCAGCCCATCTCTACAGAGTGCTGGACGCACCACCCATCCCACAACCACCTGTGTGGGGAAACGTGTGATTTCTTAAGAGGGCCGACGCTCTGGCTCAGACTAGAAGAGCCCTGGAGGGCTGGCCCCGCTGGAGGCCCCCATGTCTACAGCATCCTTTGCAGGACTGCACACCTCTGCCTGGCCTTTCCCAGAGCCCCACACCAGCCAGTGCTGCTGCCACGTGCCAGACAAAGAGCTTGCTGCAGAGCAACCGCCTGGCCTGCCAGTGCCCTCAGGACAAGAGCAAGCAGCCAGGGCTCTGGCCCAACGCCAGCTGGGGAGAGGGGCATGCCCCCTGTGGTGCTGGTGTGAGCTGCGGGGAACTGGCCCCCAGACCTCCACTTCAGAGTCCAATCCGCACATGAGGATACTCAGAGAGCTCCATAGAAAGGTCTGGACTTGAAAAGCCAGATTTTTTCCCCATAAGTTGTGTGCAGTGTAGCCGTTAGAAATCAAACCATGAGCTGGGAGAGATGTAATGGAAAGATGGACAGGAAGCCCGAGAACTCATCACGAAAGGCGGCAGCCCTGCTGTGTGGCCAGGCGTGCTAGTGCAGGGTCAGCAGGCCACGTGCTCAGCGACTCAGGCCTGGCAGGCACAGGAAGTACCGCCACTTCCACCTGGAAGCCCTTCCCTTCAGAGACTGCTTGTTTATTCTCACACGATGGGCGTTTCCTAAAGGATAAACAAGAGTACTGTCTAATAGCCTATGTGATTCAGAATCAGTGAAGCAGCAAACCTGTGGTGCTTCTCTATGAAGGCCCTAGCACCACTGAGATCTGTAAGCCTCGCTTCCATATGCCTCAAAGAATTTAGAGGTGAAAGCCAGATGTGACTGGAAGTTGCTTGAATCGGTGAGGGTCAAGAAGAAAAGCAAAGGGTTTGAGGACGCAGGTCTGTGGTAGAGTCTCTCCTAAAGGGTGAGGCCCCAGCTTTGGTCCCCAGCACTTCAAAAAACAACCCAGACAACCCCCAATTTTTAAAATCCCTTCCTCAACCATTCTGATTCCTCTTCTAGATTATTTACAAGACTGGTCACAAGTTGTCAATAATTGCTTTATTGAGCAGCTGAAAGGTACGTAGCATTGAACATAACTTGACAATCTATTGCTTTTGTCATTTCCCCAGTAAAGGCCATTTGTGGTTTTGTGGGTTTTTCCTGTAGCATGCAGGAAACAAGCCACTAGTGTCTCCATGCAGTGCTGACCGCAGTGACCGACAGGTCCGGCTTGAGCCCCGTGGTCACCCTTTAAATTCCCTAAGGCCTGGCACTATTCATCTCTGCGGCCCAATGCCCAGAACATTTGCTAGAGGAATGAACATGGGAAATGAAGAGTCTTCATTCTGGTTCCATCTCCCAGATTCCCAGGTCACAGCCCCGAGAGCCAGGGAACCCTGACATGGACCTGAGACGGGGGCCCACACACCTCCGGCCCTGTGTGCCAAACACAGTAGCTGGCTCACCCTCCTTCCGCCCTGCTACAAGCTCGTCTTTAAGATGCTGCATCACCTCTCCCACCCGCCAGCAAAGGGTTAACACAGGGCGCTCACCACTGCCTTCTGGAAGGTTATACCCCACGAGTGGACTTCACACTTGGTCCTTTTTTTTTTTGTCTTTTCTTTTTTGGTACTGCGTATCGAACTCAGGACGTTGCGCTTGCGAGGCAAGCGCTTTGCCACTGAGCTACATCCCAGCCCCACTTGGTCCTTTTCTACGTCAGAGAAATTCTTTGGAACACACACACACACACACACACACACAAACACACAGAGACTCTAGACAATTCCATTCCAGCTATGGAAAGAAAAGTTTGTTTCTCTTACTCTCAATTTTAGGAAATGACATACTTGATCAAAAACTTGAGACACCCTCTCAATCTAACTGGAATGAATGGGACACTAATGTTTCCTGGCTTTAAACATGCTATAAAATAATTTTCCAAGACATATGGTTTTTAAGTTTTATATACATATATTTTCCTTAGATGGCCAGAACTTACTTTCTTTTAAAACTCTGTCTTTCCCATAGCAAAGTAATACTTTAAGGACAGAAGCCAGTGTTTTACTATATTGAGTGCTTACTTGATATATTAGATAAAATATTACAGACTACGAATTTTCATATTAGCTTAACATGTAGAGATTTCAGATTATTATCAGCTAGTGAATTCATATACATGAATTGAATCCAAGTTTAGCTAAGGACATCCATAAGTCTAGAAGCACCCAACTTCACCTTTGATCTCTCTCTCTTTTTGTCAGTCATGGGGCTTAAACTCAGGTCCTGAACACTGTCCCTTAGCTTTTTCGGTCAAGACTAGTGCTTTACCACTTTGAGCCACAGCTCCACTTCTGGTTTTCTGGTGAATTACTGGAGATTCCCAGCTGGCTTTGAGCCATGATCCTCAAATCTCAGCTTCCTGAGTAGCTGGGATGACAGGTGTGAGTCACTGGCACCCAGCTTGCTCTCTCATCCTTACGTCTGAAAGGACTGTTTATCTCATCCAGATTGCTTTCAGCTCAGTGCTGGTGGCTCACGCCTGCAACCCCAGTATTCAGGAGACTGAAACTTTTATGATCTTGGACCAAAGCCCTAGCACTGATGTAACACACACAGAAAAAGATTTCTGTCAAAGTTTAAGGCTGTATTTGACATAAAATGCTTGTTACCTCAAAGAAAAACATCAACAAATTTCAACTTTGGAGTAAACTAAAAGCCTAACAGATCATTGAGAACCATGGAAAACTAAGAAACACAGCAGATTCTATCTTCAAAAAGGAAGTTATTTCGGCACTTCATCAAAGTCAGTTGTGTGAGGGAGAAAAAGGAGCAAACTGACCAATGGTACCGAAATCTGAGCGGTAATGGGAGGAACAAGATTTGTCTCCTTTTCTCAGCAACCCTCAGACTCAAAGTGGCCCTCCTTCCAATTCTTCCTCCCTCGCAACTTTGCACTATTATAAATGAACGCCAGGCTCTTTCCAGATGTAGCAAAGTGAGTGAATAAAGTTGTTATTGGCGCGAAAGTCTACATAGCAGCTTACGACTTCTAGTCTCCTAATGAGCATTCTGAGGGTCAAATTAAAGTGCACCATCTTTGCAAATTTTACAGGCAAACATCCTGCCAAAGGTGCACTGATAGAACGGTACTTGACAGTAACCAGAGACTGTGGGAGAGATAAGACACCCCAGCTTTCTCTATTAAAAAAAGGAATTTGCTGACTAGACACTCATGTTTTTGTTTTTACTTCTATAACTCTCCAGAGTTATCAAATGTAACCTTATAGCCAATCCGCTTGAAGACACTGAAAACAGCCTGAAACAGGCCACCCATGGTGCCAAAAGCAGTGTCAAAGAGCAGAGACAGAGTGCCCCCGAGGCCCATGGCGATGTCCTTGCACACAATCGGAATGGCACCCATGGTGTACACAGGAAAGCTGGCCACGTCGACCAGCACACGGATGGGAATGCTCAGGACGCGGCACACGGCCTTCAGCAGGCAACAGAGGATCCGGAGAATGGCCCTGATGACCTTGGCCACGACCTTGAGCACCTTCCAGGGAAGGCTCACCAGCTCTGCCCCAATGGCCACGAAGTAGGACCCAGTGGCCAAGCCCAGGCGGTAGAGACAGCCCTCTATGCCGCTGACTACCTGCTTGGTGACATACCATAGGAGATAGACTGTGTTCCTCAGGATCGCTGCCACTAGGTAATAAATTAGCTGGAAAAGCCGGACGACGGGGGTCACGAAACCCCAGAAGCCACTGCTTCCCGCGGCGGCCTCTGGAGGCCCCAGGGCAGCCCTCTGGCTCCTGGCGCCGGCCGGGGACACAGTGCTCTCCTGAGACTGCAGGGCTCTCTCCTCATCCTGGACCTGATTCACCACCTCCAAGATCTTTTTCATCTTCTCCGTGTCCTGTTCTGCTTCCCCGCAGTTGTCCTGGAAGAGCTGCGGCTGGTGGGGAAGCAGCCTCTCAAGGTCCTTCACCATCACGTCCTCGATGACGCCGCTGCCCTGGGTGTGCTTGATGAAGCCTATGGCCCAGCCGCCACCAGGCGCCGCGCAGCAGGCTGCCAGCCAGACGGACTCGGGGATGGACACCCTGCCTCTGAGCCTGCGGCCCGAGGGCACTGCACCCGCCAGGAGGAACAGGTGGTCCCCGCCACAGTGAGGGAGCAGGGCCCGGTCCATCAGGCTGCGGAGGTTCATGTACCAGCGGTCCCGGAAGGACGGGGTCATGGGGACGGAGTTGGTGAGCGTGAACATGGCCTCATGGGGGTCGTCGTTGAGGGCAAAGGGGTACAGCTGCCCCGGCTGGTAGTCGGAGTCCTGGTAGTCGCTGTTCAGGGCTTGCTGGCTGCCCAGGCCGCTCACGGAGATGGCAGCCTCCGCCTCCTCTGTGGCCTCCTCAAGGCTGCTGCTCGGGTCGTCGATCTGAAAGAGGGAATAGCAATGAAATCTTGCTCTGCTCACAGCTGGGAGGGAGAAGGGGGGAGGGGGCATCTGAACCACTGCCAAAGCTCCAGGGAAGGCCTAGCACTCTGCGGTTTCTAGTCTGGGGTTTAAGGGCTTGAGTCTGACACACACACAACCTCCCTGTTTGAGGGCACCCTTCAAAAGTCACGCTCTGTCCACCACACCTTTGTTCTGCAGGTATGTGGGGAGGGGAAAGAGGAAGAAGTGAGGAAGCTAAGGGAGAAAAGAACAAGAGAGAGGGTGAGAAAGATGGAGGGAAGGGGAGGAGAGAGTGAGGCACGTCTACACACGCCTTACAACAGCTAAACTATATCATCAGCGCAGGTGTCCATCAGCTAGTGAAAAGAGAAGCGTGGTGCACACGCGCATGCACACACACACTGTTCAGCCATAAAAGAATAAAGGTGCTTGGGGAACAATGGATGGAAATGGGTTGTATTAAATGGCATGAGCCAGAGTATCTCCTGTGAAGAATTTGGGCCTTAACAAAATGAATGACATGAATGGAAGTTAGGGACTGCGGTGTGGGGGACCAGTGGGGGGCCTGTGGGTGGTGGGTGAATCAAAGGATGGAGCAACACGGGAGTGAGCATGACAGGAGTACTTGTACACGTAGGTAAGAACAGAACAACTTTAGAAACTGTTAGACACTGTCTTTAGCCAGGTGCCGGTGGCTCACACCTGTCATCCTAGCTACTCACGAGGCTGAGATCTGAGGATCGCGGTTCAAAGCCAGCCCAGGCAGGAAAGTCTGTGAGACTCTCATCTCCAATAAACCACTAGAAAACCAGAAGTGGCGCTGTAGCTCAAGTGGTAGAGCGCTCGCCTTGAGCTGAAGAGCCAAGGGACAGTGCCCAGGCCCAGAGTTGTAGCCCCACAACTGACAAACAAAAAAAACAAAAAACTGTCTTTAAAAGAGTTATAGAGGAGGTGAATTCAAAGTACAGATTATGCAAGTGTGGACATATCACAATGGAGCCCCTTTGTACTGTGCATGTGCACAAATTAAAATCTACATCAACAATGATAAAAATAAACTATACCACCGCCAAGCATTGTCTCTGTTGACTGAGCACTCGGTGAGTTGGAATCATCCAAATATGGGCCATTACTTTACCACATCATTTACGAAATTATACCCCAGGACTGCATAAAAATACCCTGACCAGTCCCCACTGAGGAAGACAGCCATTATTCTAGTCTGCTTCCTTGTTGAAGACCAGTTCTAACCAAGACAAAATTCCTTCCCATCCCAAGATGATGAATGTTTTAATAGACTTTGTTGAAAAAAACCTAAACAAAATAAGCATACCATAACTAATAAGTCACTCACCTCACACAACAACCAAGTAGCGTGGCAGCATCTGCTCTTCCTTCCAGAAGGAAATGAAGGAAAGTCAGAGGGTGTGTGTGTGTGACTAAAATACCTACCTGGCATGTACTACTAGAAACTATAAAGTTATTTGGTGAAAACCATCTCCATATATACTCATACACTGTCTCCGCAAGGGAAGAGGTGTTTTTCATGCTCTCCACAGACAGTAACGATCTGGTTATTTCAATTACACAGCAAATGACTGACAATGCTGCAACCTAACGACAAAAACACACTGATGATGTAAGAGGTGACTTCAGAGCAGTGCCCTGCCAGGGCTCTCCCGGCAGGGCTCCGGAGGCGGAAACAAAGCCCCTGGGTCTGAGCGACCGGGTCTCCCTGGGCTGCCCCTAACTTGATGCAGTTGCTGCAGTTAATGGGAATTTTTTTCCTAATCTCAACACGTTAAGTAGGTTTGTAGAATGGAACCGTCTCCCTTCTACAATCCTCCTACCCCGTAAATAATCCTAATATTAAATTCCTTTTCAAATTGAGTACAAAGAAAAATACGCTTTCTCTCAATAAGCTGGTCTGCTTCCTCATACCAGCTACTTAAACCCTTGGGTTTTGTGTTTTAGAGACTCTGTTTTTGTGATTAAATACATGTAAGAAAAATAAAGGTTGGAAAACTGAAAAGAAGTCCTGGAGGAAAAACAGGCCCCTGTCCCGCGTCTCCTGGGCCTGTCATCCGGGCGACGTGCCCTGGGGAAGGGAACATGGGCATGTTGGTCCTGCACAGGCTGCCCACCCCACAGGGTCACGCCACCCACGAAGAGATATGGTGGGTACCAGGTCGCTCCTGTGAGGGGCCAGGTGTCCCCACCAAGACCTCCAGACCAGTTCTGGGCCTGGGCCACAGAACGGTGGAACTGAGAGCAGACCCCCTGGGAGTGGCAGAGGGTGGCAGGGCTCCAACACACCCGAGGACAAGGAGGCCCTGGAGGCTGGGGGCTGGGTGAAGGGCAGAGGAAACAAGTCCACCAGCATTACCAAGGGCGGTTTAAAGAGCATGCACACAGGCACTTGCACTTGACACGGGGGCAAAGCTATCAGACAAGGACTCCAGCGCATCTTCTCCTAGTGCATGTGGCGTGTAATTCTAGAAGGCTCCTTGAGGACTGGGGTTATCCTGTGCACTTTTTGTCTGCCTGAATCATAGTGATGACCGTGCATATGGTAGGTTCTTGGTGGCTGGGAGGAAATGGTGGCGATAGCAAAGCAGGAATGGTGAGCAAGGTGGAAGACATCAGGAACAGGGAGACAGATATATGGCCCAGGTTGAGGGAAATCTGTCCTGAAACTGCAGGAAGAGGAGAGGAGGGGGACAAGAGGGCATTTCCCTGGGAGAGCAGGAAGGTGACCGGCTGCCCAGCATCCCCGCACCAAGGAATCTGCAAGAGAAAATGGCCTGCTCTGCAGCCCAGAAGGGAGGGCGGGGAAGACAGCAGACCCGAGGGGGAATATGGGAAACCTGTCAGTTGCCTGACAAGACTGGCATGCCTGCCCAGACAGGCAGGCACAGCGGCGCAGGGGAACTCATGGCAAACGGCGCAGAGCAACTCATGGCAAACGGCGCAGAGCAACTCATGGTAAACGGCGCAGGGCAACTCATGGTAAACGGCGCAGAGGAACTCATGGTAAACGGCGCAGAGGAACTCATGGTAAACGGCGCAGAGGAACTCATGGCAAACGGCGCAGAGCAACTCATGGCAAACGGCGCAGAGCAACTCATGGCAAACGGCGCAGAGCAACTCATGGCAAACGGCGCAGAGCAACTCATGGTAAACGGCGCAGAGGAACTCATGGTAAACGGCGCAGAGCAACTCATGGCAAACGGCGCAGAGGAACTCATGGTAAACGGCGCAGAGGAACTCATGGTAAACGGCGCAGAGGAACTCATGGCAAACGGCGCAGAGGAACTCATGGTAAACGGCGCAGAGCAACTCATGGCAAACGGCGCAGAGCAACTCATGGCAAACGGCGCAGAGCAACTCATGGTAAACGGCGCAGGGGAACTCATGGTAAACGGCGCAGGGGAACTCATGGTAAACGGCGCAGGGGAACTCATGGCAAACGGCGCAGGGGAACTCATGGCAAACGGCACAGAGCAACTCATGGCAAACGGCGCAGGGGAACTCATGGCAAACGGCACAGGAGAACTCATGGCAAACGGC
>NW_012267226.1:26061373-26068621 GCF_000151885.1 Dipodomys ordii
CAGAGCAACTCATGGCAAACGGCACAGAGCAACTCATGGCAAACGGCACAGAGCAACTCATGGTAAATGGCACAGGGCAACTCATGGTAAACGGCACAGGGCAACTCATGGTAAATGGCACAGGGCAACTCATGGTAAACGGCGCAGGGGAACTCATGGCAAACGGCGCAGGGGAACTCATGGCAAACGGCGCAGGGGAACTCCTGGCAAACAGCACAGGGGAACTCCTGGCAAACGGCGCAGGGCAACTCATGGCAAACGGCACAGGGGAACTCAGGGCACCGCTGGTGTGAGGAGGCTGAAGACACCGCAGGCTCCATGGACAGGAGCTCAAGGGTACGGGCGGTCATCCCACAGAGGGTGGCAGCCAGCGTGAGTGGAGTCAGAAAGCACTCAGAAGCTTGAGCTGGGGCCCGTGCATCCAAGAGCGGGCCAGTGCTCATTTGGCCCTGTGCCGCTCACCCCTGGCCCGTGGCGTGCACACTGGGATGTGGCTGGTATTCACGAAGAGACGATCTCTGTGGACTCCACGCCATCTTCTGACGCACACAGGGTCGGGAGAGAGCTGCTGTCCTGTTCTGCCCTGTGATTTTCTGCATGGAAAAGGTGCTCAAGGAGAAGGCCGTGGGGCAGGCGTGGCAGAAGGTCACTGTGTGGGGGAGGGGTCCTCCCCTGGAGACGGCTCAGGTGAGGCAGCTCCCGGATAACTCGGTGGGGACAGGCAGCCGTGTCCTTTGCAGTGTTTCTTAGTTTTCAGACAGTTAAATAGAACAATCTGAATGAGGTGTGTTGCCTTGTTGCTATGTGAACTAACCTGCATGTATGTACACACACACACATGTGCAAACTTCAATGCTGTCACCACTGTCCATCATGCGAGAGGAGAGCCTCTTCATCAGATGGGGCTGGCGCTGGAACACCAGATGATGATCAGAGCAGGATGTGAGTCACACAGAGTGTGGTGACACAGACCTGAGCGAGCCTGGGAGAAACAAACTGCTACTGCTGCGGTGGGAGATGCCCAGGGCCAGAGCTGCCCCTGAGCAAGGGGTTGGCTTAGGAGGCCAGGAGGAAGGGTGTTTGGGTGAACTTTAACCAGGAAGGAAACAAAGGCCCAGCCACTGGCTTAAAAAGGCAACAACCCCCTTAGTCCTCTTGGGAATAGAAACAGACTTAAAAGAACTACAAGTTTGCTCATTTTTGCTTGTCTTCCTCTCATTTCCTGCTTGGCTATTTGGGTCCTTCCCATCAGCAATTCCCCTCCCTGGGGTCCCCCCCACACACACACTTCCTGTTGGGAAGGACAGCATTTCCATCCTGGCCTGTGGTTTGCACCCCCGTGAATGCTGGGCACACCGTGGGAACAACAGGCTTCCTCACAAGTCAGAAGACAGTGGAAGGGGAGAGAACACAAAAGGGGTGTCCGATTCCACACATTTTCTGATTAGGAGGGGGAATTTTAAAAGTGCACTAACTCTAAGTGAGCAATTTGTGTCAGCAGCTACCAGCACAGGCCCGGCCGTGGCCTCCCTGCCGGTCAGCGAAGGAAGTGCTCCCACTCCAGCCCTCCAGAAGCCAACCTGGGCGGCTCACATCACCCCTGGTCTTCCCAGCTTCCTCCGATCACTCAGAGCCACATTCTACTCTGGGCTGGGCTTCCTTTGCCTACCTCCCCGGGTGGTACAGCATCCAGACGAGTCCAGTTACATCCGGTTGCATCTGGAAGCTTCCATTTCTTTTTTCTGATACAGGCTATGCAAGAAAATTGCCTGAGATCTTTGAGAGCAGACTTTGGGTCTCACCCAAGCCTAGCAAATCCCACCAGAGCAGGAAACCGCCCTGCTTGAGTTTGTAAAGCTGTCTGGTGACTCCAGGGTGCCACGCCGCTGGGCAGGTCCTCACCAGCTCCTGTCCAGTCTGTGGTGGTCTTAAGTTCCTGCCTTGACGACAGCCACAGGAAAATCGCTCGTCCCCCAAGTCCTTGTTAAAAATCCAGATTTCCAGGCAATGCAGACCCAGGGGAGCCTAGGGAGTCTTTATCTAGGGCTCCATGCTGGAAAGAAGGCTAGGGAGCTAGGTGCCGGTGGCTCACACCTGTCATCCTAGCTACTCAGGAGGCTGAGATCTGAGGATCCTGGTTCAAAGCCAGCCCAGGCAGGAAAGTCCGTGACACTCCTATCTCCAATAAACCACCAGAAAACTGGAAGTGGCGCTGTGGCTCAAGTGGTAGAGCGCTCGCCTTGAGCTGAAGAGCTGAGGGACAGCGCCCAGGCCCAGAGTTTAAGTCCCACAACTGACAAAAACAAAAAAAACAACATTTCTAGAACTTTACACCTTTGGGTGGGGAGGGAGGAAGGGATGGGAGAGTGTCAGTGGACAGTGTGAACAGAGGGCACTTCTCTGAGTGTCTTGTCTCATGTTCTCAAGTTTTAAACCTGGACTCTAGAAGTTTCCATCTCTTTCCTACAAGGTCCGTATTCCTGGAGGGTCTTCCTGAGCTCTCATGAGGTAGGAGGCATGGCATTCCACGCTCGTGCACGCTTGAGTCCCTGGCTGACCTACAGTTAGGAGGTCAGGGTTGGTAGACTTCAGAAGGGAAGAGATGCAGGCAGGCCTCAAAGCAACCAGAGCTGGGGTCTGAGAAGCCAGAGGGCCACCGCCTGTAAGGTCTGGCCCACGCCTCTGGCTGCCCTTGGAGGCTAGTCAGCCCTGGCCGCTCCTCCTCAGACTCACTGCCAAGCTTCTGAACACCAGGACGCTGCTGCGCTGGTGGCAGCTGGTGGGGTACAGAGGGTCACGTGTGCCAAGGCTAGTGTCAGCTGCTCATTTACCCACACAGCCAAAGCCTTTCACAAGGCACCGTGAGTGGGCAGATTAATCCCAGGCATTGATACCAAGTGTGAGCAGATTAATCCCAGGCATTGATACAGTGTGTGAGCAGATTAATCCCAGATATCCATACTGTGTGAGCAGATTAATCCCAGGCATTGATACAGTGTGTGAGCAGATTAATCCCAGGCATTGATACAGTGTGTGAGCAGATTAATCCCTGGCATTGACACCGTGTGAGCAGATTAATCCCAGGCATTGATACAGTGTGTGAGCAGATTAATCCCTGGCATTGACACCGTGTGAGCAGATTAATCCCAGGCATTGACACCGTGTGAGCAGATTAATCCCAGGCAGTATGCCAAGTGAGCAGATTAATCCCAGATATCCATACTGTGTAAGCAGATTAATCCCAGATATCCATACTGTGTGAGCAGATTAATCCCTGGCAGTATGCCAAGTGAGCAGATTAATCCCAGATATCCATACTGTGTAAGCAGATTAATCCCAGATATCCATACAGTGTGAGCAGATTAATCCCTGGCAGCAAAGTCTCCAAGACAATTTACCCTAGCTGCCTTTTTTTTTTTTTTGGTCAGTCGTGGGGCTTAACTCTGGGCTTGGACTCTGTCCCTCAGCTCTTCAGCTCAAGGCAAGCACTCTACCACTTGAGCCACAGCAAAACTTCGTTTTCTGGTGGTTTATTGGAGATAAGAGTCTCACTTTCCTGCTTGGGCTGGCTTTGAGCTGAGATCCTCAGATCTCAGCCTCTTGAGTAGCTAGGGTGACAGGCCTGAGCCACCTGTGCTGGCTCGGAAATGTTTTTAACAGAACAAGAGAAAAGCCACCATGGCCCGAGGTGAAGGCCTAGCAGAGCATGTCCCACTGGACAAGGCTGACCACAGGCACCGCAGGCCAGCTCTGGAGACAGGACAAGGAGCCATGTCTGCCTGGAGAGAGACCACACAACAAAAGCTGGGAGGATCTCTCCAGCTCCGGCGAGGGAAAAGGTCACAAGGCTAACTTCCAGGCATTTTGGAGACTTCGACAAGAGGCCACAGGAGCTTAGACCTCACAGGAGAGACAGCGAAGATCACAGGAGTGAAGCCGTCCAACCGGGTACGGAACTGAAGGTCACCGCCAACATCCCAAGCAGAACCTGTCTGCGCAGGGGATGTGCTCCATCTGGGGTACGCACTACAGCACCAGGCACAATGGAGACATCCAAGAGAGAAGACAAAATGTGTCCATTTTAATCTTTCAGAAACTCGGCTTTCCTTTCTCCATACTTTGTGGGCCTCGAGAAGGTCATAAACGTTCCAAGCTCCATCTTTCACAAACAAAAACAGCGACAGTTTCCTTACATAGTCCCGCTCAGTCATGCATACTGGTCCATTCAAATGGCAACTTTGATCTGGATCAGTCCCTTCCCTTTGTTATGACTACCGAAATAACGTTTCCTGATACCTGGGGAAGGCGCACACAGCCGCCACGCAGTATGGAAGCCTTGCTGAAGGCCCACCACATGCCTGGCAAAGCAAAGATTTCAGCTTACAAGACTCAGGAAGAATCCTCCGCCCTCACGGGCACAGAGCCAGGCTGCTGCCCGTCAGACCCCTTGTGTGACTAGGTGAGGTTTCAGGGTGCGCTGGTTTTGCTGGTTTCATTTCCCAGTGAGAGTACAGTGCATCAGTGAGTGAGTAAGCGAAGAGTGAGCAGGGGCGGGCGGGGGGGGAGAAGGAGCTGTCCTAAGCCAGTTCCTCCCCGAGTCTCATCTTACAGCATCTCCATTCTCCTGGTTGTTTGGGCACAACCTGTTGGGTCACCTGTGACCCTTCCCTCTCTGACCCCAAAGCTTTCTAGCTCTCTTTCTGAAGCATGTCCAGAACCTCTCTGTCATCCTGCCGCATGTCAGGCCACCATTGTCTCTGGCCAGATCACTGAAACTCGCAACTCGTCTCTTCACTTCTACCTGTCGCCCAATAAGTCTGTTAATCCAGAAGCCAAATGAGTCTATGAAACCACCAGCCAGACCCTGTGAAAACCCTGCTCAGAACACCACGGCTTCCCACGGCACACCGAGGAAAGTCCACAGAAACCGAAGTGACCTTTCACTCCCTCCTCATCTTTCTGATCTCATCTGCTCATTTACCCCCACCTCTGTGGATGCTCAGCTCTTCCTCAAATGCAAGGAACACAAAAACGTTCCCTCCCCTGGAATGCCGCCTGGCCTAGCCCATCTGCCTGACTGGCTTTGCCACTTTCTTCAGTCCACACTGAAAACCCACCCTGGCAATGACATCACCCAGGAAACCGTTTTCAAACACCACCTTCTCCCTTCTCTCCTTCCCTGCTTCCAAGCATTTCCCGTGCTGCCGTTCTTGTTTATCATTTGCATTCTCTACCAGGTTCTAACCCTGTGAGAGGAGGTGATTGTGTGTGTTTAGGTCAATGATCCATCCACTCCTAGTGCTCACAATGGCCTCTTTGGTTATTGCTTTTTTTTTTTTTTTTGGTTGCAGGCTTGAACTCTGGGCTTGGGTGCTGTTCCTGAGCTCTCCAATTCAAGGGCAGCGCTCTACCACTGGAGCCAGCCACAGCACCACTTCCAGTTTTCTAGTGATTTATTGGAGATAAGAGTCTCACATACTTTTCTGCCTGGGCTGGCTTTGAACCATGATCCTCAGATCTCAGCCTCCTGAGTAGCTAGGGTGACAGGTGTGAGCCACCAGTGCCCGGCTGTTTTTTTTGTTTCTGTTTTTAAGCTACATAATTCCACCCATCTATCTATTCATTCAATCCTTCCTTCACTCAGTTTTCCATCATGCATTTTCTGAGCAGTCATAAATGGGGACATATGTTAAGCGTTCGAGATGCAGCACAGATGGAAGTCTATATCTCAAGAGAAATTTGTAGGACTGTCCAACATTACATTTGCACCCCTGGAGTAATAGTGTAATCAAGTATAATGATACTGACTTGGAACTTACTATAGTCCAAGAATTGTGGCACATATTTACTTGTCTATTTGTCATAACTACTCAATAAGGTCTATGCTGCCATTATCTTTGATAAATACCCTAGAAAACTAGAGCTTGGAGAATATTAAGCCACACACAGCTCCCAATGGGAAGAGCAGGTATCTAAACCAAGGCTCTTTAAGTCAGCCTGGGCCTGTCTGCTGCTTCTGTGCAGAGACTTAAGTGTATGATGTCTTCTATATACCCCAAGCAGTCAGGCTAGAACAATTACACAGGCTCCTACATGGGAGGATACAAGGGGAAGGAGCCCCTGATGGAAATCCAAAATAAAGGCCTCAAGGAAGATTCACGTGCTTTTACTAAGGTTTGGAAGAACACAACTGGGCCCTCTTGAAAAATGCTTTAGCACAAATGTTTCACATCCTCTTGAAAACATGTATGCATCCACAGATGTGCTCATACTTGCTCTACAATTGCTGAACCCTGGGAGTAAGAATTAGAATTAATATAAAAAGACAACAACTTCCTAACCAGGAGTGCAATAGCTTCACCATGAGGTCAAAGACTCTTCAAAACCAGTGTGGACTGAGAGCAACTGTTCACATGTGTTCAAACCCAGGCTGTGTGACGGGACACCACCGTAACCAGTTTCCTGGCCTATCCCTATTCCTGCTGGCTCTGGCATGACTTGGCAGTGTACTTTAAGATCGTCGGCATCCTATTAAATGGAAAGGAGTCCAGAAACTCCTTTGAGATTCAGGTCTCATGTACTAAATCAGAACCTAGCTGTCAGAGGTTTAAGAATCTTGAATGGAAATACTCCAGATCATCTCCATATTTCAGAGAGAGATGGGCCTTCCTATCTCTCCATTCTCAATGTAAAGGTGAAAGCTTTTCACATGAAACGGCTCTGTCTCTAGAGTCCCACTCGGTTCTGCAGGTCTCCCTTAACCCCCCACGTGTGGGCAGACATGGGACCTTGTATTCAGGTAGGCAGAGGAAAGAGAAGCATCACTGGGGCTCAGGTGGCCCTGGGGAAGTGCTGGTTCTACTTGTCTAGAGCAGGGGTTGCTGGCCAGCTCCAGAGAAAAGCTTCTGGTACGGGGAACTCTTCATCAGGAAAACTCAGAGAACATCTCACCACAGCTCCCTGGCTGGTCCTCCGGTTTCATTAAAAATAAACTACTTTATTCATCACTTTTTATGTACTAGGCACTTCCAAAGTGGGTAAGATGCAATCTCAGCCTGAAGAAAACAAGCTGGAGAGTCTGACAGATGAGTGACAACCAGAAAGTACTACAAAAGCAGCAAGCATGGAGACATTCCAGGAGCTGTGGATCTATCTATGTCAGGAGGAGCTGTGGATCTACGTCAGGAGGAGCTGTGGATCTACGTCAGGAGGAGCTGTGGATCTACGTCAGGAGGAGCTGTGGATCTA
>NW_012267226.1:26070282-26071628 GCF_000151885.1 Dipodomys ordii
CGGGCCCTCGAGATCCGAGGATGCCTGGGGATGTCGGAGACGCGGGAGACAGGCAGCGCGCTCCGCGGAGCCCCAGCACCACTTCCGGTTTTCTGGCGGTTCCTTGGAGATCCGAGCCGCTCGGACTTTCCTGCCCGGCCTGGCTTTGAACCGCGGTCCTCAGATCTCAGCCTCAGGCCTGAGCCTCCGGTGCCCGGCTCGAAGCTCAAATAGTTTAAAGCACAAATTTTACCTTTTGTGAATTGTGAAAGTGGAGAGATTTTACTGGAACGGAGGGAAGTGGGTCAGTTGGGGGAAATGCAGAGGCTGGATTAAATTGTGATTGGAGCGGGGTAAACACACGTAAACAAGTCTGACCACAGAACGAGTTCCCACTTAGAGACTTTCCTGAAAGGAAATCGTAGCTATAGATTGTATCTTCCTTTGAAATCAAGATTCAACAAGGTGAATACAAGTTGCTTTTTTCCTTTAAAATATGAAGCAGATTAAGGCAGTAACTTTTTATATCACAACACAATTTTCCCCTGTTAAATTTCATCCACCCATCCATCCGAATCATCCCTCCATCCAAATCACCCATCCAAATCATCCACCCATCCATCCAAATCATCTATCCATCCGTCCATCCATCCACCCATCCATCCAAATCATCCATCCAGCCAAATCATCCATCACCCATCCATCCAAATCATCCATCCATCCAAATCATCCATCACCCATCCATCCATCCAAATCATCCATCCGTCCGTCCATCCATCCAAATCATCCATCCATCCACCCATCCATCCAAATCATCCATCCGTCCGTCCATCCATCCAAATCATCCACGTGCTAATTTGGGAATTATTTTTTGGGGGGATCGGTCGTGGGGCTCGAGCTCTGGCCTGGATGCTGTCCCTCAACTCTTCAGCTCAAGCCTCTGGAGCCACAGCGCCACTCCCAAGTTTTCTGGTGGATTACGGTAGATCAAAGTCTCTCGGACTTTCCTGCCCGCGCTGGCCTTGAACCGCGATCTTCAGACCCCAGCCTCCCGAGTAGCTTGGATGACAGGCGTGATCACTGGCGCCCAGCTTTGTCAGGCTTCAGGAGGCTGGGTTGAAAACCATCGGAGGAACAGAGTTCGAGGCCAGCCTGGGCTACAGAGCCGGGCTCGGGAACAACAAGACTGAAGAAGTTGTGCCTTGTTCTGTGAAACGAAGATACCTAAGTCACCACCAAGTCTAGCAGGGGACCACGACTGGACGGACGGACGAGGGATGGACTCCATGGGGTCTCGGCCCACGGAGGGGGCTGCTGCTCGGAAGGGGCGGGGCGGGGCTGGAGTCAGAGTGTGGGGGCGGGGCCGG
>NW_012267226.1:26075158-26092742 GCF_000151885.1 Dipodomys ordii
CCCCGCACGGCCTGTTCCTGAGAACCAGGCCGCTCTGGGGGCCGTGAGCCGTGAAAAGCCGTCCGGAAGGGTAGACGGCAGTGAGTAACTCAGGAACTGTTCCTCCTCAGAGCAGAAAAGATGACTACCGCCGCCAGGCCCACCTTTGAACCGGCGCGGGGTGGAAGAGGAAAAGGAGAAGGTGACCTGAGCCAGCTTTCGAAGCAGTATTCAAGCCGAGACCTTCCTTCTCACACAAAGATCAAGTACAGGTAGAGAAGATGCATCTCATCTTGTTCACTGAACAAGACCCAACCTGTTACGTAGAATGCTCGTGATGTGTGATAAGTTTGAGTTCCATCTCTTAGTTGTTTTCATAGCAGTAGAATGCTAGAATGTTCTCATGATCATCTTTTTATAGGAATGGAGTACAAGAGAAGTTTTAGTGGTGAAATTTTGCTCTGTAATTTTAAAGTGCTCCCAGAATTTCCGTTAACCAGGAATTTCAGTACATAGGTGGAATAGTAGTATTCCAGAGAGACTACACATTCTCAGCACTAGTTCACAAGCCCTTGACTTGATACAAAAACAAAGACGAAAGGCATGTTAAGCAGTCTGCAGTCATCCCATGGAACAAATATGTGATTCAGTTTGGACTTTCTGAAATACTCGAAACATCACAGTGCCTGTTAACAACACTCAGATTAGGTTATTGTTTTGTCCTCTTGTTTTATACTGGAGGAGATAGTTGCATTTGTAAATTGTCTTTTGCTATAGCCATGTGGTTTTTTTCTGTGTAGGTTATACTTCTGTCCTGGTTTGTTTTCTGTGTTAGACAAACTACTCAGGATGCCCCTGAAGAGGTTCGCAACCGTGACTTCAGGAGAGAGTTGGAAGAGAGAGAGCGAGCTGCTGCAAGAGAAAAAAATAGGGATCGTCCAAACCGAGGTACCACCTGTCCAAAATGTTTGTCTCATAACATCATGTAGGTTTTCTTTCATGTAGTAATCATTTGCACTTTGGTTAAATTCACTTCTTGTATTACTCTTCATGCTAATTGGAAGGGTTAACATTTTTGTATGCTGTCATACTTTTTCTCTTAAAAACTGGTGATGGTAAAATTTCTGTATTAGAATATGTAGTAACTATTTCAACTCAAGACAAAATGTTTCTTCTGTCTACCGAGTCAATTTTGCAGCTGACTGTTGGAGAGCATCTGGAAGTGTCAGTTGTATTTTTGTTACATGTCCAGCCTATGAAAATTATTCCCTGATGGGGCTGGGAAGGTGGCTCAGTGGTAGAGCGCTTGCCTTGCATGCTCAAGGCCCTGGGTTCGATTCCTCAGCACCACATATACAAAAAGAAAAAAAGCCAGAAGTGGCGCTGTGGCTCAAGTGGTAGAGCGCTAGCCTTGAGCTGAAGAGCTGAGAGACAGCGCCCAGGCCCAGAGTTCAAGCCCCACGACCAGCCCCCCCCCCCAAAAAAAAAAAGAAAAAAAAATTATTCCCTGAACTACCAGAGAGGCTCAGTTGTAGTAGTAATGCTTTTGTAATTTACTGTTTAACCACAAGCATTTACTAGAGGCTTATGTTCCTGTCACTGTGGATGTGGTGTATGATCCTGCCATTGGAATACTTTTAATACGGGCTGTTTGTGCCTCTAGCTTCCTGTATTTGGACACACAGAGGTCTATGCCTGTCCCCCTAGCACGTGGAGTTTGAGACAGGAAGATCCAGTATTTGAGGGGCCACATAGCAAGATGTTGTCTCAATAAAAACGGAGAAAAAAGGAAATGCAGCACTTGTATCAGTAAGCTATATAATGTTGGTTTTTCCCAGAACATACAACTTCGGTGTCAAAGAAGCCTCGGTTAGACCAGATTCCTGCTGCAAACCTTGATGCGGACGACCCTCTAACAGATGTATGTTCCCGTTTTCTGTTTTCATTCCTCTAGAGCAACATATTCATCATGCTTTTCTGGGGTGCTTTCTTACACTGTTAGCATTAAGCGGTGATCTATATTTATTTAATGCTATTCTGATGTATCATTGACATCATTTGATTTTAATAGTGGTTTTTTTCGTGGGGCTTGAACTCTCATTTGATTTTAAGACAAAGTGTTCTATTGAAAGAATATAAGACTTAAGGGCTGGGAAAGTGGCTCAGTGGTAGAGCGTTTGCCTTGCATGCTCGAGGCCCTGGGTTTGATTCCTCAGCACCACATAAGCAAAAAGAAAAAAGCCGGAAGTGGAGCTGTGGCTCAAGTGGTAGAGCACTAGTCTTGAGCTGAAGAGCTGAGGGACAGCGCCCAGGCCCAGAGTTCAGGCCCCACGACCGGACCCAAAAAAAAAAAAGAATATAAGACTTAAGTGTAATCTCTATAGAATCAAATAGGAGAACGATTTGTTAGAGCACATACTTAGTTCCCAAAGACTCCGACAGGTTAGACTGCTACTACTACAAGGTACTCTCAGGGCTGGGAAGGTGGCTCAGTGGTAGAGCGCTTGCTTTGCATGCATGAAGCCCTGGGTTCAATTCCTCAGCACCACATAAGCAAAAAGAAAAAAGTCGGAAGTGGCACTGTGGCTCAAGTGGTAGAGCGCTAGCCTTGAGCTGAAGAGCTGAGGGACAACGCCCAGGCCCCATGAAGGGACCCCAAAAAAAAAAAGGTACTCTCAAACTGACCCTCTGCCCCAGGCTCTTCCTCATTAGGAATGATGTTCCCTAGAGACAAATGGTGTGTATAATGGTTCCTTCTGTTCCTAGAGAGGAGGGTAACCTAGCAGGTTAACCATTAGCACTGTAGTAGTAGAGGTGTGACTTCAGTGATAACACCACCCTTTAGTTAGAAATTAGCACAGCAGTTAACATTAAAATTCAGTGGGCCCCAACAGTCATAAATTTGCATTTTTCTATTTAACAAAATCTGAGTGGCTTACGTGGATGGCATTTATGCATGTATGTCAATAGTTCTGGACTTTACAGATATAGTCCTTAAAATAAGATGCTTAATTTTACGTGAAATTTAAGTATTTGAAAAAAAAATGCTTGTAACTGGGGTTTGAACTCAGCCTTGTGCAAATGCTTAGCTTTTTTGCTCATGGTTAGCACTCCAATATTTGAGCTATGCTGTTAGTCCAGGTTTCTTGTTTTGTTTTTTAGTTAATTGAAGATAGATCTGGGAAACTTTAGCCTTCTGAGTAGCTAGGCTTCTAGGTGTGAGCCACCAGCATCTGAAAGCCACTGCACCTGCCTGGCCTCTTGGTTTGAAATTATTTTGTTTTGGAATTTATTGCCTATTTTGAATGTTTGATTATACTTAATTACTAAATGAAAATTGCTTTGAATTGCATAAAATTATTTGATGAGGAGCTGGGAAGGTGGTTCAGTGGTAGAGTGCTTGCCTTGCATGCATGAGGCCCTGGGTTCCATTCCTCAGCACCACGTAAGAAAAAAGAAAAAAGCCGGAAGTGGAGCTGTGGCTCAAGTGGTAGAGCACTAGCCTTGAGCTGAAGAGCTGAGGGACAGTGAGGCCCAGAGTTCAGGCCCCACGACCGGACCCCCCCAAAAAAAAAATTTTGATGATGTATACGGTATAGACAATATGTTTCATTATGAAATAGTCCTTTTCTGGTTTGAATACTGTTATAGAAAAATCTTTAGGCCATGTAAACTTGCACATACTCTGATACCAGAGATTGGCATATTAAGAATTCATAAGCTTTTGTTGGATTTTATTGATTTTGATTGGTTGGTTGGTGATTATATTATATTTAATTTGGTAAGTTCATTTTTATGGGAAGAAAATTAAGTGTATATCTTCTCTCCAATCTCCTGAATTGTCACTGTTTTTGTTTTAGGAGGAAGATGAAGATTTTGAAGAGGAGAGTGATGATGATGATACTGCAGCACTTCTAGCTGAACTGGAAAAGATTAAAAAAGAAAGAGCTGAGGAGCAGGCCAGAAAGGTAAAGTCAAAGTGTCTTCCCATCTTAAACATTCTACAGCAAAATGTTTTTTAATCTTCAACCATAGCTTATAATTTATTTTAATTTGTCTTCCTCCATTAGAATATAAGCTCTGCAGAGATTGTCTGGTTTGTTTATTAATACGTCCCAGTCCTTGAAACTGAAAATATTTTTTTGTTTTTGTTTTAGTTTACATTAGTTATACACATCTCTTGCCTAAATGAGACATTTTGTCAATAAATTTGATAACTTCTGAATATCCTTAGACATTGTAATTGCATAGTGGGGTGTGGGGGAGAGGTCTAACTCAAGATTAAGAGTTGGTCATATTATAATCCAAGCTACGCAGGAGTTTTGAGGACTTTGTCTCGAAGCTATCTTGGGCAAGGAAGTTGAGAGAGACGCTTGCTTACCTTCATTGAACCACCAGAAGCTAGAAGTGGAATTGTGGCTCAAGTGGGAGCTTCAGCCTTCAGTGAAAAAGCAAGAGATGTGAGGAGCTTTTAGACTATTACTGTATCTTACTTATCTTCAAAGCTTCTAACACTGAGTAGGAGTAAGTTAAGAAAGAATTTCCAACAAAACTAAGAAGTTTAAGCTGTCATAAAAATAATCAGATTTAAAAGGCTAGGTGCTGGTGGCTCATACCTATAATCTTTTTTTTTTTTTTTTGGTCAGTCATGGGGCTTGAACTCTGGGCTTGGGCGCTGTTCCTCAGCTCTTCAGCTCAAGGCGAGCGCTCTACCACTTGAGCCACAGCACCACTTCCGGTTTTTAGTGGTTTATTGGAGATAGGAGTCTCACGGTCTTTCCTGCCCGGGCTGGCTTTGATCCGAGATCCTCATATCTCAGCCTCCTGAGTAACTAGGATGACAGGCGTGAGCCACCTGCGTCCGGCTATACCTGTAATCCTAACTACTCAGGAGGTCAAGATCTGAGGATCACAGTTCAAAGCCTGCCAAAACAGTAGCAGGCAGTTGTTCCAGATTCTTTTAGTTTGCCTATATATTCAGAGGTAAGAAGTTTACATTCTCTGGATACTTTGTCTGATCTCGCTGAACAAGGAAGCATGCATTATTGGTATTTCTTGGAGTTGTCTGACAGTTTAATTTCTTTCATCTCTGTTTTTCCTTTGTTATCAGCTTTTTTTCAATGGTGTCCCAAAGGAACATTTCCAAACTGAGTAGCCTGTGTCAAGTTAATGTGTGAAGAAAGGGCTACATAGTAAATATGTTAAGCTGGGATCTTACAGCCTGTTGGAACTATTCAACTATTACACTACAAAAACAGCCATCGATGATATATAAATGACTAGGTATAGCTTTGATGAGGCAGAATTTCATTCTCAAACTGATAAAGTGGGACTATTTGGGTGTTCAGCCACTAGTGTACCTGGCATTTGACTGTGAAAGAGATGGTTCCTTTTTTGTGGCAGTCAAGTAACTAAAATAACAATGGAAGGCCAGGACCTGTGTTTCACCCATTATTAGTAGTATATTGTGTACATTGTGTCCTTGAGCTACTGCTTTTCTGACAACGTGGAGAGAAATGTCTTAACGCTTTTAAATATCAGTATAATTTTTAAGAAAACAAGTTTTTAGAAAGCTGTTCATCTTGAGTGACGTTGGACCTTCTCACCTCCAGATAAGAATGAAATCAGTGTTGATACCTGTGCATTAAAGGATAGGAACTTATATGGAAGATCTGGTTCATTTCCAAATCAGTTCCATGCAGTTTCTTTCTCTTTGATCTGTTGTCACTAATTTGTCACCCTTCAAACACAAAAAAGTGGGATTTATATTTAGTGTAAGATAATGTTATCAATAGGTCTAAAAATTAAGAAACTAGTGCCAAAATAAAAGTAGAACAAGGCCAAGTGTGGTGCTGCACACCTACAATCACATGGCCTTGAAGGCTGAGCCAGGAGGATCAAGAGTTGAGGTCAGCTCAGACTCCCTAGAAAGACTGTCTCTAAAAAAAAAGTGAAGAAAAATAATTTTTACCTAGTGAAGAAGTAACATTATAATGGAATGGGTGTTGCATGTTGATGGAATACAGTTGTTTGCATGGTAGTTTGGCTTATAATAATTTTAGGCCAAATTATTTTGGTGAGACTTTTGTTGTGTATCTTAAAAATCCGGAAGAAACAAAATGAGGGAATGAAATCAAGAAAGAAAAGAGAGAGGAGGAGAGAGAAACCTATCTTGACACTTAACTTTTCTCATACAATCCTGACCTTTTGTGTTGTTGATGAAAATGGGCATGCAGTTAACATAGCAAGCTTGAGTCTGCTGTCTTTGACAGGAACAAGAGCAAAAAGCAGAAGAGGAGAGGATTCGCATGGAGAACATTCTGAGTGGAAACCCTCTTCTTAATCTCACGGGCCCATCTCAGCCTCAGGCCAACTTCAAAGTTAAAAGAAGGTACTAGCAGTAAGGGGTTAGATTTATATGTAATGGTTGGGAGTTGTACAGCAAGGTGCATTACGTAAAGCATCTTAAAACCTCACCCTCACTGATACCCTTTTTGTCAGAAGAAGGAAGATAAATTCACTTTCAGTAGATACTTGTAATAACCAGCTGTGTACTCCGTAATGGTCTAAGACAGTAGTGAACTGACCCCATGACACCATAAAGTTTGTCTAAGTCCCAGAGACCACCTTCCACATTCAGGCATCCAGCAGAAGAGTTGATTTGAGGGACTTGCCACAGGGCTGTCTTTATGGCTAGCATAGTCAAGACACATGCCTGTTTACAAGGAGGAGAGATACAAGCAGAGGCTGGATTCTTTTTTATTTTATTTTATTTTTATTTATTTATTTCGTCAGTCGTGGGGCTTGAACTCTGGGCCTGGGCGCTGTCCCTCAGCTTTTCAGCTCAAGGCGAGTGCTCTACCACTTGAGCTACAGCACAGTGGCTGGATTCTTATGCTGTCTCTTCCCACAAGAGGTCACACAGAACAAAGCAAATGTATCTGAATGTGTGTGGTGTTGCTGCTCAGGGCACTCGTTAGAGACCCAGTGCTAAAGTTTCCTTTGAGACTGGTCCTTTTAGGCAGCTTCTGCCAAGTACGGACCAAAGTCCAAACTGCAAAAAGGGGAGTAAATGTTGGGTATCAACCACATTGATTATTCACTAGAGGCACAGGGACTGACAGGGTACCTGAACACAGGTTTCTAAATGCCAGGGGAGGCCAGCCTTGGAGCTGACGTAAAGATGGCTTGTATGTTAGCACTTCTCTGTACTTGGTTTGTGGAGGGCTGGGCTGAGAAGAGAATGTGAATAGTAAATATTGTGTAAGTACTTGAGACGTGGAATTGTGTAGAAGAGTAAAATGAACGCTTATAGAGGATGCTGAAGGAGAGGAAGCTCATTATTTGTCTAAGGCAATTGGCAGATGTTGCTGACTTCTCTACATGGGTTGTATTTCAGCACCACTGTGTTGCTTCTGCTTGCACAGTGGCTCCCTCTTCATCCTCACTCCAGGCTTTGGCTTTGGCCTAATTCTATCCAATTATCAAGTCACAAGTTTTTGGAGTAAACCTTCAGTGGCTACTTAACTCATTCATAGTAAAAAACAACAACTGTTCCCTTGTGATGCAGAGGCCAGGATTTGTTAACAGAGTGACAAATTATTAAAGACCAAACTCCAAGGTTTGTACTTGAGCCCTTAGAAAACTCTAGTGGGAAGGAATGTAGGCTAATTGGGGTGAGGGGCAGGGCAGGCAGATTGAAGATAGGACAGCCTTGGGGTGTTTATATCTACATTTATCCATGTGTAAAACATAGCCTTGGGGTGGTGATACATACGTTTTTGAGAGGGTAACTTGACATGTCTCTGAAGTTAGTCGGCACTGGAGATGATGTACTTGGGCCTTGTCAGTTTTAAAAACTGGGTAGTTGGGAAAGGATACCCAGCAGTTGGCATCTGAAAGCCAGGCAGGACCATCCTGGCCAGACTGCTGCCAGGGCAAGGAAAACGAGCCCTGTGACTTAGCAGCACAGAGGAGTCTGGTGCTGGGGAGGCTCCAGAGAGCGTACACAGAAGAACCTGTCAGTGACAGTGTATGAATGCCAGGCTGCATAGTTTTTCCTTCCTGGTCATACTGCTCTGCTGAGCTTTTCCCATTTTGTGCACTGCAGCTGTGATGACTTTACCAACACTATTTTCCAAAGATGCTCCTGTTCTTTACCTGTTTTCCCATGTGCAATTTCGTATTTCATGTGTGGGTTTATATTCTAGATAATATTCTGGAGTTCTGTGTTTTGTAGCCCATGCACGTGTGGCTTTTAATACTTGGTGAAATCCAGTCAAGAGTTCTAACATAGATGAGGGGTCATATACGACCCTTAATTGCTATGCCCTAGTAGTTCTGTGTCAAGCCAGGTGTAGTGGTATATACTTAGGGATCCCAGTACTTAGTAGGAGGTTTGATGCAGAAGAATGCAGCATGCACCCCATCTCAGAAAACAAGAACAACAGTAATTTGTCAGTACTGTGGTGGATAACTACAAAATGATGACGAGGGTAAAATCCTCAGTCACCTGCCCTGCACCCTAGCAAGTTGGGGTGCATTAGTACTCATGGTACTGATGCTGTCTGTGTCTGACCTGAAAACAGCAAGCATGCCTGTAGGTCTGTGTACTCTCTCTCTTTAGAATTCAAGATGTCTTTAAAAGAAAAAAATTAAAAGAAATTCAGATACTCTTTAAGAGAAAAATTTCTTGAAAATATTTACTAGAGGGCTGGGAAGGTGGCTCAGTGGTAGAGTGCTTGCCTTGCATGCATGAGGCTCTGAGTTCAATTCCTCAATACCACATAAAAGCCAGAAGTGGCGCTGTGGCTCAAGTGATACAGCACTAGCTTTGAGCTAAAGAGCTGAGTGAGGGACAGTGCTCAGGCCCAGAGCTCAGGCCCCAGGATGGGCCAAAACACAAACACAGGAAAAAATAAATATTTACTAGAGTATAAGTAACAAAATTAGTTTGTATGTTCCTATTAGGAATTGTCACTCATTATAATAAAGCAACATGTATTCTAGATTACTTTGTGTTTTCCTTGGGTCAAGTATTGTGCATTTTAACATCTTTTTGTGTAATAATCATGCACATGGTATTCTTGTCTCCTGACACACACATTTTTCTTCTACCCTTCAGGTGGGATGACGATGTTGTATTCAAGAACTGTGCAAAAGGTGTAGACGATCAGAAGAAAGACAAACGATTTGTAAATGATACTCTGCGATCTGAATTTCATAAAAAGTTCATGGAGAAATACATTAAGTAGTACAGTTTTATGTGCTTAAACACTAAAATGTTATGGATCAGCTTGGCTGTTTTTGGTAGTGTTTTCTCCTTCTCCCCTGTGTAAATGGTATATAAGCCCCCTAATTATAAGTTCCAAATATCTCTTCCTTTAGTGATACTGCATTTGATGATGGACTACTTGAGTATTGCTTTAGCAGTTTCCATTCTCTGCGTGTTTCCAGTCATGTGTTGTTTTTAATATAGGGAAAATGAATCTGCTTGTAATAAATATTTTTAATCTTAAGTATCTTAATTCGTGTCCTTTTTGTTGTGACTTAGACATTTCATAAAATGTTGCATAATTTCATTTCAAAGAAAAATGCCTTTATGTGTGGTTTTTTTTCCTCTCCTCACTTCCCCTGCAGGCAGCTGTGTTAAACGCCTGATCTTTATCCAGTGGTGCTATAACTTTTAGGAGGTGGGGGCAGTTTCTTGCCCTGGCACCTTCCCAGGAATGTGGAGCCCTGCGAGAGAGGCCTGACAGCTTGCTACGCTGTGCTGTCTCCCAGAAGTATCCTGGGTGGTCCCATGTGATCTCCAGCAGTTTCCTTAGGATTCCTGAGTGGAGGGGGCGGGGAACCTGCAAATGCTGGCCCTTTATGCTGAGGGCATGAAGATGTTCAGCCAAAATCAGTACAGACAAGAAACCAACTGTCTTCCCTGGGCCCACTCACCTTTCACATGCAAGTTCATGGTGTCTGGGTCAGGTAGTGCTGGGCTCTGATGCCCATCATACCACCATGCACATCACATCCAAGAGTTCCGGAAGATTAGGGATGCCTACTTCACAGCCTTGGTGAGCTCTTCCGTGTGGCGGCCAGGAAAAGTAGGAAAGGTTCTGTGGAAAAAGGGACCACTAGAAAGCAAGACACAGTCCCTCTTAGCCAGGGATGACAGGGTCTCGGCTCTGAGGGCCTTCAGTGTGATGCTGTGCTGTTTTGCTTCAGTCACTGAGGCCCTAGCCCAAATCTCGCCAGTTTAAAGCTCCCCTGTTCTCTAGTCTGACTGGCAAACCCCTGCAGCAGAGCCATCCTGGTATCCACCAACAGGCTCTGAATCCAGAATCCCCTTCAAGAGCTGGTCTATGTTGAGAAGAGACAGCCCATACTGCTTTCTCTGCATCAGGAGGCCCAGAGAGCTTGGGCAGCGGCAGCATGACACTTGCTCAGCACCTGAAGCTCACCCAGGAGTGGAAGACTAGCCCGGGTGCAGCTGCTGCTGTGCTGCACGGTGGAACATTCCAGAGGCACCCAGCATTGGAGCTTCAAGAGAAAATCAAGGAGGGAAGAGGATCCGCTTTGCTACTTTATCCATTTATTATATTACAAGATTAAGGCACAAGTTTAAGCAGCACAGAAAAGGAAAATCTTTGGCTGACAACAGTATCCACATCTGTTCTTGTACTCCCCAGCTCTGTACAGACTGGTACACCTCTCAGTGGAGGCCAGCCACACAAAGATGCCAGAGGTTACCTGCCTAGATCAGCAGGGCTTGCTAGAATACATGCCTAGAGCAGGACGGCACACACAGCAGGCGAAGAGGACGTGGCACCGAGACTTCCATCCACCGCTGAATCAGGCACTTGCACTCACCCTGTTTCACAGAACTTTACGCAGATGTGCAAGAGCCTCCTCTGCCCCGCCCTCAAACACTGGATAAATCTGACTTGTAATAAATACAGGCATCTATCCAAAAGCAGAATCCTGGGCAAAATCACATTTAACATACTGAGCATCAAAACAGCAGGAGCTGATACAAGAAAACGCTGCGCTACACACTGCCTTACACAGAGGGCAGTGCTCAATCCTGCAAGGAAGCCACGTTCCATGACCACCGCAAACATGACAACAGGCACTCAAGTACGACTGGCTTTACAAAATACCTACTGGATATTCAGACCAGAGACAAGGCCAGATAACTCTTCTAGAAGTTGCCCCTGAGCACTCTTCTTCCACTATAACATACTCATACCAAGAGGCTTCTTAAAAATGGTGACTTACCTTCACTGCTATCTGTATCTATTCATGCAAACATTCAGCAATTTAGGATTGTTTCCAGAGCTTAAATCTATCCTCAAAGGATGAAGATTTTTCCCTGCGAAGGGAAACTGAAGCAGACCCTGAAGGCCACTCTAATAGAGGAATTTCCAAATGTTTTTATTACTTGGGCAGTACTGTAGTAATAACCCCAAAGAGGGTAAGATGAAGCCCTTAGAGTAAGAAATGCTACTCAAGTCCCTACAGCCACACCTCGCACCCATACATATCCTGATAGATAATTCAATTACTAACTGAAAAACAGGTTCACTACTTAAAAGGAAAAGCTGCCCATTAATTCCAAGAGAAATGTATTAGCTTCGTGAAGGGGGCAAGTCTGCATGCTCCCGGCTTGACTAACTTCCGGTAACTTCTTAATTATCTGCTCATCTTCCATGGAGCCACAGACCAGAGGCAAATACTTCAGCAACACTTACATGAAATAGAGATCACTTAAACACAAATCAGCAAAACAATAAAGTCAACATTTATAAAGCACAGAAGCCTTTTTCATGTCTGCCTCAGGTATGGAGAAGCTGTTGGCGGCTGGCTGTTCTCTGGCTTCTTAAAGCCCTCACTACTCAGGAGACCCCAGTTCACAATGGCCACCAGATTTCTTCGCTTAGAAGTAAGGAAGACCTCAGAAACACACACTGCTTACTGCAGTACAGATGCAAAGCAAAATATCTGGGTTTTAGAGAAAGCATCTCTACTCAGCACAGCTTTCTAGAGTCTACATGGGAGCTCTCTGCCTCAACAATCTTCTCAACTCTTACTCTCCTCTCTTTGTCTCCCAGGACCTCAATCTTCCCTTGCAAATCTCAGATTCAGAAGGCTGCCAGCAGGGAAAGATTATCCATGCATCAGTACTTGGCATAAAGGTACCCAGCCACTTCTCCACGAGGGACATTTGGAGTTTCTTCCACTGGCAGTAGAACTACTAGATTCTCTGTTCCAAGCTCAGAATCTATTTGGAGCAACTATCTAGATCTCTGCCCCTGTCGCATTGCAGAGTCAAATTCCTATGAGTTCTAAAGGGTAACCTTCTCAGTTCCTTTTTTTTTTTGTCAGTCATGGGGCTTGAACTCTGGGTCTGGACGCTGTCCCTGTGCTCTTCAGCTCAAGGCCAGCTCTCTACCGCTTGAGCCACAGCACCACTTCTGGTTTTCTAATGGCTTATTGGAAGTAAGAGTCTCACAGACTTTCCTGTGAGACTGGCTGGCTTTGAACCGTGATCCTCAGATCTCAGCCTCCTGAGTAGCTAGGATTACAGGCGTGAGCCACCGGCGCCCAGCTACATTCTCGGTTCTTAAATAGGGAATCTCCACCACTTCCTCCCCTGCCAGCCAAAGCTTAGGAGCAAGGCCACCATGAGCTCCAGGCATGGGTGGGCATGCTGACTTCTATACCCTTTGGCCATCAGCTTCTCGGAAGCAGAAAGAATAGTGAGAAGAAAATGCTCAGAATACGTTCTGCAAATGCTGTAAGGTTTTTGGCAAATGATGTGGTTTTCCTGGCAACTTAGTTTTATGGACCTACAGACAGTCATGTTTGTTGTCTACAGAATCATCAATGAAGTAAAGTGACTGTCAAGACTCCTGATCCAACCACTTCTCATATCTCGGTGTGATGCTGGCAGCATGCAGACACTGAACTCGCCAGAAAGCCCACTCGAGGTTAAAGCAGAATTGTTTTGACATACCTTTACTCAAAGCCAAAGCTTTTGTCCTTCACCCTGACACAGTACTCTCAAGTTCTATGATCAGATGTCCCTTGAGAAAATCAAGATGACCAAGACTTTGGATATAATTTTTGATATAGTCTGTGGTTGTGCTTATAATAGAACACAAAGAGAAACATTCACGCCTAGTATTGATGGGCAATTCTAGAAGTTCTGTGTCTAGTCTTATTTCTTGGGCTCTGGAAGGTGTGGCAGCCGTGTGTGCGTGTGACACATACACATCACACATGTAGGACACAGCCCAGGCGCGCATGGTATTACATGCCTTACTTGAGGCTGTTATCTCCATAGTTACAGCTTCCCTTCTAGGCCTTTGCTTTAAAACGCAGCTTCTCCTGCCTGTGAAGAGCTGAGAAAGGATTTAACCTTTTGAGCTGCGTCTGCACCTGCTCAGTCAAGTCAGGAGAATAAACTTGTACCTGCTCCCCGGCTCCCAGAGAACTATGCACCACATTCCACGAAATGTGCTCTTCCCAGAGCACAAGGAGGCAAGATGCTGCATACTTCCAGAGCTCAGAGCAGATGCTCAGCAACTGTATTCTCACTTCTTACAGATTAAAAAAAGTATGAGGACAAAATGACTGAAGCCCTTAGCTTAACAGGAGGTGTGTCCCAAAAAAGAAGCTATAGATGCCTTTTCTCAAGAAGAAATCTTACTAGGTTAAGGTTAAAAAAAAAAAAGATGGACAAAAGCCCACAGCACTATTGTAGTTAGAACCCCTGAAAAATGTTCATGTCCCCATCGAACTTCTGACAACCAAAACGCTTGATAATTTAGTAGGACCAGCAAGAGGGTTCTGGTGAAACTGGGCCGCAGTTCCGCTCATACCTGTTGGACACATGAGAGGGGCATCCATAGATGCTTTCTAGTTTGTCCTCAACATTACTTGGAAAGAGTTTGAACCACACGCCTCATGAAGAGTGGTGGGGGAGTGGACAGGGCCCCTCCACCTCATCCCCATCCACTCCATACTAACCCTGTGTCCTGCGGGTGAGGCCGCTTGTGCTGTCCCCACCCCAAGCCTGCAGCAAGCCCAGTGCTCAGGTGTGCGCAGTCATCTGCTGCTGGATGTGAGACCCTAAGAGCTCGAGAGCAGGCAGCACACAGCTCCGAACGCACCTCAGCGCAGAGCTTGAGGCGGTCAACCCCGATCCCCCATCGGGCCCAGGCTGGCTGGCCACGGCCATTGCTTCCTCTCCTCTCCTCTGGCCTCAATCTGTCTTCCTTCTACACCCTCACTTTGAGGCAACCATAACTTCACTCAGGTTACACTCCAAAGACCAGTCCTAAAACAGACTATCCACGCAAAGTGCCCTAACTAGTGTTGCCTTCAGTATTTTAAGAGGTTAAAGTCTCAGACTTCGGACTTGCCCTTCCTTGTTTGCTTCCTTTCTTTCTTCTAAGAAGGCACAAGAAAAGGATCTTGGAAAAACACATTGAGAGAGAAAATTCAGTACCCCATTACCTATTTCAGTTCTCTTCTCTGAACCAGCATCTCCTAGCCAAGGCCTCTGAAGTCGCATGCAAAACATCACAGCAAAGGTACAAGAGACCCACACTCTTAACGGTCCTGGCTTATTTCTGTGGCACTTCTGTCTCACATCTATAACCTGGAAAACCCTAAGCATGCTGTGTATCTACTGGTCTGACTGCTTTCAAAGCCCGTGAGCAGGGAAGCCTGTGTGCTCCTCCACACCAAGCAGACAACGGATCGAGGGAAGGGGTGTGAGGCCGCTACCCAGCCCCTCATGCAGGAATGTGGGCGGGGAACCTGAAGAGATCTGAAGGCCACCAAAGCAACTGCTGGCAAACGACCATCCATTTCCTGCAGTGCTATCTTGAAAAAAATGCAATGGGGTAGAAAGAATATCCCCTTGCAAGACAGCTCGCATAGAAGAAGAAAGCCAGAGCCATGATCTTGATGCAAGGTGTCACAGTGAGTCTTCTCCTCGCCCACCCGCCTCGGTTCACAGGAGGAGGCCGGGAGCAGCCCAGCCTGGCACCGAGGAGGCAGTGGCGGGAAGCCGGTGTGCAGCTTTGTCCTACTGGCCACGATCAGATGTATCAGGAACGAAAGGGTGACCAGTTCAGATATGTCCTCGAGGTCCAAGCCTAAGGGACATATACGCAGACCAAAAAAAAAAAAAAAAGCGCATAATAAAAAGTAAAATTAAAAAGAACAAAGTGGAGACAGAGATAAACTGAGAGAAGTTAGGATGGAAGAAGATCAAGACCATAATGCTATTCTGTTTAAAAAATACTGTTTAGTCCAGAAAATCTAAGAAGCCTTGTAACCACCTGAAAACCAAGCAGGCAATGAGATGATGATCTCCATCCCTGGAGGCTTCTTACCCCCACCCCACTCACTTAGAAAATATCCCACAATGGCACAGGGACGCTGAATTACGCCAAGATGAGCTCTAGGTATTTCTAGCAGGTTCTTCTTAAATTAAACATGCAAAGAAGCAAGGAAAATGTGGTATTCCAAGGAACATCCAGGTTCGGGTTTATCAGCTTAAAGCCAGAGCATCCCACCTACAACGTTAAACTCCATTTCCTATTTCTTCTGAACTTTGTCTCCAAACCCACACACATCTCCTCTTCCACTGTATGTAACAGAATCCACAGCATTCTCTTCTCTCCGCAGTCATGCAGGCTTCCTGTTCTCTGTAACATTATAAAGAGTATTCTTATAATCGGGAATCTTTGACAATGCCTTTCCTGGTTTCCGATCTGCCACCATCTTGATCTTTCTTTTCTCTCTTGTTTGTCAGATTTCAGGTACAAAGTGGGTGGCCGTTAGATGAGAACTTCCATCATCTCTCCATCGGGAAACTCCATCTTATGCAGCAAACTGCTGATCCGGCCTCTTCCATGACCAGAAGAGTTCTCTGTCAAATGGAAGAAACATATCAGCACCCTTTAATGTGATTTCATTTCACCCAGAAGTGTCCTTCATCACGGTATATACCTAGGGAAGGCCACGGGTTTACGTGGATAACCAGGGAAAAGGAAAAGCTGAGTGACAGGACTCAAATGCAAATAAAAGCAATCAGGCCAGACTCTGGTGGTTTGAACCTTTAATTCTAGCTACTCAAGAGGCTGTGATCTAAAGATGACAGGTGGGAGCCAGCCCTGGCAGGGAAATCTAAAAGACTAACTTCCAATTAACCAGTAGAAAAGGCAGGACTAGAGGTATGGCTCAAGTGGTAGAGTTCAATCCCTGATTGGAGTAAGTCCAGCAAGAGTGTAGGCCGAATTCAAGCCTCAGTGCTAGCACAACAACGAGAACCATGGTGTTGATGAAGCTGGGGCTTTGTACCGGCGCGCCTCACCCCACCTCTTAGAGCTGCCTGTGCCCTTCATATACTCCTTGCCCTGCTTAGAAACGGGCACATCTCCAGCAGGAGACGTGAGCCCTTGGCATTCAGAACCTTGAAGGCAATGTCTGTGAACCTGACACACCCCACCAAGGTGGAGGCGAGGAGTGTGCCCATTTCACACGTGGCAAGTTACAAGCGTCTACACACAGCCTAAGGGTGTTGGCATGAGCCTGACTGAAGCGTGCTCAGCTCCCATCAGACCCCTTCTCCTGTGCCACAGGGGGCCCTGGTGGGGACGCTGCCACGTACCTGGCTTTTCTGCAGACCCCTTGGCGGCTAGGTGTTTCAGGAGAGGGCTGTGGGAAGGGGTTGTGCTCAGTCTGCCACGGCCGGGGAGGGAGGCCATGCTGGGCCACAGCGGTTGGGCACCCCTGTCGGTCTGGGTGCTGCTGTCCTTGCTGCCTGTCTTGGCGTGGGCGCTGCTGCCGGCCGAGGCGGGGGCTGGAGAGGTGGGCAGCAGGGCGGCAGGGGCGTGCTCCTGGTGCTCCTTCCCAAGCAGCAACCCTGAGGGCAGAACCGCGCTGCCAGTGGCGTTCTGTGTTCCGCCCTCCCCCTCCCCCTCCCCTGCCCCTTCCCTTTGCTTCTCCCTTCCCTCTCTCTAAAAACAACCAAAAAAAAATCCTAATCTTTGAGGTTTCGTTCTTGACTCCGGAGTGCTTAATTCACTCAATGATTTATTATCCAAGCACTTACAAACACAGAGAGTAAAAGCAGAAAGGACTCAGTTTGGTCTCTAAAATGTACACTTACTTTTTTGGAGGGGGTCAAGAGGTGTTGTAAAACAAACTGGTTAAATATAAACTGTAGAATAAAATTATTCACGGGACAAAACCACTGGGAAGGGCTGTACTCAGCCTGTTGCCATTGGAGAAGGGACAACAGGGTTGAGAGAAAGCAGAAAAGAGGTGCTCAGAGCCAGAGAATGAGGGGTGGGAGATTTCTGCAGAGCTTTCGGAGACTGTGCCTGCCTTGTGCAGAAGGACTGGACAGAAGTCCTGTGCTTCAGAAAACTTAGAATGCTTCTCTGGTCCTGTCTTATGCAGCAGGACCGGACAGAAATCCTGTGCTTCAGAAAACTTAGAATGCTTCTCTGGTCCTGTCTTATGCAGCATGACTGGACAGAAGTCCTGCGCTTCAGAAGACTTAGAATGCTTCTCTGGTCCTGTCTTA
>NW_012267226.1:26098042-26101109 GCF_000151885.1 Dipodomys ordii
GCCAAGATCCGCTCCTCCTTCTCCCGCACAAGTTCCACGAGGGCAGGGGCACTGCATTCTGGAACGCTGGCGGGCTGGCTAGTTCCATGTTTCTGGAGAAGCAGAAACAATGCCCGATGCTTAAAATGTCTGTAAGGCCACAGCAACCCTGTGTGCAGTTAACTGCACAGAGCAAACATACCCTTCCAGATCGCGAGTCCATGCAGGGCTCCAGTGTGTATGACTACATGACCCTAACGCACACCTCCTCATCCGTCTAGTCGCACCTAATACTACTCACTCAGCTATGAAACCAGGCATTATCTAATTCTGCAGAAGCTGGATTAACCACCAGTGTCTCTAAGCTAATCTGCAGTAGTCAGGATTCAAACTCCAGTCTGGCTCCACAGCCTCAAAGTTCTAAGAAGTGACTGCTGTTGGCTTATACCAGAGACAACAATGAATTAAGTCTTGGCTTCTTGGTCTCAGCACTTTCTCTAGCATCCTGAGAGCAGACTCAGTTGCTCTGTTTCTCCTCTGAGTGGGAGATAAAATGGAGGCACAGATGTGGGAGTGAGATGCCTGCACCCAGCAAGGCTCTCGTCTGCAGTGGGATGTTAGACCTGCAGGACGTGAGAGCACATCATCCCTAAGGCACAGAAAACTCATTCTCTGTCCCTTCTTTTCATCTCTGTCAGTAAAAGGAAATACAGTTGATTTACCGAGACTGCTCACAAGCAGAGCCAGAGTGCTGGTTCTGAGGCGGTTCCAGCTCCAGCCCAGAGGTAGAGACGGGCCCTCTCAGGGTCTCGGGCTTCGGCAGGCCTCTGTCTCAATGTGGGCCAGGCCCCTTACTTCATCCTGAGACAGGTACCCCTCCCTCCCCAGTCCCAGGGGCTGCACACGTTAAATGCAGAGCCACTGCAGGATGTGAGAAGTATTTAAACGCATTAGCAAAGCCATGAATCACCCAGAGCAGCAGCTGACAGCTGAGCGGCTCGTCGGAGTAAGTGCATGGAGGCCTAGGCTCTTTGTACCGGGTGCTTCTATTCTACGAAGCCTCCAAATATGTGTTATTCTAGGAAGTGGCAGCTAGCCAGTGTCCAACACTGAATGAAAACAGCAGAAGGCACCTGTCCTTACTTGACCTGGTGAGGAAGCTGCCGATCCCATTTGGACAGGACCCAGACTCAGGTAGGACAGATGGACCAGGCCATCAAGATGAAAAGACCTCTATTTTTAGACACTTTCCAAGAAAGTGCCACAGCCTCCTTACGCTGCTATTTATGCTTGTCATTTCCTATCTAGTGGCCACCAAAGCAGTTTACTTTTTCAGCATCCTCTTGACTTTTCATGAGATCAGAACAACTCTTCACTGTCACCAAAGGTTACTTCATAAACCTGGAATATCAGCATTCAAGCTTACAGAGAGCGCACTGTTTCCACAAGGACCTATGCTGATCAGAACATCGAACTGAAGGTCAGGCAAGACAATGTCTGACACCCACTGAGCTGGGCCACAGTTGCTGTGTGCCAGGCATGCCCTGGGGACACCGCAGTAAAACCCACAGCTCTGTCTGTCCCCACATCAGGGAATGTCCTGATGAGCCACATGACCTCCGGCTGGCCTCAACCTCCCTGGCCTCCCTCTTCTCCCTCAAAACACTGTCACTGTTTCCCTTCTACCTCACAGATGACTATAAAAGAAATGACAACGACCTTAAGGTCTGTGTTGGTGGGTTTTTTAAGATACAATTGTGAGTTCTTGAGAATGGTTTTGTGTTCATTATCTGTCTTTGGGAGGGCAAAGGGAGAACAGAAATGGAGGGAAAGGGTGAACAAACGAGCAGCGGTACCCTCTCAATAATATGCTGAGGCTGAACCACACACCTGTGGGTGTAAGCAGGAGGGAAAAACCAGGAGAGAGCGTGAAGCAAGGGGCGACTCATGTACTCACTACCTGATTTATGTAACTGTAACCTCTGTCCATCACCTTTATTTAAAGAAAAAAAAAAAAGGAATTACTTGTTTTTCTTTGTTTCCTTCCAGTTCCTGACATGGCCCTACATCACTGCTGGTACAGGAGATAACTTTTAGTGACAGAACTGTGAGTTCAGTTTCCTTGCTGCTAGTCCCTACTGTGTGGACTTCTTTTTCTCTCTACCTGTTACTCCACTCCTCAGCAGAGAAGTCGGGTAAATGAAGAGTCTGGAAGAGGATATCAAGAACACTCTAGGGCTTCAATGACTCTGACAGCATTGATGTTAACAACAGTGGTGAGAATGGCCTTTCTTCATCCACTGTGGGGAGAACTCCTGAAGATTTTCTCAGTTGTCCTTAGGACCTTGTGACAAGGACAAGGACATTGTGATTGCAGAGATCACTTACCCATGGCTGTTTTCTGCCCTCAGTTTAGCTCTGGAACCTGTGCTTCCAGTGAAGACAGGATTCCTTGCCATTCTGACCCCCTCCAGTGTGTCCAGCACACCTTGCAAGAGTGGTGCGCTCACTGATCTTAGAATGTCAGGTGGAAAGCCCTGGCTGGGCCCTGGCCTCAGCCATTGACACAGCACCGGTGTGGTACTGACCCCCAGAGTTCTCTGACATGCCCAAGTCTCTCCAGAATAATGCCGGAGGGTCAGGGAAGCTGGTCTCACTTCCTCTTCGGGGAAGGCAGAGACAAAGCGGTGTTGTTACAGTGTGAACTGAGCACGTTTTCTAGGGGGATAGAGGGAGAGCAAGCTGTATGTGGCAGAATCTTGTCACGGGCAATCACGTCTGCACCAAGAGGATGGTGCCATCTGAAGCACATTCTCCTCTTCTTTCCGCGGGAGGCAAGTTACCTTCTCAGAGCAGACAGCACTGCTTGGTCATGCACAGGAAGCCACCAGAACCTCACGCTGCACGGGGAGAGGACACAGATCGCGCCGAGCCCGGCGCAGAGTGCAGCCCTGGCCGCGGTACCTCCCGGGGGACGGACCCTGGCCCCTCACCTGCTGGGTTCTCAGGGCATCCAGCTCCCTCTCCAGCCAGGTCCGCAGCCTACGCTCCATCTGCTCTCGCTTCTCACATGCCGACTGCAGCTGGG
>NW_012267226.1:26103119-26104763 GCF_000151885.1 Dipodomys ordii
CTCCTCTTCCAGCTTGATGACTCTGGCCTGGGCATTGCTCAAGGCCTGGTCCAGGATCTCAATGTGTCTCCGATGGTCCTCGCTTGCAGTCCGTACCACCGCCAGCTCCATTTCTAACCTCTCCTTTTCCTTCAGGAACTCTTTGTCTGGAAGGGAGAAAGGACAGAGCTCGCTCTGTCAGAAAGCACTTGGCCGCTGAGCTCCCTTCCCTGGCAAGGGGGAGAGCTTAAGAGCAAATGTTTACAGGGCCAGGTTCCTGCCATCCCCCTTCCCAACAGCAGTGGTGTTTAAAGCGCACGGAGCCTTTGAGAGCCAGTAACGGAGAGCCCCCAGCTCACAGAAAGGCTCGCCGTTTATTAGCAGCTAAGTCTCCCTCTCGCAGGATGGTCCTTACTTTGTTGTTATAAGAGATCTTAGGAAAGGCCAGCTTCATGCTCAAGTTTTGGCTGAGTTCTGATGCATATACAGGGAATTCCTAGAACAGGCAAGTTGACACACCAGGTAATTCATGCCCAGAATGGCTGTTTACTCAGTGGATATCAATTACCCAGAGCTATTTGGAATGGCGTTGTTTAGCCTGATGGCTCTGGTCCCACTGACACAGAAGATGTCTGCTCACACACTGTTTACTCTCGAAACCACAGCAATGGCACAGGCTCTGAGGCCAAGCCAATCTGATTGATTCTGGCGCCTTCCATACCAGAGAACCTTGCACATGACTTCATTGTTCTAAGCTTGCAACTCTTCAAATAAAGCTAGCAAAACATTTTTCAGGACTGCTGTTGAATATTAACATGACTGTCAGTGAAATGCCTACCAAAGGACTCAGCACATAACATATGCTCCACAAACAATAACATCTGACCCTGGAGACTTAGCACATCCCAGACACCAAGCCACAAGCTTTACAAGAGAAGCCCCTGGATCCTCACATCAACTCCACTGACAGACAAGGAAACAAAGCAAGCACACCGTGACACTGGATCCTCACATCAACTCCATTTGACAGACAAGGAAACAAAGCAAGCACACCGTGACACTGGATCCTCACATCAACTCCATTTGACAGACAAGGAAACAAAGCAAGCACACTGTGACACTGGATCCTCACATCAACTCCATTTGACAGACAAGGAAACAAAGCAAGCACACTGTGACACTGGCACCAGGTCAACAGCAGTCCCACTTCACTGACTAGATGGGAACCAGAACTGAGACCCAGTCTGAGATGTCCCACCTTAGCCTTCCTGCCGGCACAGCCTGCTGAACCTTCTCTGTGATCACTGAGGTCTGCACTCCCTGCTGGCTGCCCAGGAGGAGGGCTCGTAACCTCCGTTGGGAACACTCAAGGTGGCCACTACTGAGGAATGGGATGGGCTGGGTGTCATTGCAGGAAGAACAAAGAATCAAGCATCACAAAACAACAGTGAACTTGGAAGATCTTCCAGTGCTTTGGGTTTTTATTTTGTTTTTTGGTCAGTCATGGGGCTTGAATTCTGGGCTTGGGCGCTGTCCCTCAGCTCTTCAGTTCAAGGCGAGCGCTCTACCCCTTGAGCCACAGCGCCACTTCCAGTTTTCTAGTGGTTTATTGGAGATAAGAGTCTCAAGGGCTTTCCTGCCCAGGCTGGCTTTGAACCACGATCC
>NW_012267226.1:26105753-26120208 GCF_000151885.1 Dipodomys ordii
CCAGTCATGGGGCCTGAACTCTGGGCCTGGGCTCTGTCCCTCAGATCTTCAGCTCAAGGCTAGTACTTTACCACTTGAGCCACAGCGCCACTTCCGGCTTTTTCTGCTTGTGTGGTGCTATGGAATAGAACCCAGGGCCTAATGTATGCACGGCAAGCACTCTACCACTGGGCCATCTTCGCAGCCCCCCAATTTAAAAAATTTTCAATAAAAGTGGCATAGAATCTGCATATAACACATTCTACCATATACCCAATTCATCTCTGGGTTAATTATAATATCCAATACAATGAAAATAGTTGTTATACAGTATTGTTTAAGGAATGACAGGAAAACCATATGCGTATGTTCACTACAGATGAAAACAGTTTTCCAAATATTTTCAACTAGTGACTGATGAAAACCATGTATGTGGTAAGTACAGAAATGGAAGGCCAACTAAACCTTAAGACGTACAAATTTACTGTGTTTAATATGTATATAGTAAAATGTACATACTCATTTGCATTTAACTGAAGATCTAATATGTATCTAGGTACATATATTATGCATATCTATACACGATAACGCCTTCGATGTTTCTGTTTGTTCGTTTGTTGGGGGGATGGGGACTGAAGCCAGCACTGAGGTTGCACCCCGCCCTCTGTTCCTCACATAGCTCTCACAGACGGTAGCGGCTGAGACCCAGCACCAGGGTCTGGCACAAAGACTCAAGGGGGAAAAAGAAGTGATCCATGGTAAGACTGACCAGGGAGAAAGAAATGTGTTGCCTGCAATTATACATTTGTTCTTCCTTCCTTTATTTTAATTTCTGCAACCCCTCCTATTGTCATTTTGTAACCTGCTGAGAAGCAAGACACAAACCAGTCTTTCTAAGGAAGAAAATTAGTAGCAGATGCAAGCTTATTTTCAATGGCATAAGACCAAATTTCCTGGACTTAAACACTCTGTTCCCTCAACGTTCTCTGGCTCCATCAACATACAGCTGTAGACTCTCACTATAATTCATAAACTAAAAATAGTTCCAAAAACTTAACAGTAAAAAACCACAGTTCCCACTGTATTGTTTGCTTTTTATCATACAATGAACAAAAGGTTTGAATACAGATGTTTTCTGAACACGACGTTTTAGACTACAATTTTTATAAAATAAAAATTATCTGCAGAGGATACACTGGATTATCAGCAAGTCTTTTACTACAATTGGTACTGGTTCAAAGTTGAATAAAGAAGGCATAGAATGTCAATTCTAGCAGAACACATTGGGATGGTGGTCTGAATGTATCACTAGTAACAATTCTGGCTAAGGTATTTGCAGCCAAATATAATAACTTCTAGTATAGAAAATGTTGGGTTTTTTTTTTTTTGTGTGTGTGTGTGTGTGCTATACAGAATCCTTCTCAGGGTAAAAATGGGATGTTGTCACCCAACCCCACACCAAGAAATCTTCTGGAAAAAGGGAAGGAAAAAAATTGGGAAGTTCCAGTCCTAGCTGTGGAACACCTGCAGGACTTCAGGCAAACCTGCCCTTGGCTGCAATTTCTTCTTTTGTAAAACAGTTCAGCGTGCCGAGGCCTAAAATAACTGGAAGCCCAACACTGCCACTTTTCACATTCTGGCCTTTCTCAGCCCCTGGTCCCAGGAGTGGCTCCCAAGGGCAATCACAATGACCTGGGTTCAAAGCTGCTCCATTTAACAGCTTGTATAACCCAAAAAGTCACTCATCCTTCCCAGGGCTCAGTTTCCTCATCTGTAGCATACCTGAAGCAATACCTGTATCTTGAAGGTTTGTTTGGAGGATTAAAAGAAACAATGTACATACAGATAATGTATCCAAAAGAGTGCTTGGCTCATAGTAATTACTCAGTTAGTGTTGGCAGCTTTGACTATCCCAGGCTGGCCTGAACTAGGACCAGAGGAGAAATATCAGGCGCAAACTTGCAAGCCACTTGAAGGATAAACTTAAGTCATGAGATCAACAGCTCTGAGACTGTCACTAACAGTGCTCATGAGATGGTAGCTCAGGCAGTTCTGGTTTTAAAGACTAGTGTGTGACTGTGGCCAGGCCTCAGGGGCCCAGACAATCAAGTACCCCGGCACCCTGTGGCCCCTCTTCACTGGCAGCTAAGCCTTCGGCTGTGTTTCTACCTGTCTCAGTTTCTGCATTCCACAAATAATAACCATGTTCCCCAACACTGGATTAAAAAAGACAAGGACAATTACATCATGGTTTATAAATGAAGGCAGCTTATGAAGTGAAATCTTGGAAATACTTTGATAGTTCTTTTGCATCTACCTTAAATCTTTACTTCTTTTGCTTGGGGTCTTTCTTCCTCTTCTTCTTCCATTACTACTGTCTGGAACTGAAGGAAGAAAAGTAAGGACTGTGGCCACATTCAACTACAGCCTGATATGGAAGTAATGTTTTATTCTTACATAGCCACTCCTCCTTATTTATGAATCAACTGCAGTGGCTTTTGGGCTACATGAACAGAGTTGAGTAGTTATTGCCTCAAAGCCTGAAATACTGACTACCTGGTCTGCAACAGAAAGATTGCTGATCGTGGCACAGAACACAACGAGTTCACAGATTGCCTATTACCATTTCGTTGAATATGTGGCAATCACCACTTCAGTCAACATTGAGCAAGTGTTTGTTGAATGCTCTAAGCAGCAGACACCGGGCCACGCTCTGGAAAGGCAAAGCTGGACTACAATGGTGCAGATGACAGACTGGCCCTGTCTTTGGTATGTGCACAGGACAGGGGAAGACAGGACATGATTACACAGTCACCTTTCCCAATGCGATGAGTCTATACAGAGGGGAACACAGGTGTGAGGAACATGTAAGGGGAAGATCTAATAGATCTTAGGAAGCCTACCCCAAACAACTGACCTTTAAGTTGAGGTCTTAAGTAGACTTTCTGGCTCTGCACTGTCAGGGCAAAAGGCGGCTCCCTGACACTACCTGAAATGCAAATGGATGAAATGCAAACATTCTCAGTCTACACTTACTCTATCCACTTATCTAGCTATGTACTGCAAAAGAAAAATGTGAACTATAAAAAAAGCTGGATGTTTAACCTTGAAATAGTAATTCTAAGCAAAACACATTTTAATGTAAATGAAGACCGTAACCCACGTTCACTTGCTTGACAGCAGACATCAACACTGGAAAAGCCAGTTCCATTCTTTATGCGTGGAAAATCAAGAGTCCACAGTGAGTGTCCTTTCCCTTCACACTGGGTGAGCACACACCGATGCCCTGTGGACGGAGGGCGCCTGGCTGCCGTGCAGGGGACCTGCTGCCCGTCAATGCTGACCAAGAGGGCTCAGGCGCCTCACCTGCTCCGCCTCCAGCTCAGGCGCCTCACCCCCTCCGCCCACCTTCCAGCTCAGGCTCCTCCCGGCTGGGGCCCAGGCCTATAAAACATCTTAAAGCTGCACAGTCCTGGGAATGGTAGTGGTCAGCCTAAAGGAAAGAGGCTAATGGAGGCAAGACAGCTTCCCAGGGGGCGGCAGCTCCCAGGCTGTGGCTCCGGGCTGCGCCGCTCACCGTCAGTACCTGGCTGGTCACTGGCAGATCTTGCACATGTCAGAGCCAACACCACCTCCAGCACAATCACAACAAGGTAAGAGGAAGGAATCTCTGAGGCTGCAGATGGGCTGGAGGTGACCCTCAACCCGTGAAGCTGCAAAACGTGTGGAGAGCCAGGCCTGCGCAGGGAACAGGCAAGCAAACACAAAGCAAGAGGAAGGTCTAGGCCTCCTCCTCCGGCGGGAGCTACGCTGCCTTCCTCCTTGGCGAGTCTGGTGGGGCAGGAAAGCCAAGCAAGCAGGCCTGCAGACGGGGCCCGGACACCTTAGGAACACCTTAGGGAGGGCAGAAAAAAGCCACTTCCTTTCCAAAGCAGACTCCACTCACGAAGATGCTGTACGGTTGTCTAAGATCTTAACGCACACCCATTTATAAAGTCCTCAGAACTGTGTAGAATTTGGAAAATAATTCATATAAATTGTAAATTTTTGTAAACAAAGTCTTTAAGTAACTCCATATAGAGGGATTCTTTTAGTCTAGGCCCTTCTCTATTTCATATTAAGACTTCATACATTTATAAACTACTGTGACTTTATAAAAGAAGAAAGGAATCAAGGGAACATAAAATGGATTAAGTTAATATCAAGTAGTTGCAGGTAGGGGTGTCTATTTCTTTTGTTTGTTTGTTTGAGACAGGGTCTCACTAAGTAGTTCAGGCTGGCTTTGAACTTGGAAGACTCCAGAGGGTGAGAGATGTGCACCACCATATCCCAGTATTACTTCCTTTTTAATTTCCTCCATCATGAGGTTTCAACTCAGGGCTAGGCAGGGTCTCTGCACTCTGTCTGTTCAAGGCTCGAGCTCTGCCACTCGAGCCACAGCACCACGTCCAGGTTTTTTTGTAAACTGGAGATAAGGGTGTCAGGGCCTTTCCTGTCTGGCTTCAAATCGTGATCTCGGCCTCAAGTGTAGCTCATGCCCTCCTGTGCCACCAGCATTCAACATTACTTTTCTTAATGAAAAAAAATTTTCTCGAGTGTCATTCTACTTAGAAAAAAAGTGGGGGTGGTGGAAGAAAAAGGACCAAAGTAAAAAGAAAAAAAGAAATTTGAATAGTTTTAAACTGTTTCTAAATAATTTTCCCTCATGTCTTGAGACGCCCTGCCTAGATTCCATTACATCACATAACAATACTGAGATATCCCTAAATACTTGAAAAGTGCTTCTGGTCTTTCTTGTCTATGCCATTGAAATAGAGTGGAGCATGTCTGCACAGAACACACCATTCCTTATAAAGTGGGAAGGGCCTTGTTGCCTAATTATGGAAATTACAACTCTGAGCCAGAAGGTAGTCTTCAGGAATGTGCCTGAGCTCATACAATATTAAACCCTAGAATTCCATCAGCACCAGCCTGGTCCAGAATAAATAGGGCCATCAGATGCAAGGGACTGACCTGAATTAAGTGACTAATGTACCCTAACAAGGGGGCAGGATGGCCACAGAGCACACAGAGCAAGCAGCGCTGTCAGTGACGGCTAGCGATGAGATGGCCAGAAAAGCAAGTAGCTTCGTATGAATCTGCAAGACTATGAAAAACATCCCCAACAAAACCCCAAACAATATTAATGTTCACTCGCCAACAAGATTTTTTAATCAAGTGGGGGGTTAAAAATTAAAATTGAATCATGAAGAAACTAAAAGAATCAAAGGAAATTAAACCCACCCAACAGTACTGACAACCAGAAACTTTGCCAATTATTTTCCAGTCATTAGCAGGTAGGGTGTGGAACCTATGCATCAAAGTGCCACTCTATAACATGACATGCTCTGGAAGCCACATCTGTGCTGACCGACCTCAGAAATCCATCAAGAAAAAATGGAATGCTGTAGGTTGAGAACCCAGTTGTCATGGTTCTCTTTAGTACTTTCATACCAGTCACTGTTCCCCTCAGCAACTGGATCAACATCTTTGTGAATAGTAGGCAGAATTTTTCTTCACTGTTCCTGGCTGAAATTAGTTCAGCAGCTTCTTGGAATGAGAAATGACACACCAAGATAGACAGTGTGGGGCTGGGAATGTGGCTTAGTGGTAGAGTGCTCGCCTAGCATGTATGAAGCCCTGGGTTCCATTCCTTAGTACCACACGAGTAGAAAAAAGCTAGAAGTGGCACTGTGGCTCAAGTGATAGAGCGCTAGCCTTTAGCAAAAAAAAGCTCAGGGACAGTGCCCAGGCCCTCAGTTTAAGTCTAAGGACTGGCAAAAAATAAAAAAATACGATAGTGCAATGATTTCTGTGGCTTACATGCTGCGAAAGAGGCAGCTAATCCAGACTTCTTCCTCAACCTGCCAGCCAATCCAGAGTTCCCCAACCTGCCAACCAATCCAGAGTTCTTCCTCAACCTGCCAGCCAATCCAGAGTTCTTCCCCAACCTGTCAGCCAATCAGAGTTCTTCCCCAACCTGCCAGCCAATCCAGAGTTCCCCAACCTGCCAGCCAATCAGAGTTCTTCCTCAGCCGGACACAAGTCCAGACCTCACCATTGGCCTCTTTTGCTTTCTCGAAGAAAAGAAGTTATGACCCATTAAAACAGTGAGTGTCAGGAAGCAGCATTTCTATTGGTGTTGCTACTCCTTGGACAAATTATAGCGAGACAGAGAGGAATTGTAGATTAGAAGGACAGAGGACACAGCAGACTGTATGCTAAATTACCACACAAAAAGCAATTGCCATCAGTCCCGCTGAAAACTGCTAGGATTCTTTTCCCCCAGCCACCACTAACTTGGGGGTAAACGGAGAGACTCACTCTGAGAAGCAAAATGCCCCTCTGCAACCATGTCTTCATGCTCCTCGTATTCCCTGCTAGACAGCTGCCTGTTGGCCGTCTCCAGTCGATCTGTGAACAAAGAGAAGATAATTAAAAGACTTATATATGAGTTTAAGCAAGGAGTCTTAAATAAAGGAGACTACAAGCACTGAGTACGAAGGGATACTCAGGCGGGAGCCCCAAAGTGAACTATTCTTGGGGAAGAACAATAAATGAATTCTAAAGAACATCTAAAGAAAGGCCTGAGATGCCACCTGTGCCCCTGTGCACCAGCAATGCTGGACAGGTTGAGACTACCTCACTGCTTCTGAACCCTAAACCTCCACTTTGAAATCCTCTCACAGACACGCAGTCTTCATAACCTCTAACCAAGCCCTACTCCAACTTTGACCAATAGCCCTAGATTTCATACAGTAACTACTACCTGAAAACAAAATTAATAAAAGTAACAAATTAATTCCCAGGTCAGAATGACTAATGGATGAAGACTATATAGTGAGTTCTACATTCACTCAAACCACTTGGCATATCTTTATTTATTCAATTAAATGATGCAGCTCAGCAAGTATTTATTGGATATGTGACAGCCAACAGAAAAAGGCTTAGGTCCTAACTAGTGGGGACTACTCATACATTGAGTGCTGGAATGTATGAGGCAGCTGGAAAATGGCTTGCTAACTGAAAGAGAGGCTGGGCACCGGTGGCTCACACCTGTCATCCTAGCTACTCAGGAGGCTGAGATATGAGGATTGCGGTTCAAAGCCAGCCCTGGCAAGAAATTCCATGATACTCTTATCTCCAATAAACCACTCAGAAGACCGGAAGTGGCGCTGTGGCTCAAGTGGTAGAGCACTCGCCTTGAGCTGAAGAGTACAGGGACAGTTCCCAAGCCCAGAGTTCAAGCTCCACAACCGACCCTCCCCCCCCCAAAAAAAGAGAGAGGTAAGAATTCATGGGTTGTATTATCACGTATCTTGGAAAGAAGAAGGCTGGAAGTAAACCACATAGAATTGATGTGGAGATGTAATTAAGCAATCCATGAAAAGAAATAAAAAAGCAAAAGTTCTGTTTTACTCGGCAATGAGTAACATGCACAAAATCAAAATGATGTGATAGTTGCTTGACCCCAAATCTGAGCATGATTTTGGGACAATATAAGAGAAAAAGTAATATAAATGAAGATATGACAAATAACTGCTTGAGGAAAAACACTGCTAGTAATAAAGTCACTGCTCTGGAGAATTGTAGGGCCACTAGGGTTCTCATAAGGTGTAAAAGACTTCAACAATCACATATATTCACGCATGCATTCTACTGAAAGCGGAGAACCACGAAGGCCCCTACCAGAAGGGAAAAGCTGAGAAAAGTGCTTACCTCTTAGAATGAACAACTGAGGTTATAAAGAGAAACAGAAAACTATTGTTTTAAAGTCCTTCAGAAGCGTCGAATTAAATAATTTTCATGTTATTAACAGAAAGATGCAGTGGCTTTTACCTTTCGAGGAGGTATGGGTCTTCTATCTTTCCTGAAGGGTGAGCATATGTCTAGCTTTATCCTCTACATTAGCTCTAGCAAGTGAGACTCTGGCTCCCAAAGAATTCTACCAGGTGACTCAGCCTCATCTGGAAAGGCAAGTGCATCCAACACTGGTCTCTAACGTTCCTAGTCAGACAATGGTGAGTCACATTCGCACACAGACTCTCTTCCGTCCATATCCTCCCGCCACGGCCACTTCAAAAGCTCCTTGCTGCAATGTCAATAAATAAGACAGAAGAGAAGAGCTCTGCTGTTTTAGCACCTCCACTTTCTCCGGGCTGATGACAGTTACAGGATTATCTGATACAGGAAGAAGAGCATGGTGGCAAAGCAATCTGGCTCTGGACCAAGCTGTCAACTACACAGGTAGTCAGGGTGGAGAGAATACAGGTAGAAGGTGACATGCCTCTAAGGTCTCTGTTGAAGTCGTGCAGTCTTCTGATTTCCCCTTCCAGCTTGTTTCTCATTGCCTTGTCCAGCGACTCTCGCTTAGTGGTAGACTTGACCAGACTCTCATAGGCTTCCGAAATTCTCTGAAGTTCTTTTTCAAACTGTAAGAAAGAACTGGCATTGAGGTGGCATCCACGCCAGTGTTTCAGGAACAGAGATGCTTAGCATTTCAGATGCACCTCACATTTCGTGTCTACCAAATTCCCGTGGAATCAATTTCGCCCCCATTCTGTCCTTTAAAGGTCAGTTAGGTTCCTGTCAGGACAGATGCCTAAGTCTGGCTAGACCCTCCAGTGTTACCTTGTAAGTTTCTCGGTACTGATACTAGGCATAAATCTAAACCCAATTTAAACCTCTTACATTTCGGTGCCCATGTGTAACTAGTATTACCATTCCAATTTAACACGAAAAGGTTAAAATATGGAAAGCCAAACACAACCAAAACCCAAACCTCTAGACGCTTAAGTGCAATACTCTGTCTTCCTATAGACCTTCTCCCCTGTCAGAGGCTTCATTACGAGTGATTACAGAGTATTTTTACTTCTTGTCTGTGAAAGTACCTCTATGAAAGATCAATGAGCTTTTAGCAAAGTGTAAACAAATGTACCACAGAAAGTCTCCATGTGTGCAGGAATTGAGAGATACAGGATTAAAATGTTATTTTTCTATATTGCACCAAATTGGAAACTTTAACTGAGGAATACTTGGCTTACAGCACATATAAATTGACAAGTAGCGGTAACTGCTGTAACAAGAGTCTAAGACAATCATGTTTTTGAAGATCCTTCAATTGTGCTTGAATGCAGGAGGAAAGGTGAGAGGTCTGTACATTTGGACACTTGCTGTGCTACTGTGGGAGAGGGAATCTGACGCAGAGCTGACAGAATGAAATTGCTAATGCATCTCACTGGGCTCCGGGAGGCCAGCACCACAATTTTGGTCCTTCTAGAGGAGAGTAGTGTCATGGAAACCTATTTTCTAAAGGAAACTACCTAGGTCAGAAAGCTGCTCACTGTGCTTCTCTGAATAACACACACACTAATGTGTGTTCATTCTTTGTTTACAATGTGTGGAGAGTCTCCTGGGCCTCAGAATACACAAAGAAACAAGATAATTCTCAACTTTAGCAGCTCACAGGCTAAGCTGGTGTGTACCCAACCACAGGCACCTATACAATATAGAGAGGTCTGAGGGGTATGATAGCAAAATGCCTTAAGACCTAGAGATGGCATAATTAATTTAACAGGGGAAGAAAAGGGGCTCCTTGAAAACTATCTCATTTCATTTGAAATAAGCCATGAAGGCAAATAGGAAATTTTCCTGTTTCTCTTCTAAGAAAGGTCAGTGGGTTTGGGCATTCTAGGCAGAAAATGAGCAAGAAGTATCATCATGAAAATAAGTCCACATCTATCTTCCGCCTCATGGATGGTTCGGGATGAGAATAGGTAGAAGTGGCAGGAGCCAGGACCAAAGGAAAGACTTCATGTAATAGGCAAGGTAGAGTTCTGGGAGGAAGCAGGGTAAAGAAGAGCCTTGGAGAGGTGGACTACAGCATCTTACACAGCAGGAATGGATGAAACAGAACACAATAAGTCTAGGTGCAAAGATAATGTAAACAGTTGAGCAACAGATTACAAGACATAAAGTAGGATGGACACATTAAAACACAAAACCTAAGGACACTGAAGAGCAAATTAGCAGGTCTTGGTGACTGGGTCTAACTGGTAAGGGAGAAAGCAATCAAAGACAAATAGTGTAGAAGATGGGTAATACAACGTAACCAAGATAAATGATGGTAAGAGAACAGGTTTCCTGAAGAAAGAAAACCTGTTTAGCAACAAAAATACTACGCTTGGGATCAGCAGAATATCAAAGACTTCCCATTAGCAGGTGGAGGTATAGGTCTGAAAATCAGGAAAGTATGTGCAGCATCATCAGTGAATGCATGACAAAGGTCAAGAATGAAGACAAGCCGGGCGCTGGTGGCTCACGCCTGTAATCCTAGCTACTCAGGAGGCTGAGATCTGAGGATCGTGGTTCAAAGCCAGCCCGGGCAGGAGAAACCGTGAGACTCCTATCTCCAATAAACTACCAGAAAACCGGAAGTGGCGCTGTAGCTCAAGTGGTAGAGCGCTCGCCTTGAGCTGAAGGACAGCGCCCAGGCCCCGAGTTCAAGCCCTACGACCAACCAAAAAAAAAAAAAAATGAAGACAAAACTGTCACAAGTCTAGAAACCCAAGAGAGAGAAGGCTGGGTGAGGGAGGAGAGAGACTCCAGTGGTATCCTAGGTCCAAGAAGTGAAAAGCTTTCAAAAGGGGAAAATCATAGCCAATGCTCCTAGAAGTGACAATACAGCCAAGACAGTCGGGTGAGGCTGGTGGAGAGTTAGAAGGCCCTTGGACCCAGATATCCACACTCCTTTTGCTAGCTCTTTAAATTTCCCTATGGCTGAACTTGCCAGAGTTGGCTCTCCACTATCTGCTATCTCCCAGGAAGCTTTTCTGTTCTTCCAGACACCATGACTTGTGGGTAACATGGTAGCACAGAGAATAGCATGTCCTAAGTTGTATTCACAGTGCTACTGCACAATGCTCCTTCCTTTTAATTTTGTTTTCAAAAGAGAGAGCTCCAAAACATCATTGTATGCTGAGGGGAGGTCTTTGTTTCTGGTCAGATGAGCATGAGCAGGGAGTGCCGACAAAGGCTGCAGAGCACCATCAAGTCATAAAAAGGCTCACCGACCCTGAGAAGGGCACTCATCCTGCAAGCCCAGGACACGGGAGGCCTTCCTGAATCACACCACCCGGAAGAACGCTCCCAGTCTCGACCGATACTGTAACGGAAGGCAGAGCCCCAACACGCAGTGCAGATTCAAACAGGAAGGACAGCCTAGAAAGAGCAGCACTACGATTCAAACAGATTACAGAAAGGAAAATGCCCAAATATAATTTTATGCTGATTAAAACGTTCATGTTTTCTTAAAAAGAACTACTGTGTGGCCTAGAAGATAAGCTAGGCCAGGCACCAATGGCTCATGCCTATAATTCTAGCTGCTCACGAAGCTGGGATCTGAGGATCACCATTTGATAAACTAGGTATCATTTATCTGGAATGCACAATATTTGAAAACAAGCTTAGAACTCTCCCCTGGCAGTCTGATTTCCCTCTGGGAAGTCTGCGGAAGTCGTGACAGCTGTCTCCCCTGGAGGCACACTGCCCATCCCTATCCTCCCCCCAACTTCCTCCTTCTGCCCTTTTATGCAACAGGAAAAACTACACCACCAGGATTTAAAATCCTAAGTTCTGAGCCTGGCTTCATCATAACCTCATAACTTAAGTCACATATCCTCCTTGCTAGAGATGTGTACAACAAAAATTTAGGGCTGCAAATTGACAACTGTCTTAACCTGTGATGGGACAACAGAACACAGTATTCACAGACGCATTTATAATAGTCCAGGGAGTGAAACAGTTGTAGATTCAAGAAGCAGAACAACTTTTGTCTTCTTGTTCAGCACTCATTTCATCCCTTTTGGCCACAAAGTCTAAGGATCATCCTCTATGCAAAGAAATTATACATTGGAAGACTTTATTTTTCTTTTCTTTTTTTTTTTTTTTGTCGGTCGTGGGGCTTGAACTCTGGGCGTGGGCGCTGTCCCTCAGCTCTTCAGCGCTCTACCACTTGAGCTACAGCGCCACTTCCGGTTTTCTGGTGGTTTATTGGAGATAGGAGTCTCACAGTTTCTCCTGCCTGGGCTGGCTTTGAACCGCGATCCTCAGATCTCAGCCTCCTGAGTAGCTAGGATTACAGGCGTGAGCCACCAGCGCCTGGCTAAGACTTTATTTTTCAAAAGACAAATGTACAGATAGGCAAGAGTGGTTCACACATCTGCAATCCTGGCCTGTCAGGGGCCGAGACCTGGAGGATGGCGGTTCAAAGACAGCCCATGCAGAAAAGTCATCTCCAGTTAACCAATTAACCTGAAAAATGCTACACTGGAGGTGAGCTCTGGCTAGACTGGCTCAAGCGGTAGAGCATCAAGCAGGAGAAAAGAAGCCAAAAATGAGGGTGTGAGGCCCTGAGTTCAAGACCAAGTATTGGCATAGGGAGAGCGGCAAAGAGACAGAGACACAGAGAATTGTACATCTAACACAAGAAAGAGGTACATGCTACTGGTCAGTAGAAAAGTACATAATAATGAGACAGTCAAGACCTCTCTGTACCACCCATGTAAAGGCCGCACCACAAGGTCCTCAGGGGAGGCTACAGAGCTCTCAGAAATGTCTGCCCTTGAGATGCTTTAGGGGAGAAGAAATACTGGGTTCCTTAGGTGTTGAGTGGGTCTTCCTAATGCTTGGGCTACACAAAGGAGGAGCGGTCCTGGAGGGTGTCAGAAACAAGCTGGAGCCAAAAGGTAACATGTTATGTTTGTCAACCTCTAAGGTCTCAGGTACAACCTCCAGGCAGCCCTGTTTGTTTCTGGCCCTCCAATAAGGGCAGCCAGAGCTCCCTGGAGTCCAGACCAGAGACTTGACTACAGGGAACTCCAGCCCTGCGGTAAAAACTCGGCCCAGACCTGCTTTGGCAGATCTGTGAACGTTTGTGCCATCAAATACACTGCTACCAGCTTTTTACTGACAGTGAAAAGACCACCTTACCTGTGAAAGTACCACTAAGTAATGACAGAGTCAGACCTGGGAGCGTGTGGCCAAAACACCAGTCTAGCCTGGACCACTGAGAATGGAGCGTACCCAACCCTCATGAAGAGAGCCTTTACCTGTGAGAGCACTGTGAGTATGCACACGGAACGGTCAGACAGGACCCTCTCACATGAGGCCAAAGGAACCATGGAGAGCGGCGTTCCTACTGTCTCTCCCTAAAGCCCCTATTTCCAGGACAGGATCAGACACTTAAGACTCAGCACTACTACCACATGTCCTCATCCCTTAGAAATGCAACTCAGGGTCCTGTGGCTTTCTTATTGAAAACAGACCTCTCTGTATCCTGCACACATCAGACCCAGGTGACATTGCTCTTGCTAGGGGGATATGTCTCTTCTTTTTTTTTTTTTTGTCGGTCATGGGGCTTGAACTCTGGGCCTGGGCGCTGTCCCTCAGCTCTTCAGCTCAAGGTGAGCGCTCTACCACTTGAGCTACAGCGCCACTTCCGGTTTTCTGGTGGTTTATTGGAGATAGGAGTCTCACAGTCGCTCCTGCCCGGGCTGGCTTTGAACCGCGATCCTCAGATCTCAGCCTCCTGAGTAGCTAGGATTACAGGCGTGAGCCACCAGCGCCCGACGGATATGTCTCTTCTTTACTCCAGCTCTTAGCAGGAAGTTCTAAGGATAAAAGGCTGCCATGCGATTTGATAGCTCCGTGACACCTGCAGGAGCTTCAGGGACTCAGTGTCGTCCATCCTCACAGGGGGCAAGGAAAGGAAGGAGCATGGTAACTGGCACCCTTCCCCGCTTCCTCTCTCCCTTCCCCTTTCTTTTTGTGGCACTAGGTTTTGAACCTAGGGTTCTCACACTTCTTAAGTAAGTCTACCACTTAAACGACAAACCTTCTAGCTCAATAACCTGTACCTGTGACCCTCCAGTGTCGAGGTAACATTGTTTTAGTTATCACTCAATGAAACAAACATGACCATCACAAGTTTCCCAAGATTCCTAGATTTAGAGGGAAATACTCTCCACTCATTCCCACGTTGCTGTTTCCTCTTCCGAGCCTGGGGAGCCCTACTTAGCCCCAGAGTCTGTCCCTACCAAAGCTGCTGCATACTCCCCGGCAGTATTAACTCACTCCCCTTTGGGAACACAAGCTCTAGCACTGCAGGCCTTGGGCACCAGGTCATACTTATTTTTGACTCCTTAAAGCCTTACACAGTTCCTGCACAAAAAGGGGCCGCAAGAAACACTGGCGAGTCAGTCCTCATCAACCCCTTGCCTCACGAAGAGGCGAGGAATCCATTCCTTCCAGGAAGCCCAGCCCCTTGCCTGGGAGTCACGTACCTTGTGCAGCGTGTCGGCATTGTCATAGTAACCCTGAAGCTCCTGGTGAAGCACGCGATTTTCCTCGGTTAGGATCTCCACCATCTGCTGGGCTC
>NW_012267226.1:26121218-26131590 GCF_000151885.1 Dipodomys ordii
CTTCCGGTTTTCTGGTGGTTTATTGGAGATAGGAGTCTCACAGTCGCTCCTGCCCGGGCTGGCTTTGAACCGTGATCCTCAGAGCTCAGCCTCCTGAGTAGCTAGGATTACAGGCGTGAGCCACCAGCGCCCGGCTGTTTTTTTTTTTTAAAGAAGGAAATAAATTGAACAGAGCAAGCTCCTATGACAGCGTGTGCTTCTGTTTTCTAGTAATATATATACTCATATGCACACACACACACACACACACACACACATACACACTCATCTCATATAATTAATTATGAAAGATCTAGGGAACTTTCATGAAGACTGGCATGTAGTAAGCTCTCCTGAATGCTAGCTCTTGTGTCACCATTGTGATAACTATTGTATTCCATGGTCCCTAAGACAGAATCCAGCCCAGGCATTCATGAGCAGCCCAGTAAACACTCTGTTCAGACTGAAGAGCTCTCTGTGTTTTTAGTGCAAGTGCTGCCAAAGTGAACATGTGCTCTGACAAACACTGAGCCCTGGTGCCGTGCCAGCCACCATGGATGGCATCAGCTCCTAATGCAGTGTCCTGTTCTGATCTTTGTAAACTTGGTATCTATCATAGTAAATCTATTTGGACAAGAAAAACAAGGCCCAGGAAGTCATCTGCAAGACACAGGGACAGATTAAAATAGACACAAGGTGTATAAGGGAAAGTCAATATAGGCATTCTGACTCAAGTTCTTGCTGTTCATTGCTCACAGAGAGTGCAGAGGAAAGGCAGCCATTCGTTGATGCTCTGCTCCTGTCTTCTAACATTTAAGGAGCTATCACTGTATGTACGATCCACATTCTAAAACGATGGCAACAGAACTTTTTTGTTTTACTTTCTTAATTAGCTTTAAGTAGCTGTCTGGAAGGGTTTCAATTCAAGGGAAGCCTTTTAAGTTTCAAGAGACCCTGGGATAGAGCCTAGGGGCTAGAAACCTGCCCACGTGGTTATGCCGGACTACAAACGAGATCATTTCCCACCGGTTAAGGTCCAGTCCACAGAAAGCACGTAGCTGGCACTCATTGGAGGTCTCTGCTGTCCGCCGGGTCCTACATTTCATGGCATGCTTGTGCCTCACCAGCCCTACAGTCCACATCTAGCCTTATTCTGTAAGTATGCACATCAAGGCTCAGAAAGTTCACACAATAAACCAGAGATCTCACACTCAATGTACAAGTGAGTTTCAAACACACTCATCATCCCACCAAGGTGTCTTAACTACACAGCACTGCTTCTTTTTTTTTTTTGGGGGGGTCCAGTCGTGGGGCCTGAATTCTGGGCCTGGGTGCTGTCCCTCAGCTCTTCAGCTCAAGGCTAGCACTCTACCACTTGAGCCACAGCGCCACTTCCGGCTTTTTTCTTTTTGCTTATGTGGTGCTGAGGAATCGAACCCAGGGCCTCAGGCGTGCAAGGCAAGCGCTCTACCACTGAGCCACCTTCCCAGCCCACAGCACTGCTTCTTAATATAAGGGATTATCTTTCAAGCTGTGGTTGAATTCTAGCTCTGCTACTGTAGCCACATAATCAGGAGTAAGCTTTTAACCTCTCCTTCACCTTTTTTTTTTTTTTGTAGGTCGTGGGGCCTGAACTCTGGGCCTGGGTGCTGTCCCTCAGCTCTTCAGCTCAAGGCTAGTGCTCTACCATTTGAGCCACAGCACCACTTCCGGTTTTTTTTCTGCTTATGTGATAATGCTCATGCATGTGAGGTAAGCACTCTACTACCGAGCCACCTTCCCAGACCCTCTTCTTCACCTTTGAGTGGTAGCCATAATAGTACCCACCTAAGAATTGTGATAATTAAATGAAATGATGCATACTCACTTGAAGCATCATACTTCAGGTCAAGAAAGCTTTGTCAGCCTCTGTTGTTATCATACACTACTACTGGGTATTATTCTGAAAAGAAAAATCAGGCACTGGTGGTTCACACCTATCATCCTAGCTACTCAGGAGGAAAAGATCTGAGGACCATGGCTCAAAGCCAGCCCAGGCAAAAAAGTCTGTGAGACTCTTATCTCAATAAACTACCCAAAAGTGGGAAGTAGAGGTATGGCTCAAATGGTAGAGCACTAGCGTTAAACAAAAAAAAGCTCAAGGGCAGTGCCTATGCCCTGAGTTCAAGCCCCGGGACTGGCACCAATTAAAAGGGGAAAAAAAGGAAGTTCCACCCTTGGGTGTCCCTTCCTCTTCAGAAGCTACACAGTTCAGGGGCTGGGAAGGTGGCTCAGTGGTAGAGCGCTTGCCTTGCATGCCTGAGGCCCTGGGTTCGATTCCTCAGCACTACATAAGCAAAAAAAAGCCAGAAGCGGCGCTGTGGCTCAAGTGGTAGAGTGCTAGCCTTGAGCTGAAGAGCTGATGGACAGTGCCCAGTCCCAGAGTTCAGGCCCCACGACCCAAAAAAAAAAAAAAAAATTAAAAAAAAAAAAAGAAGCTACACAGTTCAGACTTGGGAATCACAGTCTCTTCCCTCAGGCATCAGTGGGGCCTCTGGCACCACGGAACTCAATGTAGTGCAGAGTGCAGGGTGTTTCAGGGTGATGTCAGAACAGGACTGACTCTGTCTCATCCCTTCTTGGCCTACATTGCTCAAGACAGCAGCCAACAGCCACACAAAGCTACTGATCACTGGAGATATAGCTAGTCCCTGTGCTAAACAGAGTCTCAATACAAAAAAACCAAAGTATATCTCATTAGCTTTTATATTATCTGTTAAATAATATTTTGGATATGACAGGTTAACTAAAAATGTTTTTATGCTTTTAACTAAATATCCATCAAAAAATAAATTTCATCTGTATCTTTTAACATCTTAAAAAGTGGCAGCTAGAGTTGGGCACCAGGGGCTTATACCACCAGCTACTCAAGAGGCTAAGATATGAGAACGGTGATTCAAAGCCAGCCCAAGCAGGGAAAGCTCATGAGGCTTAACTCCAATTAATTGCCAAAAAGCTGAACATGTTTCTAGCTCACACAGCAGGGCACTATCATTTATCAAAAAAGCTCAACAACAGTGCTCAGGCCCTGAGTTCAAGCCCTAGGACCAGCACACATTAAAAAAAAGTGGCAGCTAGACAACTTTACATGAGACATGAAGCTCACGTGCTAACTGTTCTAGACCACACTGCACTGCACCAAAGATCTTCGCTTGTGAGGATCCAGAGTGTGGAGAGCACCAGAGCGGTGCCGACCAGCTCTCCCGGCCCCCAGCCCCAGCCCCAGCCCCACCTGAGGGGCAAGAATGGCAAACGCAAGCTGTCTTCACCATGACACACGTTACGTCTTCTACATGAGCCACCAGCCTAATCTCTAGCAAAAATGATTGGCTGACAAAGCTTTGTAAAGTATGACAAGAAGAGAATAATAGATGCACGATCTGACTAAGTCACTCACAAAAGAGAAGCTAAAGTGGCTACATATTTTCCGCATAAACTGATAAAGGAAGAAATACAATGAAAGTATTTTTCAGTTTAGAAGTAATAACAATTCAGTTAAACAAACTTTACTGAGACCCCAAGCAATGAGTTTAAAAATATTTCCCACGATACAATACGTATTAGAATTTTTCCTGTGTAAAAATTCAATGTGTTTAAGAAAACAAAAAAATAAATAAAACAAAAGCCCCAGACTAAAGGCATGGCCTCCATGCAAGGGACGACGGGTTTCTCCGATTTTTCAGACATTTTATGTAAGGAGTATGTATAGCTATATGTTAAAACATAAACCATTACCTGAGTAATACATGTGCATCACAGAGAAGAAGAAACTATAAGAATCAAGAAAAGGAAACAAACTGAAAAAACAAATAAATGAAATGATAAAGGCCCTAAATTTTGGCCATGAAAAGGTTCAAATTTAGATACTTTTCATTCAGTAAAAACACTTCATATTTATTGGGAGTTCTGCAACTTTCCGTATTTTCTAGAATGTTCTGATTCTCAAAGCAACACAGTAAACAATTGGTTTCAAACATCAATTATCTCTGCATAAGGAAACTGAAGGCAATACGGCTTTCCTTCCTTTAGGTGAGCAGGAAAAATGATGGGAATTACGTGCATTTTTCAATTATCCACAATGAGCATGTTCTATTTGTGGAAGTATGTCAGTTGGCTTGAGGAAAAACTGGCTATAACAAATTATGGATAAAGAAACAAGTGGTGCATGCCAGTAGACCAAGTTATTGAGTAAGTTGAGGCAGGAGATCACGTGAGCCCAAGTGCTCAAGACCAGCTGAGCACCATGGTGAGCCCCCCACTTCTGAAAGGGCAGGCAGAGGCAGAGGGAGGAGAGGGAGACAAGGTAGGAGAGAGAGGAGAGAGAAGAGAAGGGGAGAGAGAGGATAGAGGCAAATAGGGGAAGGGGGAGAGGTGAAACTATGGTTTTCAGAACTTAATTTGCTGGCACGTCAGGGGACTAATCCACTTGAATCCCTTTGGTCAGGTAAACCCAAGTTTCACAAATGTTCAAATCAAGTCTCTACGGTTGGGTAAACTAAGATCAAAATGATTGCTATGTAAATACAGATAACCCTCTTGTTTAGAATAGTTGTTCCCTTAATGAATTATAGCTGGAATTGTCAGGTTTCTTGGGAAAGTAACTTGAACTTGACCCTAATGTCTTAAAATTCCCACACTTGCAGACCTGTGTGTCAGAACAAAGGGCATTTTACTTCTCTTACCCAGTAAGTCAGCCTACATACCACAAAACTCCTGAGTTCTGATACTGGTCTTCTAACACGCTTTCATGGTAGCATTAAAACAGGGCTCATGGCCTTCCTTTCACTAGGGAAGATGTGTTTGTGTTGACTGAACAATTCTAGATTTGATTTACCACCTTTTGGTCCTATGTACTAGCTCATTCCTTATGGCCTAAGCTGCAAGTAATTTAACATTTTGGAAACGTATCACTCAAAACTCTCCCCCTTCCTTCAGCCACTTCTAACTATGGGACCACCAACGTTTCTTTCTTTTTCTTATTTCTGCTGCCAGGTCATGGGGCTGGAGCTCGACCTGGGCGCTGTCCCTGAGCTTTTGTGCTCAAGGCTAGCACTCTACCACTTGAGCCACAGTACTATGTTCAGCTTTTTGTGTTTCATGGAGTCTCACAGACTTTCTGCATGGGTTAGCTTCAAACTGCAATCCTCAGATCTCAGCCTCCTCAGTAGCTAGGATTACAGGTGTGAGTCACTGGCACCTAGCCAAAGTTTCTTTTTTATAATACAGCACATACTACATACATGCCAAACATGGACCCTACCAGGAGAAAGACCTCCCATTTAGCATTATCTTTTTGGCTGTCAGAGGACAAGTTCTCCCCAATTAACATAGTACACTGCAAATCCCTTGCCCTGAAGAGAAGAAAAAGGGTGCTGGTAGTAGGCCTGTGACAAGAAGTGAGAATCTGTGTAAGGAAATCCTCAGCATGGTGTAAGACATTTTAGTTAGCCTAGGACACAAGAGCCGGGCTGAATACTTCTACCCTAGTGCTTTTATTAAATAGCTATGCACTTAAAATCAAAGTAACACATTCAGAGATGAACAAAATATTAGTAAATAGGCATCACTCTTCTTTTTCCAGGGCTGAGGACCGAACCCAGGGCCTTGCGCGCGCTGGCAGGCGCCCTTCCGCCGGGCTAAACCCCCAGCCCTGGCATCACTCTTCTTTCTGCTTCTGGAAAAACTAGTGCATCATCTACCAGACAAGCCTTCTTCTGTGCATCAGAGCAGAAAGAAGGGTTTGTAAGCAACTGTGTCAAAAATGAAAACAAGAAATCCAAATTCTTACTTTTCTCCTAAGTTCTCTCTCTTGTCTCTTCAGATCTTTCTGTCTGAGGCAAAAAGAAGTCTCAAACATCGTGAATTGAGCCAAACCACTCGTATTTGTTACATCCTGTGCTCAAGTCTGCAGCATGGAGCAGGGGGATGGAACTAGATGACCTCCACCAGAGGCCTCTCCTGTGGTCTTAAGGGTCTGTGATATGGCATTTGTATAGCCAACAGGCAGCCTAACAGACAGAAGAACATGCCAGGAAAATTCAGAAGGACTCTGCTTGTCTCCTGGGCCAAAATTAAGTTGAATACACACGATGTTGAGTTTCAGGTCCAACCCTTTGCCATCAGATGGCATCAGAACAAGAAGAGTGTGGGCAGCTTTGTCTGCTCAGCCAGCTAAGGGCTGCACTGCTGGGGCCAGGCTGGCTGGCCACAGGCAGGCTCACAGAGTGGCCTCATAGCGCTGGAGCCAGACTCAACGGCCAGCCGGCGACAATCTCTCAGACACTGCCATGTGTCACATCAAACCAGCCGTCTAGCTTAGCAATGCACTCAAATTTCTCATACATTTTTCCTTCTAACATCATAACTTCAAGACAAATGACACTTTCTACAAAACCTGGGTCAGCATCTAGGAAGTGTTTCCCCAACTGGGCATTTCGTCAGCTCCTATTACACCTACTGCTAAATGACAACAAGCAGAATAATCCTCTTCCTGCACTGCCACTTAACAAATATTAAAAGTGTTATGCAGTTGGGCAACTTCATTTGGGGAGATTTTCACCCTTTATTGAGCTCTCTAGAGGCTGAGTTAAATGTTCAGGGAAAAAGTGAAATATCACAAGCTCTGATTGATGTTGAAGTAACACCAGGTATTATTTTACACAAGTGAGGTAAATCACTATGATGAAAACATCATCAGGGATTTGACAGCTTTTGAGTTTGAATCTCTCCTTTGAAATAGGAACCACAGAAGGAAAAGAAGCGCTCCCAGGCCCCGTCTGGCGTTCCCCGGCAGTCATATCAGGCCCACTAGGCAAAATGTGTTCCACCGTCCGTCAGAGGTCTTAGAGCTAGCTGCTTCAGAGCAGGCACTCGCCACCCAACTGCAGCCCGGCATCAGAGCTGGGGAGCAAGTGGCAGACTGGGCAGCACACTCTGCTGGCCCCCACTGGCTCCTCCCTGGTGTGCTTGAGGTGGAAGGTGTGCCCCAGGGCACGTCCAGCACCCATCGCTGAGTACTCAGGGGCAACCCTAGAATGAATGTCCAGTAACCGTAGGAGCCATGAGTTCTGTCTTCTCATGCTCTATGCTGCATAAACCCAGCCACATCCAAGCACTTTCCCAACTGCCACATTCCCAACTACTGTCTGTTTTCATCTAGTCTATATGGAATCAATCATAGAATCCTATCAGTTCTGTTTCCCTAACTTTTTTAGGGGGCGGGGAGGTCGTTCATGGGGCTTGAACTGAGGGCCTGGGCATTCTCTGAGCACTTTCGTTCAAGGCTAGCACTCTACCACTTTGAGCCACAACTTCATTTCAGTTTTCTGGTGGTTAACTGGAGACAAGAATCTCACAGGGAATTTCCTGGCTTCAAACTGCAATCCTCGGACCTCAGCCTCCGGAGCAGCTAGGATCACAGGAGCGAGACACCAGTGCCCAGCTTCCTTGACTCTCTTAACACATAGTATTTCTTTATTCCTACTGCCTCAAGCTTCATATACCCTTGTGCATCTTTCCTGGCCTCACGGTTCCTCAGTCTTTCCTCTAATACATCCTACACAGCAATGTTCAGCCCTTAAGCATCAATGCATAGTCCCTAACTGTTTGTGGATAAATTCTAAATTTCTTAGTATGACCAGCACCCACTAGTGCTGAGTTCCTGTTCAAACACATCATCTGTCATTCTATCACACTTAGTCTGTGTTACTGTATGGCAAATCTTCACGGCCTATCTCCAGTTCCTGTAGTTATGAACAATACTACCTGCTGTTCCCTTAGCCCTTTCTGCACACTTCTCTCCTAAACACACTGGACCCGGTGATCTCTTCAGATACTTGTTTCCCTAGAAATAATGGAACAAGAAGCTGGGGGCAGTGACCCTGTCTTTCTCTCAGAATGGGGCACAGGGGTGCAAAGAAGACATCCTCGTAAGTGTTGCTGATTCTATTAATTAAGCCAGGAGAGTGAAAAGATGCCCTTCATCAGGGTACTTGCATCTAGTCTCTTGTGGCCTGAGAGCTGGTGCTGTGACATTTATTAATCTCTCCAGGCTTTGGTTTTCCATCTGCTGAATGACTGATCCACAGTCTCTTTAGTACTTCCATTCTAGCATTCAGACTATCTTCCTTTAAACCTACAACAAAGGGAATATGAAGCCCTCTAGGAACCTGGGCAGTCTACAAGGCCAGGCAGGAAGCTGCTCTTCTGCAGGCCTCTAGGCCGAGCTCCAAAGGCTCCTGGGGAAGGCTGCTCTCTAGCACCCTTCCTCTCGTCAGCCTCCGCTGGGTATGAAGAAAATCATAGCTGCTTGTACTGTTTCAGACTACAAATTTCAGCCCCAAAGCATCTTATTAAATACTATGCACGAGTTTTAAAAAAAAAGTGAAAAGAACGATCATCCTTGCTACTTGCAAGTACTGAAAACGCAATTGCTGACTTGAGCCCCTAGGCTTCCCAATCACCTGGTGACACCGTACTCCGGAGGCGGCTGGTACCTCAGGACGGCCACTTCTGTTCTCACAGGCTGAGGGGCAGGGTACGGTGTCACCATCTCATGGAGCACCCCAGGGTGCTGGTCGTTGTAGAAAAGTCCGTGATCCTGGTTCTTGTTGACGGGAGACACCATGGGCTTGGTCTTGAAGGGGTAATCGGGTGGAGGGCCGCGCGGGTCCAGGGCTTTACTAGCAGGCGGGGCTGGGTTCGGTCCCCCTCCGGCTTTGAACCCCTTTCCATTCCCCGATCCAGGGAGGTGCTGCTTGGCACCATTCCTCTCCAGTGAGAGCTGCATGATCCTCTCGCTGAGCGAGCGGACATGGCCCTGCTTCAGCTCCTTCAAGGCGTCGTCCTTATGTGCGTGTCCGCCGTGGGCGCGGTTCACTGTGGGCCTTCCCTCTGTGCGCGACTTCTGGCTGGTGCCCCCCGCCATGTAGTAGCCGTGGCCCACGGGTGTCTGCTGCTGCTGCTGCTGTGTTTGCTGCTGCTGTGTCTGCTGCTGCCCTCTGAAAAACTGGGACTGGGCTTTGGCCTCCTCGTACGTGGGCAGCTCCTCATTGTTCTGCTGAGGCTGTGTGGGCCGGACCTGCCTCTCCATCGCCGCACTGTCCACCTGGCGTTCTTGACCCTGAGGCTCCTGGCGCGCTGACGGGTAGACCATTTGTGGCTCTTCTTGAATGAGGGTTTCCGTGGAAGAAAAGCTGCTTGCTGCGTGAGGAGGTCCTGCACTCCCTGTGGCTTGGTGCTGAATGGCCAGCAAATTCATGTTCTCGGTAGGGGTGCCATAGCGCAGTTGTTCCTGGATCAGCCGCTGTAACACTGTTCCAGCAGCCACATCCTCCGAACCTCTCATTTCCACCTCTGAGATCCTCAGGAAGTTTCAAAGAGGATCTTCAACTAAAGGATAAACACAGGAAAAGACACATCAGGCCATTCCCCAGGAAACGTGTCTCTGTGTGGTGAACAATAAACATTTTAATTACAGTAGCATTTAAAGACAAATGTCAACTATACCATCAGTTTCATCTCCCCTCTGATATCTCACGGACCTATTTCTCTAACTCCCAGCACGTCCCCTTTTCCCCCCACCTCCCGACTTTTGATTCCCTCTCTTTGTACCCACTACTCCTGAACTTTTGTATCCTTCAAACCCTCCCTCTTTCCTTTAACTTCTCCACCTGTCTCTCTTCTTCACCAGGAAAACATATCCAACTCTTTCCCATCTTAAAAAATAACAATTTTTAAAGCCCAAACCAATACACACACACACACACACACACACACACACACACACACACACACACTTCTATTGGCTCTACCATAGACTTTTCATTGTTACCCTTCATCTCCCTTTCCTTGTCTTCACTAAGCAACCTATACAACCAAAATCTCAAATGCTCTGATTAGTAACAAAACCCAAGAACAGCGTCTGGCTCTCACTGACCTACACACAGGGATATTTAGGAGATGACTGCAGAAGAAATTAAGGAATTCTATAGGGCTGGAGGAATGACTCCACAATAGTACATCTATGTATGAAGCACAAGGCCCCAAGTCTAAACCCCAATTTTATAGACTGGACACTAAAACTGAGCTTTGATCATTAGATTTGCCCTGACTCCTGGCAAAAAAACAAACAAAACAAAAGAAAAACAACAACAAAACTTACTGCTATGATCTCAGGCAAATTATTTGGCTTTTCTGCATCTCTCCTTTGAAAAATAGGGAGATTAAATATCTGCCTCACAAGAATGTCGTCAAACTTATCCCTTAGCATTAAAGAATGCAAGCTATAATTGAATGTAAATGCAAAAGTCCAACAATAAAAATAGATTGTCAAGGCAGGAGCCAGTGGCTCACA
>NW_012267226.1:26131640-26137397 GCF_000151885.1 Dipodomys ordii
GCCCGCTGACGGAGGTCTGGGAGGACATGGGGCTGTGCTGCTGCACTGTTGAAGGGAAGGGAAGCTGGCACGGGCGGCTGGTGACACCGTACTCCGGAGGCGGCTGGTACCTCAGGACGGCCACTTCTGTTCTCACAGGCTGAGGGGCAGGGTACGGTGTCACCATCTCATGGAGCACCCCAGGGTGCTGGTCGTTGTAGAAAAGTCCGTGATCCTGGTTCTTGTTGACGGGAGACACCATGGGCTTGGTCTTGAAGGGGTAATCGGGTGGAGGGCCGCGCGGGTCCAGGGCTTTACTAGCAGGCGGGGCTGGGTTCGGTCCCCCTCCGGCTTTGAACCCCTTTCCATTCCCCGATCCAGGGAGGTGCTGCTTGGCACCATTCCTCTCCAGTGAGAGCTGCATGATCCTCTCGCTGAGCGAGCGGACATGGCCCTGCTTCAGCTCCTTCAAGGCGTCGTCCTTATGTGCGTGTCCGCCGTGGGCGCGGTTCACTGTGGGCCTTCCCTCTGTGCGCGACTTCTGGCTGGTGCCCCCCGCCATGTAGTAGCCGTGGCCCACGGGTGTCTGCTGCTGCTGCTGCTGTGTTTGCTGCTGCTGTGTCTGCTGCTGCCCTCTGAAAAACTGGGACTGGGCTTTGGCCTCCTCGTACGTGGGCAGCTCCTCATTGTTCTGCTGAGGCTGTGTGGGCCGGACCTGCCTCTCCATCGCCGCACTGTCCACCTGGCGTTCTTGACCCTGAGGCTCCTGGCGCGCTGACGGGTAGACCATTTGTGGCTCTTCTTGAATGAGGGTTTCCGTGGAAGAAAAGCTGCTTGCTGCGTGAGGAGGTCCTGCACTCCCTGTGGCTTGGTGCTGAATGGCCAGCAAATTCATGTTCTCGGTAGGGGTGCCATAGCGCAGTTGTTCCTGGATCAGCCGCTGTAACACTGTTCCAGCAGCCACATCCTCCGAACCTCTCATTTCCACCTCTGAGATCCTCAGGAAGTTTCAAAGAGGATCTTCAACTAAAGGATAAACACAGGAAAAGACACATCAGGCCATTCCCCAGGAAACGTGTCTCTGTGTGGTGAACAATAAACATTTTAATTACAGTAGCATTTAAAGACAAATGTCAACTATACCATCAGTTTCATCTCCCCTCTGATATCTCACGGACCTATTTCTCTAACTCCCAGCACGTCCCCTTTTCCCCCCACCTCCCGACTTTTGATTCCCTCTCTTTGTACCCACTACTCCTGAACTTTTGTATCCTTCAAACCCTCCCTCTTTCCTTTAACTTCTCCACCTGTCTCTCTTCTTCACCAGGAAAACATATCCAACTCTTTCCCATCTTAAAAAATAACAATTTTTAAAGCCCAAACCAATACACACACACACACACACACACACACACACACACACACACACACACTTCTATTGGCTCTACCATAGACTTTTCATTGTTACCCTTCATCTCCCTTTCCTTGTCTTCACTAAGCAACCTATACAACCAAAATCTCAAATGCTCTGATTAGTAACAAAACCCAAGAACAGCGTCTGGCTCTCACTGACCTACACACAGGGATATTTAGGAGATGACTGCAGAAGAAATTAAGGAATTCTATAGGGCTGGAGGAATGACTCCACAATAGTACATCTATGTATGAAGCACAAGGCCCCAAGTCTAAACCCCAATTTTATAGACTGGACACTAAAACTGAGCTTTGATCATTAGATTTGCCCTGACTCCTGGCAAAAAAACAAACAAAACAAAAGAAAAACAACAACAAAACTTACTGCTATGATCTCAGGCAAATTATTTGGCTTTTCTGCATCTCTCCTTTGAAAAATAGGGAGATTAAATATCTGCCTCACAAGAATGTCGTCAAACTTATCCCTTAGCATTAAAGAATGCAAGCTATAATTGAATGTAAATGCAAAAGTCCAACAATAAAAATAGATTGTCAAGGCAGGAGCCAGTGGCTCACACCTGTAATCCTAGCTACTCAGGAGGCTGAGATCTGAGGAATACGGTTCAAAGCCAGCCAGGGCAGGAAAGTCCATGAGACTCTTATCTCCAATTAACCACCAGAAAACTGGAGGTGGCACTGTAGGTCAAGTGGTAGAGCGTTCGCCTTGAGCTGAAGAGTTGAGGGACAGCGCCCAAGCCCAGATTTCAAGCCCCACAACCGACAAAAAAAAAGATTGTCAAAAGTTCACGTAAGATGAATTTGCCAGATAATTGTAATAAACAATGAATATCCTAGGAAAAGAGATCAAGGTGGGTTAGAATGGTCCACTCATTCACTTAGCAAAAATGTCTTCAATCTTTTGTATGCTGGTAGATGTTGGAAGTATGAGACTAAAGGGGAAAGAGCATATACCCTTGGGTAACAGATCTGAATGAATGGAAACTCTTACTAAAATTCAAATAAGAAATAAATAAGCTAAGATAAAAATGCAATTCTCATAGAAAATAATGTGGATAAAAAAATTAAAAGTTAGGGGCTGGGAAGGTGGCTCAGTGGTAGAGCGCTTGCCTTGCATGCCTGAGGCCCTGGGTTCGATTCCTCAGTACCACATAAGAAAAAAGAAAAAAGCCGGAGGTGGCGCTGTGGCTCAAGTGGTAGAATGCTAGCCTTGAGCTGAAGAGCTGAGGGACAGCGCCCAGGCCCAGAGTTCAGGCCCCATGATCGGACCCAAAAAAAAAAAAAATTAAAAATTAAAGCTATTGAACTACTTTTTCACTGGAGAAAGATAAGTTGTAAGTACATTTGTCAAGAACCCTAAGTTCCTACCCAATTTTTTTAATTCTCTTATTGTTTTACCAGTCTCAAAAGCCTTCATAGATAGGCAGTTATTACAAAGGAGATGGTTCCTTCTATACTAGTTTTTAATTATATCTTCTGAATTTATTACTTGCAAAAAAAAGAGAAAAAAAGAAAAGAAGTGTGTAAGATTCTGAGAAACAGTAGGAAAAAGAGACTAAGTGATATAACTCTGAAGTTCTTACATCATAGGACATGATTATAAATAAAGCACTTGCCAAAAACGAAACCAATACTCTCACATGTTTATTTGTAACAGGAGGATAGGAAGTAAGGGGAGATATGCACTGCAGTAGTCCCTGCTGATGCTTGGAAGATATACTCCAAGACCTCAAGTACCAAATCTTTGTTTTCCTGTATACACATAGGATGAAGTGTAATTTATAGATTATGCACACAAAGAAATTTTAAACTACTAGTAAAATAAAACATATGCAATAAGGCTATCTGAAATATATAAATTGGTGATTTCTGGTATTTTTCATTTAATATTTTTCATGTAACATTTGCAGACTTCAGTGAACCTCATGTAATTGAAAGCTATGGAAAATGCAGACAAAGATAAGGGCTAAAAATGAGAAAGAGGGCCTTTCTGGTCCCAATACCAATGACAGCAGTAGGACTTACCAACTTTCTTCCTGATGCTAGTCTTTGCCTCTACTGTCAAAGAAGATGCTTTACGTCTCCCAAAATAGAGGTGGAAGTCTGGATAAAAGTGGTGTGAGTCCTGTTGGGTCTGCCCAGGACTGCTGGGGCTGTAACAGACGGGAGGCAAAGCTGCTAAAAGGAAAGGAAAGTTCATGTTAGTGCTGATGAAGTGTGACTCACAAGCACACAAGTCATTCTCCCACACTTCCACTGGTGGCAGAAGCTCTGTTTTCCGGATTCATGAAATTCCAAAGTAACTATTCAGAATGCTTCCAAGTCCAACCACCAAACAACCCATGAGTTCATTCAACAGAAGTTTTCAAGAGTCACTAAGTGAAGACACATGCTTTTTCACACTTCCCAGTTCCAAGAACAACACTAGTAAAAGTCCTCAGTGGAATTAGGGCCACAGTTTCCGATGGTCAAGTTGCGGGGCAGGGGGGAGGAGGAAGTGAGAAGATAAGAAAAGGAAAACTAAAATGGGAACAGCAGCTGTGTCCCAAAATACATGAAGGGTACAGAAAAGCCGTTTGGGTCACTTTGCAAGGCTCTGTGCCAGTAAGAGAACATCTCAGCCCAGGACAGAGTGTATTTTCCCTCACTTGAAGGTTTCTAAAGTCTCAGTGGCAGCATGGATGGAGCTTGGGTTCTGGGGTTCAGACAAGTGAAGGCCTTTCAACTCCAGTTAACCTCCTCAACACAGAAATCAGAGTGCACTTCCTGTTCCATTCCAATTAAATGTGACATGGTGCTCTGTCCTATAGTCACCAACAAGAGACGCCACGCCAGAAGTACTGATAGCACACGTGCCTCCACTCCAGAAGTACCATAGCACACATGCCACATCTGTGATACTACTCCAGAAGTACCATAGCGCACATACCACATCCATGCCACCATGCCAGAAGTACCAATAGCATATCCATATCCATATCCACCATATCCATGCCACCACTCCAGAAGTACCATAGCACACGTACCACATCCATGATAACACGCCAAAAGTATCACAGCACACATACCACATCCATGATACCATGCCAGAAGTACCATAGTGCATGTACCACATCCGTGACACCATTCCAAAGGTACCATAGTGCACGTACCACCACATCTGTGATACCACTCCAGAAGTACCATAGCACATGTACCACATCCATGATACCACTCCAGAAGTACCATAGTGCACGTGCCACATCCATGATACCACTCCAGAAGTACCATAGTGCACGTGCCACATCCGTGATACCACTCCAGAAGTACCATAGTGCACGTGCCACATCCGTGATACCACTCCAGAAGTACCATAGTGCATGTGCCACATCCGTGATACCACTCCAGAAGTACCTTAGCGCACGTACCACATCCATGATACCACTCCAGAAGTACCATAGTGCACGTACCACATCCGTGATACCACTCCAGAAGTACCATAGTGCACGTACCACATCCGTGATACCACTCCAGAAGTACCATAGTGCCAAGTGCCACATCCGTGATACCACTCCAGAAGTACCATAGTGCCAAGTGCCACATCCGTGATACCACTCCAGAAGTACCAATAGCACACAGACCATATCCATGTCACCACTCCAGAAGTACCATAGTGTACATTCCATACCCGTGCCACCACTCCAGAAGTAGCATAGTGCATGTGCCACATCCATGATACCATGCCAGAAGTACCATAGCCCACATGCCACATCCATGATACCACGCCAGAAGTACCAAAGTGCACATACCACGCCAGGAGTACCATAGTGCACGTACCACATCTATGATACCACACCAGAAGTACCACAGCACACATACCACATCCATGATAACACACCAGAAGTACCATAGCGCATGTACACATCTATGATACCACACCAGAAGTACCAAAGTGCACATACCACATCTGTGGTACTATGTCAGAAGTACCATAGCACACATGCAACATCCGTGACACCACTACAGAAGTACCAAAGTGCACGTGCCACATCCATGATACCATGCCAGAAGTACCATAGTGCACAAACCACATCTGTGATACCATGCCAGAAGTACCAATAGCACACATACCACATTCATGATACCACTCCACAAATACTGATAGTACACACGCCACATCAGTGATAACTTCTAGCAGGGTAGGTTGAACCTGCTCTGACTTCACTGTATAAGAACTAAGTTTACGGCTCTTTTTGGAGAAATAAATAACTTAGTTTACTCTGGGAAGTGATGCTAGTTTTTAAAGTCCCTGCCCAAAAGATAATCCCATTAGGGTGGGGGGGGGAGGGGGGAAGGAGAAGGATTGGG
>NW_012267226.1:26138963-26141193 GCF_000151885.1 Dipodomys ordii
GAAGTGGCACTGTAGCTCAAGTGGTAGAGCGCTCGCCTTGAGCTGAAGAGCTGAGGGACAGCGCCCAGGCCCAGAGTTCAAGCCCCACAGCCGACAAAGAAAAAAAAGTCAGTACACAATATCAAAATTTAAGTCTTTAGTCAGATGTGGTTTCACATACCTGTAAACTCAGAACAGATCAGAGCAGGAGAATCACACATTCAAGGCAAAACTGGGCTGCAGTAGGAAATTCAAGGCTGGTCTGGCAACTAACTCAGTGAGGCCCTATCCCAAAATAAAAACAACAAAGGGCTGGACCACATTTGGTTAGTTGCCTGACTATGCAATCCCACAGCCCAATTCCAGCACCAAGAAACATAAACAACTAAAAATGTTATTCTACAAAGTGTCCCAGAAAGAGAATCCCAGGGATGATATATATTCAAACCACACACATACAAAGGACTCACATCTATGCTACACAAAGTCAGAATCCAGCAGTAAAATAAATAATCCAGTTAGAAAATGGGCAGAAGACATGAATAAACATTATACCAAAAACACATAAATGGCAAATAATAAGCACAGGGAAAGCTGTTCAAGACCATTAGCTATTAGGGAAATGCAAATTAAAACCACAACAATATTAAAACACTTGGAGCCCAGGGAAGAAAGTGCATGAGACCCTGATCTCCAATTAACCCTAGAGAACTGTAACTGTAAGATCTGAGCACACTATATATTGATGGCTACTTTAAAAAAGGAGTTCAAATCTGCATTAAAAAATCAGCAGGGTACATTTCCTCCACACTATTAAACACTGTGGTGTAACCCTTGGAGGGCCCAGGAGTTGTGCAAAGAGGCTGGTGTGAACACACAGAAATGTTTCAAATTCGAAGGCCTGGTCCACAGGGTGGGACCGAGGACTCATGGTGATAAAACTCACCGGTGCCAATACCTAAGCCAGGAGCTGGGTGCCTTTCTTCCAGCAAACACGTGTACTTGACTTGCTTACCCACAGCGGCCAGATGTACATTACACCTCTTCTCCATGACAAAACGAAGTCAAACCAGCAAAAGAAAAAGTCACTAGCAAACAAACAAAAAACCCTCAACAATCCCAGACAACTATTTCTAGTAAACCTTGTAATCAAATATGTCCTATTGTTTGACCTCTATACTACCCTTGTCTTTCAAAGATTCTATTACATACTGACTTCCAAAATCAAAGAAAAAAAAAATTGAAGGGCTGGGAATGAGGCTCAGTGGTTGCGCTTGCCTAGCATGCATGAGGCCCTGGGTATTCGTAACCCCATACCGTGCTTTACTGTTTTCAAAGCATCTCCAGGAGGAACTAAAGAAATGCTGTGTGCACTTGGAGGCCGCCCTGTGCAGACCTCCACCTGGAGTTGGTGCGGCCCTCACTCCACCAGAGCTGGCGTCCACACGAACTGGCCCTGGCCAAGCCTCTCTTCATGCAGGTGCTTCTCCTGAGGGTGGCACTTTCAAGCTCCTTTAGTCTGAAAGGCCTCCACTGGTTTCTATGAAACGCAAACATTTGTTGTTGTTGTTGTTGGTTGTGGGGCCTGAGCTCTGGGTCTGGGCACTGTCCCTCAGCTCTTCACTCCAAGGCTAGTGCCCTACCACTTGAGCCACAGCCCCACTCCAGCTTTTTCTGCTCATGTGGTGCTGAGGAACCGAACCCAAGGCCTCATGTATGCAAGTCAAGCACTCTACCACTGAGCTACCTTCCCAGCCCAAAGATAAAACTGCTTGGATTTCCATATGCCCCTCAATCAGTGTTCCTCACCCTCCTCCATCCCCACAGGGCTTAAGAGACCCTGGTTTCTGTCATCTGCAGCAGAGAGAGGAGGGTCAGAGAGATGATGCCAGCTCCCTCCTGTCCAGTTGAAAAAGTGCTCAGTGTCCTCCCTGGCCCACGGCCCCTCTAGCTGGCAAGGGGGTGTCTGTCCATTCCTCACTCCAGCTAGCCAGTCCCCGTCCTCTGCTCAGTCTGGTAAGCCCCCCCCCCCCCCTTGTCCACCCCTCAGTCTGGTCAGCCCCTCACCCCCTCCTCGTCCACCCCTCAGTCTGGTCAGCCGGTCCCTGTCTACTTCTGAGTCTGGTCAGCCCCACACACCCCCTCGTCCACCCCTCAGTCTGGTCAGCCGGTCCCTGTCCACCCCTCAGTCTGGTCAGCGGGTCCCAGTCCATTCCTCTCTGGTCAGAGCTCCCCCATCCACTCCTCTCTG
>NW_012267226.1:26143516-26180334 GCF_000151885.1 Dipodomys ordii
TCTGGGTTTATTAGCGCAGCGTGGCCGAGGCCGAGAGACCCGAGCGCCCACCGGCTCCTCACTGCCCACCGGGCGGTCGCGGCCCGTCCGGCCGGTGGTCCTCGGGGACCCCAGGGTGGGCGGGACTTCCTAGGAGCAAGAGAGCCAAAGGTAAAGTTAGGAGGGCGGCCGGGGCCTCCGCAGACAGCCATGGCGCCGGGCGGGTCACGGGGTCCTCAGGAGCACAGGGTCTAGTGTGTCAGGGTCACGGGGTTCTCAGGAGCACAGGGTCTAGTGTGTCAGGGTCACGGGGTTCTCACGAGCACACGGTCCAGTGTGTCAGGGTCACGGGGTTCTCAGGAGCACACGGTCCAGTGTGTCAGGGTCACGGGTTTCTCACGAGCACACGGTCCAGTGTGTCAGGGTCACGGGGTTCTCACGAGCACACGGTCCAGTGTGTCAGGGTCACGGGGTTCTCAGGAGCACACGGTCCAGTGTGTCAGGGTCACGGGGTTCTCAGGAGCACACGGTCCAGTGTGTCAGGGTCACGGGGTTGTCACGAGCACACGGTCTAGTGTGTCAGGGTCACGGGGTTCTCACGAGCACACGGTCTAGTGTGTCAGGGTCACGGGGTTATCATGAGCACACGGTCTAGTGTGTCAGGGTCACGGGGACCTCCGGAGCACACGGTCTAGTGTGTCAGGGTCACGGGGTTATCATGAGCACACGGTCTAGTGTGTCAGGGTCACGGGGACCTCCGGAGCACACGGTCTAGTGTGTCAGGGTCACGGGGTTCTCAGGAGCACACAGTTGAGTGTGTAGGCCACCTTACCCCAAACAACGCTTTCTTTAGAGAACAAGTTGTATACACACATGGATTTTCAGTTATGGGCCTTGAACTCAGGCCCAGGTGCTGTTCCTGAGCTCTTTGCTCAAGGCTGCTCTACCACTTGAGCCACAACGCCATTTCCGGTCTTTTGTGTGGTTAATTTGAAAATAAGAGTTTCACGGACTTTTCTGCCTGGGCTGGCTTCAAACCTCGATCCTCAGATCTCAGCCTCCTTAGTAGCTTGGATTGCAGGCGTGAGCCACTGGTGTCCAGATTAAGTTAGGATATTTTAAGTCCAAGTTCCCTAGTGCTGTCCAAACCATGTCAAAATTTAAGCCCTTCTTGTCTCACTTCCAGATCTCAGAATGCTCAGGGGTAGAGTCCCAGAACCCACACGGGTGGATTCAGCAGTTTCCCCTTGTCCTGGTGAACAGCTCTTCTCCTTCAGAAGCATTGACTACATCATAACTTAACCCCTAGAAGCAAAGGATGATGCAGCTTATTAAAGGTTAAAAACAAAGCATCTAGGGGCATAAATATAAAAGGATAGGTTCCAAGCAATCCAAGTGCTGAAAGGAGTATATTTCTAGCAAAGCCATAAACCCACAAAAAGAAGCATATACCATGCATACACAATGTGCTTTCTTTAAAGAAAGAAAGGGGGAAGGCATATATTACATTTTATAGTCAATACTTTTACCCTCTTCGTAAACATAAAACTGTCAAACCAAAACCTGACTTGGTAAGTCGCTGTTTATGTCCTCACAGATAATAAGTCCTCCTTTATCTGTATTTTCTCTTTCTGTGTGGCAGTTAGCCAGCTGCAGTCCAGAAACTAAATGGAATATTTTACGTTTTAAAAAATGCCTAAGATGTGCATACTTCGTGAAGTGTGAAGGCTCTGGGTGCCTGCTCTCCTTCGTCCAGGTGTGCGTTCCCAACCTGCCACCCACGGGTCTGGGTGAGCAGAACACCTCAGACAGACCTCTGCACACACTTCCTTCTACTACAGGAGCTTGTCATAATTATTTTAGCTCATTATTTGTTGCTCTTCCATTGGCTTAGTTATACAGGAGACGTTCCATCTCCACATATTCACATTGTATTCCAATCAGTTTCCGTCACACTCTGTTACGCTTCTAAAAAATAGCACTTCCAAAAGATTTCCTTAGTTTTTCATAATTTACTCAATCTATTAGAGTGCCTATTTTGTAAGTTCAACTTTATCATATGTATGTATGGGAAAAAAGATAGCACCTGCTTGGCCGTCTTGGAACATATCTTTCCTACATGAGGAACACAAGTGTGTTATCATCAGGCAAAAATACTTCTCCAAGCTTTTCTTTCAGTTCTGTATTTCAAGAAGACAGAGGTTGTTCAGCCCTCTATTTACCCCCGCCCTCCTGGCCCGCCCAGCTTGTTTCCAAAGATAAGTCGTGTTCTTATACAGGGTTTTCACCTAGCACAGCCTCCTCTGGACCCCTGACACAGTCCCTGTCCCCCTGTGCCACGGTTGATGGGCAACCCAGTGCCCCGGGTGCCGGGTGTACGTCAGTGCTGTGAAGAGGAGGAGCCCTTGCCAGGACCAGATGGACTAAGAATGGAAGAGTTAAGAGAAAAAAAAAGGCAGCAGGTGGGGCTGGGAAGTGGCTCAGTGGTAGAGCACTTGCCTTGCATGCATGAGGCCCTGGGTTCGATTCCTCAGGATCACATAAGCAGAAGAAAAAAAAAGCCGAAAGTGGCGCTGTGGCTCAAGAGTGGTAGAGTGCTAGCCTTGAGCTGAAAAGCTGAGGGACAGTGAGGCCCAGAGTTCAGGCCCCACGACCGGACCCAAAAAAAAAAAAAAAAAGGCAGCAGGTGCCTATGGATAAAGAAACAACTCCTAGGAGGAATTAAATGTTACATAACTGAATGGATCATTCTGAAACTCTTCTCCAAGGATTCTGCTTCAATTATGAAAAAATCCCAATAAATATTAAGTATCCCAACTGGGAGCCTGGCTCACTGGCTAAGTTTTAAATAGGAAGCCTGTTTGGTTGTTTCCAGTTTCACACCCAGTGACACACCAGTCTCTTCACGTCCCATTGCTTTCTCCTATGAATTTTATTACCTGCTAGGCACTAAACATATAGTCTGAACTATGCCTAATCCAAGAAAAAGAAAAGGAAGATATACCAGACATGGGTGTCTCATGCCTGAAATCCTAGCTACTCAGGAGGCTAAGATCTAAGGATCAAGGTTCAAAGGTAGCAAGGCAGAAAAGTCAGTAAGACTCCAATTAACCACCAAAAGCCAGAAGTGGAGCTGTGGCTCAAAGGTCTAGAGCCTTGAACACTAAAGCTCAGGAATAGCACCAAAGCTTAGTTCAAGCCCCAGGATCTGCACAGACACACACACACACACACAAAGCAGATATGATCATGTCCAAAGAAATTACACCTACATCAACTAGATAAGTAAAAGGAGTAGAGACAATAGTCACAAACTAACCTGGGGTCAAACCCTGCATGAGATGGAAGAGCTGTGAATAAAGAACCTGGCACTTGGTAACTTCGACAAATGATCATTATTCTGATTGCTCAGAAAAAGCTCTTAATATTGACTGGTTAGTTAATTCAGGATTTCTTAATCTTGGGCACTTACATACGTTGGGGCTGAGAATTTTTTGTTGTGCATTCTAGGATAGCCTCTGCCGATCAGATGCGGGTGGCAGCCTCTCCCTTTACCCCCACTGATAAAAACAAAACTATCTCCAGACTCTAACAAATCATCTTTAGTCCCTTAATTTTCCCTTGGCTGAAAACAGCTGAGCTGGCTTGAAGAAAAGAGGTTCCCAAACTCCAGACTGTATCGACCATTCCCCTGAGCTGTTGAGTGATCCGTTTGTCCCCTCACAGAAAGCAGTCTCTGTCAGTGAATCTCGGGTTTCTATCCATGTACCATCATCATGTTGTGTGATGGGAGTTGCTGTGTTATCTTTTCATGAACCAAGAAAACCAATCCTTTATTTCCAGCAATGACACAGACATAGTGTTTTTATCCTAAAACTAGAAACAAATGAGTTCCTAAAACCATGGCAATGTAAAAGCCACTATGAAAAGCCAAGTGTTTGTAGTGTCTGCCTACACCTCCTGAGGTGTACCTCCAGGAAGGTTTAACCCCAGGAGGAAGAAGAGTCACCAGCCCAGGCACAGCTCCCCATGAACGTGGGGATCCGCAAGAAAGAAGGAGACCCCATCCTGAGCAACCAGAGACAGCCCAGGAAGTGGGAACAGAAATAGCCTGGACGTGTGGGAGAGGGGTTGTCCTCAACTGCGATGAGGGAGGCAGAGGAAAGCAGGCAAGAGAGGAGAGCAGCAGGAGGGTGTAATGTCCTGAGGGGGAGTGCGTGTCAGGCACTGTGTCAGTCAGGGAGGCGGCCGGAGGCGGAGGGAGTGCACAGACATACCAAGCTCTCAGAGGACATAAAACGTCCACCCACCCAGGTGCTGGGTTGCACACCGGGAACCTCAGCACTCGGGAAGCCGAGGCCCGAGGTAACCTGGGTTACCAAAAAAAGGTGTGTGGCGGGGGAGGGTAGAATAACAACAAAAGGAAAGCTGACTTGCCATAGTCGTTCATATGAAATATTCAGAGGCTAGAGTCTTGGTCTGACTCTCCAAAGAGAAATACTTTTTGTAAGGAGAAAACCTAAGCTTTCTGTCTGCCCCACCATTTGAGCAGTAAATGGGCATTTGTTGTGGTTGGCAGCCAGAGACAGCAAACCTTTGGAGAAGGAAGCAAAGGAGGAGACAGGTACGTGAACATCCGTTCATCCTCCCTTCCCGCAAGCCTCAGCTTTCCTCAGGCGTTATTTCAGACCAGCTCAACTCCTGCAGTTCCCTTCTAGTCTCTTGAGAGTGTGAGGTTTCCACAGTGTGTTGATTGTTGTAAAGCAATCTGAAAGCCGCTGCCTGCCCAGTCTTCCTATCCTAGTAGCCTTTTATTTGGGGAGGAGGGGAGGGAAGGAATAGCATGTACTTTTTTGGTACTTTTCATAGCTCTGAAAAGATGATGAAAATAATACCAGATAGTAATATTACCAAAGCTAGACTTGAGGGGACAAAGAAAACAGAATTAAAGAAAAACTTCAGGTAGAAAAAGGAGGGTTAGAGAGCAAGAGGAGGAAGAAGGGAATAGTGACCGAAGGAAACAGAAACAGAGACAGAAATAGGGAAGGAGAGAGACAGAGGGGAGCAATGGGAAGGAGAGAGAGAGACCAGAGAAATGGGTCAAGGGCGCGAGTGAAAGACCAAACAATGACAGCAAGTCAACTTAATGCATCCACTATAAGTAAAATGGGTTAGAGGAACATGATAGAAACAGACAGGTCATCTTCCAGAATTATCATCCAGTAAGAAGGTCACCAGAAGCCATACTGAAAATTGAAGCCTGGAAATAACCAAGACCTCTTGTGTTCCAAAAATTAGTAAAATATCGCCTTTGCTGTAGAATCATGCTTATGAATTTGAGAAGGAGTGGTCACTATCTTTGGCAAGGAAAATGTGTGTACGTGTATGCATGTGTGTATTTTATCTCAGAATTCCATATTCTTTCTTTGCTCTACCTATTTCTATTGTTTCAATCAAGGTAGATAACCATTTATGACCATTATTCCCTTTTATTAATTATCCAATTTCATTCTCTCTCCCAACTTGGAAACTTCACCTTCTGGACAAGGCATACCATCACTGCAAGCAAATTTGGGGAAGTCACAGTGATCCACTTTCCACACTCCTCTGTGTCCCTGTTGCCTTCCACCATACTTCTGGCCCATGCCAGACTTCTACCACTTGCTCCCATATATGCTCTGCTAACACTTGGCTTCCCACGTAAGTGGTTCAGGGGCCAGGAGTGCTGCCAGCACCTGTGACCCTAGCACTTAGGAGGTAGAAGCAGGAAAACCACCAAGTCAAGGCCAGCCAGGTCTACAAACTCTCAGGACCCAGTGTCAAAAAGAAAGAGAAGTGATCAGCACATACTATCAGGAACCATGATAAATTTTATGTTCGTCTAGGAACTGCTGCTGTACAGAGCAGGGGTTCAATGAGTGATCAGCACATACTATCAGGAACCATGATAAATGTTATGTTCGTCTAGGAACTGCTGCTGTACAGGGCAGGGGTTCAATGAGTGAACTCAGAAGTGTTTGTGTGGAGGCCGCTACAGAGTCCATGTTGGAAAATTCCTTTACTGAAAACTTGACTAAAATAAAAGCCACACCTAGCTGGGCGCTGGTGGCTCACGCCTGTAATCCTAGCTACTCAGGAGGCTGAGATCTGGGGATTGTGGTTCAAAGCCAGCCCGGGCAGGAGAGACCATGAGACTCCTATCTCCAATAAACCACCAGAAAACCGGAAGTGGCGCTGTAGCTCAAGTGGTAGAGCACTCGCCTTGAGCAGGAGAGCGAGGGACAGCGCCCAGGCCCAGAGTTCAAGCCCCACGACCGACAAAAAAAAAAAAGCCACACCTATCTGAACAACGGTCCATTCATCGATTAACAAGCATGTCCTAAATAGCCACTTTCTCCAAGTTCTCTGCTGCATACTATCAACCCTCTTTACCCCTAAAGAAATGGCTCCCTGACACTCCTAGAGACACTAAAATCCATGCATTCTCTAGTTCTCCAGATAAGATGGCTCAGTGTTTGCACATAGCTTATGCACAGCCTCCTAAAAACTCTATCTCTTGATTACTTATACCTTATGCAATGTGAATACCACAGTTACACAGTATTGTTAAGGGAATAATGACAAAAGTGTGTACACCTTCAATGAAGGTTTCTTTTTGAACAGAGTTGGTTGAATCTGCAGATGTAGAAACCATAGGTACAGGTACACTGTATTTCTGCAAAGATTCTTTTATTCTGCCCACAACAGGATTTCCCTGAAAAAAGAAGAACTTGTGTATTCTTCACTGTAGGAAACTGAGGTTGACTCTAGAGATATGTTCAATCTAAACCTCTTAAGTAACTGCGTGACACCAGGAAGAGAATTTAACTCCTCTAAGCTTCTTTTTTCTCCCTTATAAAATGAGGGAGAAATGTTCAACTGAGTTATTCTGGAGGTGAAATGAGTTGATATGCCCCAAAAGTCAGGGAGAGACCATGCTACCCAGATGTGGGAACTGCAGCCAGGCTGAAATCTGTGATTGTTTTGCTGGAGCCTGGAGGCTGGACCACACCCTGTGGTAGGGTGAGGTTTCCTGTGAAGGGAATAGAATTTTCCACCCTCAATCATCCTGAGAAAAAGTTAAAATGGAGTGAGAACCCCCTCCCTTCCAGCTCTGGGGCCCAGAGGGTGGAGAGATCTGAGGGAGACCAGCACTGATTGAAGGCCGGTTCAGAGCTGGGCAGAAAGCCAAGTGGGTCCTGCACCCCGGGTGAGTCTCTTTGCAGTGATTCAAAGGTCCTGGGCGCGCTCTGGGCCATCAGAGGAGCCCGAAGATAGCTGCCCTTGTTTCTTCAGCCGGCAGAGGACAGGACAGCAAGAAACAGGCTCTCAGCGTGTCAGCACCAAGCGCCAGGTATAGTGCGGGCAGGGACAGCAGCACTGCATTCTGTGGAACATTTACCTTGGTGTTCGTGGGCTCTTTAGGGTCCACTGAATTCCTGTCTCTGGACAAGAAGCCAGAAGAGCCAGGACTGATAATGCATGCAGATGAGCACCATGAGGCCGGACACGAAGGGGGAGTGCCGCCTTCAAGAAAGCCTTCATCTCTTAGTAATACGGGCAGCGGACACTTGGAAATTATATGGAAGTACTATTGGTTAAGATGGTTTAAATCCCACACTCGTAAGCTCGCATGCTGTTTACCATCTGAGTATTTGACTCAGCTGGGTTTGTTCACAATGCCTGAGTCCTGACACAGTGAGTGTCGCATGGAGAGGCAGTGAGGAGAAATGCCATTTGACACATATGAAATGTGTAAATATACATGTATATAATATGTATATAAAATGTCTTCCTAGGGTTTGGCCATGCCTAAAGGTGTCAGAGCATCTGCCTAGGGATAGGAAGATATTTAATGATGGTTACTATATTCAAGCGTTTCTCAACACTAGAGTCTAGTATCAGTGTCTTCTTTGTATTAATCAATGGACAGTCCATTAAAAGAGAGTAGCTGATCAGCCCAGTGAAGAAACAACTTAACAAAAGTGTGATGGCTATGCCTGAGGGAAACCAAGAACAACAATAATCCCACTACCACCCTGTCATAGCAGGGTGAAAATGTCCCAGAAAATTAACAAGCCAGCCAGGTGCCAGTAGCTCACGCCTTTAATCCTAGCTACTTAGAAGGCTGAGATCTGAGGATCGAGATTCAAAGCCAACCAAGGCAGGAAAGTCTGTGAGATTTTTTTTTTTTTTTGTCGGACGTGGGGCTTGAACTCTGGGCCTGGGCACTGTCCCTCAGCTCTTCAGCTCAAGGCGAGCGCTCTACCACTTGAGCCACAGCGCCACTTCCGGTTTTCTGGTGGTTTATTGGAGATAGGAGTCTCACGGTCTTTCCTGCCTGGGTTGGCTTTGAACCGCGATCCTCAGATCTCAGCCTCCTGAGTATCTAGGATTACAGGTGTGAGCCACCAGCGTCCGTGAGATTCTTATCTCCGATTAATCACTCAAAAAACTGGAAGTGGCACTGTGGCTCAAGTGGTAGAGCACTCTCCTTAAACTGAAGAAAGAGCTCAGGGATGGCACCCAGGCCCAGAGTTCAAGCCCCACAACCGACCCCTCCCCCCACAAATTAACAAGTCAGTGGATAGACTGAAAAATCTGTAGTCCCATTGTCTTGGGGGACTTGCTGGAACAAAAAGTGTAGAGGAGGGGTTGGGAAGGTGGCTCAGTGGTAGAGCACTTGCCTTGCATGCCAGAGGATTCCTCAGCACCACATAAGCAAAAAGAAAAAAGCCGGAAGTGGCGCTGTGGCTCAAGTGGTAGAGCACTAGCCTTGAGCTAAAGAGCTGAGGGACAGCGCCCAGGCCCAGAGTTCAGGCCCCACGACCGGACCCAAAAAAAAAAAGTGTAGAGGAAGGGAAAATTTTTGCTCTCTTATGGAGCTAAAAGCCTTTGAATTGCAGATCCACGTTCAGACTGAAAGTTAGAGCACTGCCATCTTGCCAGGTTACTTACCATAATCCCAACTACGCAGAAGGAAGAAAGGAGAAATTGCAGTCCAAGGCTGGCCCTTCCTGAAAAATAAGTAAAATGGGCTGGAAGTGTATCTCAACTGGCAGAGCACTTGTCTAGCAAAGGTCGGGCCTAGGGCTGGGAATGTGGCTCAGTGGTAGAGTGCTCACCTAGCACCCATAAAGCCCTCGTTTCAATTCCTCAGCACCACATACACAGAAAAAGCTGGAAGTGGCGCTGTGGCTCAAGTGGTAGAGCACTTGCCTTGAGCTGAAGAGCTGAGGGACAGCGCCCAGGCCCAGAGTTCAAGCCTCAAGACAGACAGAAAAAAAAAAAATACAAGGATCTCATAGAAAACCAAGAACAGCCAAGAACTTCACTCACGCTGTGAATGGTGATGATCCCCAAAAGAGCTCCAGGATTAAAAAATAAAAATAACCTAAAGCAAAAAAGGCTAGAGTCACCTTTCAGTGGCTGAGGAACTTCCGAGCAAGCCTGGAGCCCTAAGTTTAACCCCAATACCGCCAAAAAGGAAAGAAAAGAGAGCAGAGAGAGAGGAAGAGGAGGAGGGAGGGAGAAGGGAAGGGAGGAGAGAGGGAAGGGAGGAAGGAGAGGCTGGATTGCATGTGTGCTCTCACTTTCTCTGTAGCAGGAGGACCGAGAGACGGTTACCACCCACAGCCCAGGAAAAGGTGCTTTCCTAGAATCGGTGGCACCTGACCTTGGATTTCCCAGTCTCCAGGACTGTGAGCAGTAAGTGTCTGTGATTTAAGCCACACACATTGTAGTACTTTTTATGCTATTTTGAGCTTGCTAAAATGTAGTATTAGAGAGTTTGAAACACGGTATGTGGAGCACACCTTTCCAATGGATTGCACTGAGCTGGATGGTGACCCCGCTGTTCCTCCTGCCCCAATGTGGCTGCAAGGTGTGTGTGTGTGTGCACTGCAGTGGCCGGCTCATCACATGCTGTTCTTGATTGGTAACCAGAGCCTCGGTAGTTCATCCCATTTGGGCTGCTGTCTCCCAGGTTCTCTGATAGCGCACGTGACCCTTGCCTGCGGTTTTCCTGCCCTCGGCCTCTTCTTGCCTGTCCCCCTTGCCCTCTCCCCCACCCCCTTGCGAGGACTGGCACACAGCAGCTCCATTCACTCATGGGGGGACGTGAAGGACGGGATCACAAGGGCCTCTGCTAAAATTTTAATGTTGGCAATAATAAAAACAACTCCTAACGACTAAGTGCCTATTGCTACATCCTGAGTTTTTTAGGGGCTTGGATTTCTCCAGGTTCATTACAGATAGGACTCACCCGATCCTCACAACTCCTAACAGAGCATTACCAGGAGTCCTTGTTAAAATCCGTCTCCGCGTTCGGCGTCTTGCCACAGCCTACTGCTAGGAAATGGTGGGTGTGAGATAAAGCCCAGATCATCCTGACCCCTGGTCTTCATTACTATGTTCACAGTGACTCCCACACACCACATCACCTCCCAAGCTGAGCAACAAAATGAGATTCACTTCTGAACATAAGCAAATCTGCTGAAAGACTAGTGCTGTTTGGCTTTTTGTATTGTTTTGGCGATTATCTAGACCTATGTGATTTTTTCACAAAACTGTGCTAAAGAAGGAAGGAAGGCCTCTGTGTCCTATTTCCTATATTGGATACCCTGCACTTTAGAGATGAAGCACTAGATGAGAACCCAGTTCTCTTTAAATCCTTTTCCTTTACTCATTAATGCACACTTGGGCACTGAGCTGACTGGACGGCTTCATTCAGTGATAAATATACTTCTGTGGCTTCCAGCTTAACTGTGTCATGTCTTAGCTGAAGATATGTCAAATCTGGTCAGGTATTGTGTTAGAATAGAAGGGTGGGTAAGATGTGTCTGTCTCTGTGGAAATGACATTCTAACGGGAAAGACAATCATCTTAGAGTATGATGCCCATTGGAAAAGTAGTGTCTAGTGGCTATTAAGAGGTCTGAGAACTGCGTGCCGGTGGCTCCTGCCTGTAATCCTAGGATCACAGTTTGAAGCCAGGCTAGGCAGAGAAGTCTCCATAAGACTCTTTTTTTTTTTTTTTTTGGTCGGTCGTGGGGCTTGAACTCTGGGCCTGGGCGCTGTCCCTCAGCTCTTCAGCTCAAGGCGAGCGCTCTACCACTTGAGCTACAGCGCCACTTCCGGTTTTCTGGTGGTTTATTGGAGATAGGAGTCTCACAGTCGCTCCTGCCCGGGCTGGCTTTGAACCGCGATCCTCAGATCTCAGCCTCCTGAGTAGCTAGGATTACAGGCGTGAGCCACCAGTGCCCGGCTCCATGAGACTCTTATCTCCAGTTAACTACTCAAGAACGGAAACTGAAGCTGTGGCTCAAAGTGGTAGAGCGCTAGCCTTGAGCAAAAGTTGCTCAGGGACAGCACCCAGGCCCTGAGTTCAAGCCCAGTGATCCATCAAAGGAAAACAAAAAAGTTGTGAGAAACACCAGGGAGAAGGAAAAGTCTGCCTGGGGGGTTTCACAGAGGGGGAGGGAGATTTCTGAATTAGGCTTTAATGGACAAACTTAGAGACAAAAAGCCTGAGTTACTAAGAGTTCTGCCAAAGGCCTCATCATTTTTTAACTTCATTAGGTTTCGGATCCTCAGAGTGGTGGCACATACTATTAATTAGAATACTTAAAATATTCACATCAATAAATTCCATAGTAGCATTATAAACACCTGTCCGGTTGGAAAAGCCGGTTTGCAAGTTACTGAAACTTTTCATTCTACAAAGCTGCTAAGAATGCTTGGAAAATAAGAATACCAGGACAATCATTGCAACTCTCAAACATCAGCCATTCCAGATAGAAGCGGTCTGTCTTCATCTAGCATTGCGTATTTTTGACTCATGAAAAGGTGCTTTTTTTTTTCCCACAGTGGATACTTAAAGCGTCCTCTTTTCCAATCAGTTATAACATTCTTATAAATGCATAAATGCATCTGAATTTTATGTCTTGAATGGACACAGCTATTCTAATATATTTTGTATTTGGATTATTTTAGAGTTCAAAACAAGGATTGACAAGACTTTACAAAGATAAAAAGATTTTGCATAACAAAGACTGTCATTAGGCTCAAAAGACAGCCTACACAATGGGAGGGAACCTCTGCCAGTTATACATCAAAAGAGGGTTAATAACCAGAGTGTAAAAGCAGCTCAAATCTAAACTCCCAGAGAATTAATAAACCAATTAAGAAATGGACAAATGAACTAAGCAGATACTTCTCACAAGAATTACAAATGGCCAACAGATACATGAAGAGATGCTCAACATCTCAGGCCATAAAGAAATGCAAATCAGAGCTGGGAAGGTGGCTCAGTGGTAGAGTGCTTGCCTCATATTCATGAGGACCTGGGTTCGATTTCTCAGCACCACATAAACAGAAAAAGCTGGAAGTGGCGCTGTGGCTCAAGGGGTAGTGTGCTAGTTTGAGCTGAAGACTCAGGGACAGTGCCCAGGCCCAGGGTTCAGGCCCTACAACCGACAAAAAAAGAAAAGAAAAGAAAAGAAATGTAAATCAGAATGGCCATCATTAAGAATATGGATAACAAAATCTGGATAGAGTGATGAAAAGGGGAAAAAAGAATCATTAGATCATTAGGACATTGTTGGTAGGAATGTAAACCAGTAAAGCTACTATGGAAATCAGTATGAGTATGCTCAAAAAAATAAAAAGACAAAACCAATACCAAAAAACCTGAAGATAAAGCTACCATACAATCTGTTGATACCACTCTTGGACATTGACCCAAAGGAATGTGTGCCAGGTAGGGCAGGGCACCTGCACACCTGTGTTCATCGCGGCATTTTTGACCATAGCCAAGTCCAGATGCCCTGCAACTGAATGCACCAAACCCACCCCCAAACAGACCATTCAACATATCGCTGTCTTTTGGGTTGACTCATCTGAGTTGAGAAGTTCTCATTCAGATTTTCTCCTGGAGACATTTTTTCCCCTCTCTCCCTCTATCTCCCCTCCCATTTCACACTCATTTTCTTCAAAGCACATGCGTAAACAAGCACTTCTTCCCAACACACAGCAGCACAGCCCTGTTTACAGAGGATGCCTGCTTGTCGGGGCAGGTTCCTGGACCCCTTTGTGTCTTGTTATATGCCTGGGGAAGAAGGAAAGCACTCAACCAAGTGAAACCAAGCCACAGCTATCCAGCGAGCTTCTGCTTTTCTGCAAGACTCTAGAAGGGTGGATCCAAACACAAAACCAGTCACTATGGGGGCAAAAGGATGGCCGTAGACCAAAGGAGACCACTGCCACCTGACTCACCGGCAAGCTCATCACACAACTAGAGTAGGAACCCAAGCCTCAGTCTGACTTCATGGCCAGCCTTGCTGCTCACGACCAGCCCAGAGGCCCGGGGCTCACCCGGGGCTGCAGCTCCGGAGTCACCAGCTGTTCTCATCAAGCATCTCCTGATCGCTCCTGAGTACTCAGTGCTCTCCTGGTGCCCTCCCCCCGAAGTTAAGCTCCCCGGGCTGGGCACCAGTTAAGTAAAAGCTTGCTTACCTGAGAGGAAATCCTAAGGACAGAAGGGACAGAGACTCGGAGGCAAATCTGTTCCGTGTCAAAAGAAGAAAGGTGATCTCAGCCTGGGGCCCCAGACTTTAAAAAGAGCAGGAGTGCTCTGACTGAGCCAACTCTGCTCGGGCAGTGATGCCGCCATCCAAACCACGCAGCTGTGCCCAGACACGCTTGGCCTCACGAAGGTGGATGGCTGGAACCTGACTCGCTCTGTTGTTCTCAGAGCTCACCAGGTACGAATGCACCAATCGTCTGGACTGGCAGCCAGGAGAGGAGCACCACGCACCTCGGCCCTGAGTTATAACATCTGCAAGAGTCCAGCTCTGAAAACATCCCTCTAGGGCAGGGAGAAGGCATTTAGACTTCTGACAGACGCGAACATTTCAGAAGGTGGCAAAGAGGGAGAGGTGGCAAAGCTATTCCCGTTGGGAGGAAGAGCTGTCAGAAGCTGTGAACCATCACCTTCCAAAGAAGTTCTCAGAACTGGTGGATTTGTAAGTGCACAATGGTGACAGATGGATGACTGTTGGGATTTTGCAAAGGGAAAAATATTCATTTAAGAACAGGAATGAGCGATTTTAGGAAAGAAAGCACGGCAAGCTGACCAACAAAGGAGATCGATTTTTTTTTAATTTTATATTTTTTGTCGGTCGTGGAGCTTGAACTCAGGGCCTGGGTACTGTTCCGAGCTTCTTTTGCACAAGCAGAGCACTCTACAACCTGAGCTACAGCTCCACTTCTGGTTTCTTTGAGTCGTTTGTTAGAGATAAGAGTCTCATGGAGTTTCCTGCCTGGGCTGGCTTCAAACCACGATCCTCTGGTCTCAGCCTCCTGAGTAGCTAGGATTACAGGCTTGAACAACTGGTGCCCAGCAAATTTGTCTACTTTGACCAGGAAAGTTTTAGAAAAGTGACATCTAAATAAGGGTTTTTCTTTTTCTTTTTTCTTTTTTTTTTTGGGTCCGGTCGTGGGGGCCTGAACTCTGGGCCTGGGCGCTGTCCCTCAGCTCTTCAGCTCAAGGCTAGCGCTCTACCACTTGAGCCACAGTGCCACTTCCGGCTTTTTTTTCTTTTTGCTTACGTGGTGCTGAGGAATCGAACCCAGGGCCTCAGGCATGCAAGGCAAGCGCTCTACCACTGAGCCACCTCCCCAGCCCAAGGGTTTATTTTCTTTCCCCCTATGTGTTAAAGGTTGAGGATACACCAGTTGGATTTCTAACCTGAGATTCAAAGCCATGCAAACGACTCACTCCACCAGATGCCAGGTCTTTAGACTGAACTTAAAGATTTTTAGCTCAGCCTTGAGCAAAAAAGCTCAGAGAAAGTGCTAGGCTCTGAGTTCAAGCCCCAGGATGGGCACACAAATAAAGGCTTTCTGTCTGGGACTCCACAGGAAGAAATGGCCATGAGTGATCTGAACTGAAGAGGAGCTCGGGATCAGTGTTGCAGCCGGCACCCTTCTGCTGAGGGGCCTATAGGTGACTTTGGGTCACTGGACATGTATTAAATTTCTTGCTGAGCTATTTTGAGGTTCTGAGATCTTCTTGTGTCAAGATTCACTCCAGAAAGAACTTGACAATAAAGTATCTCTTTCTACTCAGATAACAGAATTCACATACAACATTAGAAAGGGTGTTTTGAACTTAAGCATTTAAGAAATATCAAAGTGGCTAACAGAAATTTGCAAGATTCTGTTGGGTGTAGAGATTTAGACAGCAGAGGGAGGACAGCTTCATCAAGTGCAAAGTCTGTGAAGGCAGAGGTCACATTCACACCGTGCACCACAGTATTCCCCACACCTAACAAGTGGGAGCCCCACAGGCAGAGAGCAAGTGTGTCAGACAGTCCCTTTCCTTCTGGTTTCAAGAACAGATCTGCTGAAAATACGTGAAGGCAGCATCTTGTCGACCCCCTTTTTGTGGGAATGCTGTTTTAGTTCTTTACTTGGTTTGAGAATTTTAAGAGACCACTTTTAGCCAGAGTAGCTTTGTGGAAATGTGCCGTTGCTGACCAGGTGTCTTGAGTGTCCGGTGTGGAACCCAGGTGAATTGGGCATAACCTTCTCTGTCCACCCTACTTCTGCCTGCCCAGGGGATACAGCTGGTTCTAAGCACACAGCATAGTACCTCTGCCTGCCCAGGGGATACAGCTGGTTCTCAGCACACAGCATAGTTCCTGTCGAAGCTATGCAATAGGTCCCCAGGAAGACTATGAAACACCTATTCTTACAATTTACTTAGAACTTCTTGATGTCAATGCTTGAGCAATAGTAAAGTGATTTTTTTATGGATACCCAAATAATCATTAGGATATGATCCCAGGTGATTTGAGGGGTAAGATTTGAGATCCGTTCATATGGGTCTCAAGTAAAGTTGAAATTCACCTTCCTGCTTTTCTGGGGGCAGCCTAGAGGAAAGTGCTAAGAGTTTATGTTAAATATGCCAAGGTTTGAACACCTGCTTTTTGCTTTATGGCCATGACATTTGGTAAGTTGCTGAACATTTCTGATCTTCCATTTAGTAACCATAAAAATGGCTACCAATGAGATACCACATGGAAAGCAGTGAACACACAGTATAATCCTCATAAAAATCAGAGCCCTTCCCTCTCTGCCCCTCCCTACATTGCAAAAACAGCCATGGGAGAGCTGGCCTGGTTCTGACCTGCTTCTTTTGACTGACAGTAGCCACAATATCAGCCTGGATTTGCAGTCCTCATTCTTGGGTCAGCTTCTGAATTTGATCTGGCTCTTCTTTCTGGACCTAGTTTCCATCACCTGTTTCTGTTGCTCAGAACTACACCCCAAGGAGATGGTTTTCTAAAAGTAGCTGGCTCCTATGCTGTTGCTGCTCCAGCTGAGTTTCAACATAGGGAGAGAGTATTGCTAAGTTTAGATTTGTCCAGGACTTACATCTGATTCAAGGCAAGGCCAGGCAAGCCCAACCTACCTTCCCAGCCTCTTAGAAGTAGACGTTGCAGAAGGCTGGGAGTTGTTGATTCAGAGCTGTGTGTCTACCTCATGTCAGCCTCCTTATACGGAAATTATATTATTGCTATTGCCAGTTCTAAACTCTGGCCTTAAACTCTGGGCCTGTGCACTGTTCCTGAACTTCTTTTTTGCTCAAGGCTAGTGCTCTACCACTTGAACCACAGCATCACTTCCAGTAATTTACTGGAGATAAGAGTCTCACAGACTTTCCTGCCCAGGCTGGCTTTGAACTGTGATCCCTGGATCTCAGTCTCCTGAGTAGCTAGGATGACAGGCATGAACCATGGACACTAGGCCTTATATGGAATTTCAATGCATAAAATCATTTACTTTGTTGGGTGCCAGGGCTCAGGCCTGTATTTCTAGCTACCCCAGAGGCTGAGATCTGAGAATATCAGTTTAGAGCCACCCCACAGACAAGTCCAAAGGACTTTTATTGCCCTACAACCAGCAAAAAGCTGGAAGTGAAGACATGGTTCTAGTGGTCTAGTATCAGCTTCTAGTGGTCTAGTATCAGCTATAAGCAAAAAGGCCAAGTGAGAGCTTGAGGCCCTGAGTTCAAGCTTCAGTACCAGAAAAACAAAATTGCTCCACAGTCTGTTCAGATTTGAGCCTCCAGTGCTGTTCTGAGCAAGAGTAACCTCAGAGGGCCTAGAGAACAGGCACCGGGAAATGAGAAGGGTGCGGGAACACGGGGGACTGCTTATACAAATGGAGTGGCTCTGAAGCGTCTTAAGATAGTATCTGTTTACAGCACTTCTAGAAGAGCCAACCTGCTCCCCCCCACATCTAGGCTTGAGGGAGAGCAGAGCTTGCCCAGCCAAAAGCAAATAGTGTATGAAGGACCACGCGCAGAGAGACAGAGACAGACGGTGACAGCCTCTGACAGGTGTTGAGGCAACCCTCAGCCCTGCTCCACCGCTCTCTAGAACCTTCTCATTCGGCTTCTTTTAGAAACATGGTAATCTCCTTTGATGTTTCAGTTGTCAGGTGTATAGATTTTACTTTTTTGTGTGTGTGTGTCGGTCGTGGGGCTTGAACTCTGGGCCTGGGCTCTGTCCCTCAGCTCTTTAGCTCAAGGCTAGTGCTCTACTTGCACCACAGTACCACTTCCTTGGTGTATAGATTTTAATGAAAAAGCTGATTAATAAAGAGGCTGGCATTGTATATGGTAATGGTCTGAACTGGTAAACAAACTTTAGAAAAGGAACAGATAGGAAAGGTAACTGGAAGTACATGTGCTACTTGGCAAATGAGAGAAAGGGAGAGTAGAGTGAAGAGTGACTCCTAGGTTTTGAATTGGACTAATTTCCTCATGACAAATTCAGATTATTAGTTTTCCTTCCAGAATGCAAACTTCTTAGGTGAAGCAATTCAGAATGATAAGAATGTCTTGAATATCTTCTACAGGTCAGGCACATTAATTCCTCACAAAAACTAAGGAAATGGCTGGGCTTTGGTGGCTCACGCCTGTCATCCTAGCTACTCAGGAGGCTGAGATCTGATGATCATGGTTTGAAGCCAGCCAGGGCAGGAAAGTCTGTAAGACTCTGATCTACAATTAACCAGAAAACTGGAAGTGGCGCTGTGGCTTAAGAGGTAGAGCACCAGCCTTGAGCAAAAATGCTCAAGGACAGCACCCAGGCCCTGAGTTCATACCCTATGACCAACAACAAAACAGCAACAACAACAATCACACACACACACACACACACACACACTCACACACACAAAACACACGAAAGGAATAAATACATTTTAAACTAGTGATAAGAAAACTGCTCTGAATCCCATAACTAGCAAATGGGTAAGTAATGTATAACCCACTAGTGTATACAGTTAAGCACAGTGTATACAGTTAAGCTTCCTTAGATCATGGCTTGGATTCCAACAGAAAGCCATGTTTGAATCGGCTCTCAAACTTACTCAAGAGTGGTAGGGCTCATAAAGATGCTCTCACAAGCTATGGCATTGATATTTCTCGGTCTCCTTTTAATGAGTGCTTACATGCATGCTTCCGTGGTTTAGGTGGGCTTTGCTCTGGGAGGAAGGGGCCATTTCTTAGCTTCTTCCCCTTTGAGCCATATTTTACAAAGTTGGGAAACGTGTTCTTCTAGCCACATAGGGCTTCTGCTGAGCAATCAAACTTATGCTGAGTACCAATTAATGTCAGCAAGAAGGCAGATATTCTTTCAAAAGTAAACCAGATGTCTGGTTTGACTTTTCTATTTGCTGTTTTCTAAAGGGGATAAGGAAATCCTTAAAGTGGAGGTTCCATTCTATCTCCATTCCATCAGCAAAAGGCCACAGGCATTCTATATTGTATTCTTTCTTGGGAGTGAAGAAACCCACTTTACTCTCCAGCTGAAAGGTCAGGGACATTTTTTATATGAGTCTCTTTTTTAATTAAAAAATTATTTTGTAATACTGAGGAATCGGCCCAAGGCCCATGCATGCTAGGCAAGTACTCTACCACTAAGCCACATCCCCAGCCTGCTAGGGACATTTTAATCAACACATACTCTATACTCTTGTGGATTATTTTCTGAAAACTGTCTTGTTTCCTTACCTGATCACGTGGCCCAAACTAGCAAACCAATGTGTTAATATAAGAACAGTCATTAGTGTAATCAGTTCTGAAGTAGCTAAGTAATTTTATTTGGATGATCTCATTTCCCATTACAACAGGCCAGTGAGATGGGCAGGGGAAGATGAAACTGAAGTGGGGAATGGAGATGGTCAGTGGCTATTCCAAGGCCACAGCTGATTGCTCCAGAGCCCTTCACTATGCACAGAACAGATCATACAGATGGCCCCCATCCAGGGACCAGGTGGTGAGTGGGGTGATGTCTAGAGGACTTGAAGGAGGGAGCCTGGGGTGAGAGGTAGTGTGTGTGTGAGAGAGAGGGGGGGGAGGGTTGTTTGGCAAGGAGGAATTCTGAGTCTCCTTCCTTTTGATGTCTAGGGCTCATTTTAAGAGATGTCTAGGCCCTTGTTGAATCTGTCTGCACACAACTACTTCTGTCTCTTCAGGGAGGTAGAGGACAAGGATCTGTGCCTGCAGCTGCCAGGACAGGTCTGGACAACTCCCAGTCAGCCTGAAAGAGGAATGCCAGTATCTTTCAAAGCCAGGCTGGCAGGCCTCTCTCCAAAACAGCCTCTAGAAAGAGGTACCTCCTTGGAAAGGGACCTCTTGTTCTCCTTCATATTGAGGGGGAGCAGTCTATGCAAGTGGGTAAACTGAAGCAAGCTCTCCTCTTCAGATCATGATTGTCCCCTCCCCTGATAACAAAGCGTTTGTATTAAATGTTATGAGTATTTGTATTTGTTATACATCCTTTGGAAAAACGCATGGTTCTACCTCTCAGCTCCATGTCCTGGGCCCAAAGTTCTTTGCAGGGTCTAACTCACTATCAAAGCTAACTGTCATCATCTTGAATTAAGCTCCACACCCTGAAGACTGTCACTTTGTGTTCCTACCTCTAACAAATGAAAAAAAAGTCAGCAAGGGAAAGGAGTGAAGGAGCAAAGGCTCCTTGTCATATATTACCTTGGTCTGCAAAGGATAGGAGAACAGTTTCAAGTTTGAAAAATGGGACGTTGAAGCCAGTTAGTTCTGTGCTCATGAACAAGTATTTCCACACTGTTAGCTTGGTTCCCTGAGCTATGGAACAGGGGTGTTAACACCTGTCCTGAGTCATCAAGACGTTGTGAAGATCGCAGAAGGCAAAGGCAAGCAAAGTGCCCAGTGTAAGCCCAGGACAGGCTCATAACTGGAACTTACCCTGTCAGAAGCACACGTCAGGATGGTTTCACTGCCAGACCAGATGCTGACATGGGCAGAAATGAAGCAGTGCGCTGGTGGTCTTCAGTGCAGAAAGACAGGCAGAGCTGGGGTTTCACGATACCAGAAGGACTTGCTTGGAAATGTGTCACCCACATTTTTAGCTGTTCTCAAATTCTTGAGATGTCAGATATGCAATCTTGGTGGGCTTCACAGCACTTCTGGGAAGAGAAACCTTTCACTGCTGGGCTATGTGGAAACTGAACCCTGGGCCTGTGAGGCCCATACCCCCAGTCTCCATATCAGCTACCGGTAGATCCAAGGGTAGATTTACGAAGGTAGAATTCTTCTGGAGAACAGACCACTTCCCCGAGGGAATGTGTAGAATGAGGGAGCTTCGGGAGGACAAGTTTAGTAGCTACAGCATGGAGTAAGAACTCTAGGTACCACATCAGGAAGTAGAAGAACAGAAAACCATCCACTTATTCAATGGTTTTTTCTGATAGACAAAAAGCTAAACTGACCAGATGGAGACCGGCTTGTTCATAGGCAGTCCTAGTCTGCCCCCTGGTGGGTGAAGAGGGTAAGCAGCCATTTTCTTAGGCAGTATCCATAGGTATGCATCACCTAACCAAAATACAAGTGGTCTGATTAGGTGGTCTTGCTGTACGGGACCCTATGCTTTGAAGGAAGAAAACATCAACAGAAAAACACATTGAAGATGAGAAGAGATGGTGGCTCATATATGTAATCACAGTTACTCAGGAGGCTGAGATGTGAGGAAAGTCTGTAAAACTTATGTCACTATCTAATAAACTACTCAGAAAAAGCTGGAAGTGGAGCTGTGGCTCAAGGAGTAGAATGGTAGCCTTGAGCAAAAGCAGCTCAGAGACAGTGCCCAGGGCCAGAGTTCAAGCCCCAAGACTAGAAAACCAAACCAAACCAACAAATCATGAGAACAAAGACAACCACTGTATCAGTGCAGTACCTTGGTTTCAAAGGCATGGTATATAGTGCTCTTCCTTATAGCTCTGGGAGAAAATTTACTCTTGCCGTGTTTTGTGTGTGTGTGTGTGTAATTAAGGCAGTAGAGTCCTGTAGTTTACTGTACAGGTTTTGCAGTCAAACAAACATGAGGACAAACTCCTATTCTAAGCATTGTTAATCTCATCACCTTTGAACTGTATGAGTTTTTTTTTTTTTTTTTTTGATCAGTTGTGGGGCTTAAACTCTGGGCCTGAGCACTGTCCCTGAATTCTTCAGTTCAAGATAAGCACTCTAATACTTGAGCCACAGTGTCATTTCTGGTTTTCTGGTAGTTCACTGGAGATGAGTATCATGGACTTTCCAGCCTGAGCTGCTTCGAACTGCGATCCTCAGATCTCAGCCTCCTGAGTAGCTAGGATTACATACAGGTGTGAGCCACCAGCACCCAGTGAACTGTGACATCTTTAACCTTCATTTGGCCACCTGTAAAATGGCCATTCTTGTCTAAAGCATAAGTTGTGAAATTAAGTACACATGCAAAGTGCTTGGCACTTTTTAAACTCTATCTTCATGCTCTATTGAAGGTCATTACTCCTACTAGAGTACCCCAGGTCAGCTGCCTTTCTACCAATCTGAACAAGACTCTCCAACTGGAAAAGAACATTTCTTCTTTTATTAGTGTATACCAATTGCACAGAAGGGATTCGTTGTGATATGTCTATGCATGTGTATAATGTGCTTTGATCATCTTCACTTGGAAATGGTGTCTCAGTGCAATGTGGATAATGATGGCTACACTGTGCCTCTGGCTGTGGCTATGCCTTGTCCCATGAAGCGAATGTGCCACCCCCCCCCCCAACTGGGCCCTCCATGTCACCTTTCTTTGACATTGTAAATTTCCCTTCATGAAAATATCTTTTGCACATAGACTTGCTCTCACCATCAGGTAAGAAGAGAATATGCTAATGAGAGAGAAAGACTGAGTGACCCAGCATGGAGAGCATAGTATCCTAGAGGCGAGGTGCAGCCTGCCTCTGATGACCTCTGGATCAAAGGCTGTGACACACAGAAAACATTGACACCTGACTGGCAAACGAGCCAAGTGGAGGTTACTGGTTCCATGCAGTGCTGTGTTTTAATAGAACTGGATACATCAGGTACAGATTGTTTCAGACATGTCTCTATGAAGAACAGCAAAGAAATAGAGTGGCACACCTAGATATATAAATGGTTTATGTTTTAAGATGGAAGAGATAACAGTTACTTATAACAATAGAAAGGGACTGTTAAGGGGAAAATGTTGATGCAGAAAAGAGAGTAAAGAATTAGAACAAAGAATCACAGACAACACCCAGAATGGCTGATATTAATTGAAATAAAGATACATCACAAGAGCAAGTGGGCTGGGTTTTGATAAAACTAGACAGTGATGAGGGGTTCACTTAAATGCCAACTTAAAATCCCAGTAACAATAAACATGTGTGATGTTCTAAATTTCCTTATCTTCTAATAATTATTTAAACTATTCCAAAAGATGGTCTATAACATTACTTAAGAAAGCCTCTGGGGCCGGGCGCTGGTGGCTCAGGCCTGTAATCCTAGCTACTCAGGAGGCTGAGATCTGAGGATCGCGGTTCAAAGCCAGCCCGGGCTGGAAAGACCGTGAGACTCCTATCTCCAATAAAACCACCAGAAAACCGGAAGTGGCACTGTAGCTCAAGTGGTAGAGTGCTTGCCTTGAGCTGAAGAGCTGAGGGACAGCGCCCAGGCCCAGAGTTCAAGCCCCACGACCGACCAAAAAAAAAAAAGCCTCTGGGGCTGAGAACACTGCTCAGGTGGCAGATCACTTGCCTAGCCAAGCACAAGCCCTTTGGTTCAATCGCTCATCAGTTCAGGGAGGGAAATCAGACCCCACTCACCTACCAGCATGCCAACAACAGGCAATACTTAACTTTGTGAGATCATTTTAGGTGAGGGGATATTTTAATCGCATGCTACATTAAGACTTTACTCCAAGCATAAAACTTAAAATATTGTACCATGTTTGTGTGCACGTATACACTCTGGTCCTGTGTCAGGGCCTGGGCACTGTCCCTCAGCTTTCAACCACTTGAGTCACTGCTCCACTTCTGGCTTTTGGTGGTTAGAGAAAAAGAATCTTAAGGACTTTCCTTCTGGGGCTGACTTTAAACTTCACTCCTCAGATGTCAGCTTCCTGAGTAGCCAGGATTACAGGTGTGAGCCAATGGCTTGTCTTTATAACTTTTTCAAACTAAGGCATTTGTAGTTTTTTCGCCTCAGAAGTTAAAACAAACTTGAACCCTTTCCCTCATGACAGCCTTGAGCTGTTGGCAGATTTGTATGAAGTGTATCAACTACTTGTTGCATTTGCATGAAGTGATGCTGATGGTGACGTCATCAGAGGTAGAAGAGACAATCAGCCAAGCCCAAGCTTGGCTCCTTGTGGATGCTCTGTGCCACCAGAAAGGTCAGCTTGTGTGCGTACTGGCATGGTGCTGGGACACTGATCAGACCCTGAGGAAGGAAAACAAGATGATAATCAAGAAATAACCTTGTTCTCTGAAGCACTTGTTTTCCTTCTGAGTTTTGTCCAGCTAGATGGGACTCTTGAGCACCATCAGTAAGCAGCCTTACGTACCTGCCAGTTATAGTACAGGTGGCAGAGTTTGAATGTCAGTCTCTGCATGTGGTCAGGCTTCAAGCTGTTGTCATCATAGATGATGTTATAGTGGGTGGGGCTGACAGTTCCCCCACGGGCAGTCTGGCTGACCAAGTAAAAGTCATACCTGAAGGTCATAAAATGAAATTAAACAGAATGAGCCCAAACCTAAGGAAGACACATGAATACTCACTAAAACTGATTTTCCAGGATCTCTTACCACTCAGGATGTGTTGCTTCTGAATCTACAACAGTGCCCAGAGGAGGGTTCTGAAGGGTGCGACTCACTTCTGTAAAGAACCGGGGCATGCACTTCTTCCTGACCACGAGCACAGACAGCCTGGGGGCAAAAGTCAGGAACAGAAAAGTAATCCATGTAGTTTTGTAATCTTAATATTAAATAAATAAAATTTACCAGAAAACACCACAAAACAAAGTACTTCCTTCCTTAGAGAAATGCACAACTTTAAAAATAGATTGTTCTCATTAGCTGCAAAAAGTATTATGCCAAATCATTTGGCTAACTGATGTTTAAAGGGCAGGAAGAAAGTACTTGCCGGTACCCTGGCTTGAATGTGGAGGCCTTGTGTTTTCTAGGTTTGCTTGCTCATGGCCAGCTCTCTGACACTTGAGTCTCTCCTCCAGTCCAGCATTTTTCTTCTAAGCTGGCTTTGAACCACAATTCTCTGATCTCAGCCTCCTGAGTAGCATGAGCCATGGCACCCAGCCCTAATTTTGCATTTTTAATATCTTTCTTGCCTTTGCCACTTCACATTCTCACCGAGGAAAATTCTATACTGAAATGCTGAATGTACAAATGCAAAGAGGGAGCGGCGCTGTGTCCAAGATGGTCTGGTTTCCATCTGTAGCTTGGATTTCTTTCATGGTTCCCACACCTTCCAGCACTTTTCAGCACCATAACTCAGCACAGCAACTCAATGCCTATAATTTATCCTCATGTATTACTTGTGCCTTCAATCTGAAACCACAGGTTGTTTTCTAGGCACATTAACATACTTTTTATACACGGTAAGCACAATTAGCATCTTTATTTGACAGCAGCCCTGAATACTTTGTCTGTGTCTGCTGCCTCCGAGGTATCTTTCTCTAGGCGACCCACCTGAAGCCTACAGCTTCTGTTTGCAGTCGATGTGAGGCCGTCCTGACCACTCACAGGAAACCCATACAGCCACACTGGCACAGTGCAGAAGCACGCTGCATAGAAAGTCATGTTTGTGCACTTTGGTTTAATAGCTGCAAGTGGACATGCTATCTTTGGAAGTGGCAGAGAAAGAGCAATACCTGGTACTTGAACCGGATTCCCTGATGCTGCTCAGCAGCTGTGGGACTTCATATTCAAGAACTGTTTTTAGCTGGCCATTCCCAACACCATCACGATACACGATTATCCGTGCCGGCAAATCATGGTTGTGCTTGAGCCATTTTTTCAGTGCCCCTGCAATAGTTGGTGTAAGTAAAGAATGATGCCAACCCAAAATAGCATTCCCACATATTTTGGTGTTTTAAAAATACTTTGCTATTTCAGACACAAACAGTAATATCTAATTTGGTTTAATAGCTAATTTGGGTAATTCAGAATAGAGAAATATCAAGGTTGTGTTATAGTCTAAGAGTGGAAGATTTTAAGAGCATCTTTCATCTCTACTTGAGGATCTCTATGACATGATATATTCTTAAATTTAGCATATGTCTTTAGTCCAATTTTCATATTTAGGCAACAAATTCAAATTTTAATTTATTCGACAGACAAGTGCCTAAAGCCAGATACTCTGGGCCTGGGTGCTGTCCCTCAGCTCTTCAGCTCAAGATAAGCGCTCTATCACTTGAGCCACAGCACCACTTCTGGTTTTCTGTTCATTTATTGGAGATAAGAGTCTCACGGACTTTTCTGCCCGGGCTGGCTTTGAACCGAGATCCTCAGATCTCAGCCTAGAATTACAGGGATGAGCTACCAGCGCCCAGCTTTATTTGCCTTTTTCTTCTAATCTTCAACTTCTCAGTAGATATAGACTTTCCTATGTTTGTATCTTTTTCTTCCCTAATGAGAATAAATATGAAAACATATGAAAATGACTTCTCCACCTACTATCAGTAGAAACTAAGAGTAAGAATTGTATGTTAACTTCTACACAATAACAAGTGTTAAATTTACCAGCTTTTGAAATGAGGGGCAAAGTAATAGAATGCAGTAATTCTTTTCAAGTACATATTATAAATATTACTTTAGAAGAGTTTATTGTAAAAATTCATTTTAGTTTGATAGAAGCTAATCATATATCCAAGATGATCAAAGTGCTCACCAAATTCATTTAAAAAATTATCACCCCTGCTTACAGCTTGGAAAATACACACTGGAGGAGAGGAGATCTGTACACAGTTGGGAGTCCTGCACTGCTAATAGGGTCTCCTTTCTCCTCTGCTATCTCTCCATCTTTTCCTGTTGTGCCCACTTTGCCTGTAAGCATGGATATGCTAGAGCCAAAGACTCGTCTCCTGTGTCTAGACTTACACAGCTCTGCCATACACCTTTTTCTTTTGGCCTTCAGACTGCTTTCCAGAGCCCACCAGCGTTAACAAACTTCCCTCCCTTTTCAACTTTTTAGCTGTGACAGTCAGCACATAAATCTGGGATCCCCAATGAGGTGACAGTTGGCAGTTTTAGTGAGTTTGCTTCTGCCTAGCTGGTCTGTTTATAAGCTTGTGAAATTTGAGTCTAAAGGACCATCCTTGGAGCCCACCCTGCTGCTGTGATTTTAGTACCAGTCATGAAGACTTTCAAACAGTCCGCAATATTGGCTGTTGTTTTCTGAAGGATGCAGCGAGAAAACCACCTAAAGCAAGCAAAAGATAAGAGTAAGGTTCAGCTTCAATATCCCTACTCTAAATATGTAGTAATACTAAATTAAGAAGTAGACATGAAAATCAATGTTCATAATTTGGTACATGTTATGTGATCACAATTATATTAAAAAGAACCTCATCCAAGAATCAATTTATTGTTACTTTGAAACCACAGGGTTGGCACTGGGGTGCCAGCCCTGGCTACTCACCAGTTACATGGGCTGGCTATGTGAACTTCATCTAATTTCTCCAATTGTACCAAAGAGATTGCCAAAACAGCCAAGTACTTACTACCTCCAAGGTCTGTGATAAACATTAAGCTCAATGATATATACAAATATTTAGGACAGAATTTGGAATATAGTGAACACTAACAGAAGCTGCTGTATAATAATAATTGGATTATTATTGGACATATTAGTTTAGCAGTAGCTCTTATGCTTTTAAAATCTTCAAGAATTTCTCAGGCATTAGCCTCCATTTCTATAGGTTATTCATTTGAATTTAGCCATCAACCTATCTAAATTTAAGAAGTTCTCATGATAAAGTCATTAGTTAAAAGCACTATGGTTTGGGTATAAAATGCCCCCTAAAAGGCTTGTGTGTAGTAGGATATTCTTTAGTAGGCAGAGCTATTGAAGGTGACTGGATTGTGAAGGTGCTAATTCTATCAATAAATTAAACCACTGAATTAATGGCTGAATGTTACTAGGAGGTATGACCTATATTTGAAGATGGTCACTGGGGTCACCTTTGCTCTCTGTCTCTCCCCATCTCTCTCCCCACCCCTTTATGTACTCATGCACTTACACACATACACACATAATACACTCACATATATGCACAACACATATACACATACACTCACATACACACATACACATACAATCACATACACTCATATATATACATATACATATGCACACATATAGTAATATATACATACGCATACATATATGTACAGATACAAGTACACACATAGATAAAAGCATTTGAAAACTACCCATGGATCAGAGTGACATGGAAGTCTAGAAGTCTGATGGACAACTTTCAGTACATTTTTGATATTTTTGTAGTAAAAACCAAGGCAAAATATATACATACATACATACACACATATTATATATTATATACATATGTATGTATTTATGTACATTATATATATATATATATAGGTTTTTTTTTCTGTCAGTTGTGGAGCTTGAACTCAGGGCCTTGGCACTGTCCCTGAGTTTTTTCCTCAAGACTGGTGCTCTACCACTTGAACCAGAGCACCACTTCCAGTTTTCTGGTAGCTAATTGGAGATAAAAGTCTGATGGACTCTCCTGCCCAGGCTGGCTTTGAACCATGATGTGTGGCAACATACTATACCAATATTGTAAAAAAAAAAAAAATTTGCCAGTCCTGGAGTTTGAACTCAGGGCTTGGGATACTGTCCTTGAACGTTTGTGCAAGGCTAGCTTTCTACCACTTGAGCCACAGCTGTACTGCAAGTTTTGGTGGTTATTTATAGATAAGTCTCACAGACATTCCTGTCCAGGCTGACTTCAAATTGTAATCCTCAGATCTTAGCCTCCTGAGTAGCAAGGATTATAGGTATGAGCCACCAGAGCCCAGAGAAAAATATTTTTATATGTAAGTATTCTTTATAATCATTAAGTGTTAGTGTTTAAAATGAGCAAATCATTTACATTTTTTCATTGAACTACAGTTAAACGTCTAGTTGAAGCCAGGCATGATAACACATGCCTGTAATCAGGCACTTGGGGGCTGGAGGATGACAAGGTCAGCCAGCCTGACAGACACAGCAAGGTGTTTTCTCAAGCAAGAGAGCAAGAGGATCAAATTTAAGACTGCAATAGTTACTTTAAAAGTACCTGGTGATTCTGGGGTTAACACTGGCCACAAATCCAACTACCACCTCCTCCTTGTTGAAGGCATCTTTACAGAGATCGATACCAACCACCATCAGGGACTTTAACTGAAAAAGTAAACTTGTCATGATTTAATTCAATTATTTAGCCAGTGATTAGTATGATTACTATGACCTTTGTTATGATTAATTTCAATATGAATGACTATTGTGATTAATGGTTAAAATGACTATTTTTGTGGCAGTACTAGGGCTTGAACTAAGGGCCCTGTGCTCTTGCTTAGCCTTTTTTGTTGTTTTTGTTGGTCGTGGGGCTTGAACTCTGGGCCTGAGCTCTATCCCTCAGCTCTTCAGCTCAAGGCTGAAGTTCTACCACTTGAGCTACGGCGCCACTTCTGGTTTTCTGGTGGTTTACAGGAGATAAAGAGTTTCATGGACTTTCCTGCCTGGGCTGGCTTTGAACTGTGATCCTCAGATCCTGAGTAGCTAGGATTACAGGTATGAGCCACCAGCGCCCGGCTTCTTTTTGTGTGTGTGTGCATGTGTTGATTGTAGGGCTTGAACTCTGGGCCTGGGTGCTGTCCCTCAGCTCTTCAGCTCAAGCCTAGCGCTCTACCACTTGGAGCCACAGTGCCACTTCCGGTTTTCTGGTAGTTTACTGGAGATAAGAGTTTCACAGCTTTTCTTGCCCAGCTGGCTTTGAACCATGATCCTCTGATCTCAGCCTCCTGAGTAGCTAGGATTACAGGTGTGAGCCATTGCTGCCAGGCTTAATCTGACATTCAAAAAGTTGTCTGCAGAGCCGGGCGCTGGTAGCTCACTCCTGTAATCCTAGCTACTCAAGAGGCTGAGATCTGAGGATCTCGGTTCAAAGCCAGCCTGGGCAGGAGAGACAGTGAGACTCCTATCTCCAATAAACCACCAGAAAACCAGAAGTGGCGCTGTAGCTCAAGTGGTAGAGAGCTCGCCTTGAGCTGAAGAGCTGAGGGGGACAGCACGCAGGCCAGAGTTCAAGCCCCACGACCGACAAAAAAAAAAAAGTTGTCTGCAGTTGCTGAATTTTTTTTTTTTTTGGGTCGGTCATGGGGCTTGAACTCTGGGCCTGGGTGCTATCCCTCAGCTCTTCAGCTCAAGGCGAGCGCTCTACCACTTGTGCTACAGCGCCACTTCCGGTTTTCTAGTGGTTTATTGGAGATAGGAGTCTCACGGTCTCTCCTGCCCGGGCTGGCTTTGAACCGAGATCCTCAGATCTCAGCCTCCTGAGTAGCTAGCATTACAGGCATGAGCCACCAGCGCCCGGCAGTTGCTGAATTTTTTAAGTTAAGGATCCATATTATTAAGCCATAACCAGAAAATTAAAGGTGGAGGAAAGAAGATGATACATGCTTTGCTTAAGTGACTCACTACAGGCCACTTTAACCTTCAGCCTCTGTGGGGCTGAACCTTGGGATGCCAGTGGCTAGGGTTAGGAGAGTGGTGGTGAATCTACTTTCCCTTACTCTGGCCTGTAGGAATCTGAAGAGAGATTCCACTGCACTCCTTCAGATTGCTTCAGGTAGCCTGCAAGGGCATGTGTGTTCACACCTCACGTCAATGGATGTGGGAGAAGGGAGGCTGAGGGGCCTACTCATCTTCATGGTTATGGCGATGTATGGGAATGTGACATTCTTCTCGTTTTCCTAACTTCTTTCCATGCCTGCCTCAGGTGAGGAAATAAAAGAGGATTTTCTTAATTCCTGCTAGAGTTGAGAGGTCTAAGGGGCAGATCCTAGGTTCTGCCAATGCTTTAAGAGCTGGGGAACCCCACGCAGGATGCAAGGTTACTTGAAAAAGTAGCACTCTGTGGAAAGTAGGTAAAAGTAGAGGCCACAGAATACAGACTTCAGTATAGCAGTTCCCCACCCCATCGCCAAGCAGATGAACTAGATCCTTTTTCATGAAAAAAATTTCATTCTTCTTCTATGTTAGCAGCTGAATTAAAATTCCTTGAGAAGAGGGGTCATGCTTCACCTTCTCTTGGGGTATTGCTGCAGTGGTTGTATAATTCCACAACCCAGGGCCCCCAAAACACAGTTGGTCCTGCATGTCCGTGAGTTTTGTATTTACATTGTATTAGCTATTAGAAGAGATCTAGAGATGATTTAAAGTACACAAGAAAAAGAGCATAGGTTATATGCAGATATCACATCTGCAGGTTTTGGTATCCTCAGGGGTTCCTGGAGCCAGCCTCCCAAGAGTATCGGGGGAGCCTACTTTGATTTAAAAGTTGTTCACTGAGAGGAAAAGTGTAATGGGGTCCTCACTGGAATCTCGACGGCCCACAGCTCCCCTCCGAGCTTACAGATCATCTGCATGGCAATCTTGGTGGCAATACTCATCATTATCCCCTGTCTGCTCAAGGTCTGAGCAAGCACACACTGGCTTGGGACTGGGCAGTCGGAGCTCAGGTATTTTTTAATGGAATCGTAACAGTTCTTTTGATTGGAAGGCAGAATACACATCACCTAAAGACAAAGAAAGCAACACAAGATGAAATCAGTTTACTTATGTCTGGGAAGAGTTTCTGGAAAAATGTGAAGCCTCTAAACATCTTTTCTTCCTAAATTTCCAAGAAACAAATATTAATGTACCTACAGTTGTCTTAAATGGCCTTTAAACCACTGATAAATGAATCAAGCAAAGCCCTTCTCTAGCCAGTTCTAGCTATCTCTCTTTGCTTTCCCTTCCTCCTCACTTTTCTCTTAAATTGAATGTTTGTGTTCTCAAAGTCTCTTCCTATTACTGCTTTCTCCTATGGTCAGTTGGTTTTCCATGGCTCTGCAAGGCAGTGCCTCTTTTTCAGGAAATGTGCAACAAGGATTCAAGAGTAACTGTGTGCAACTTACCCTCCAATAGTTTAGGAAATGATGCTAGCAAACATGGTAATGATAAAGAAATATGGTTACACGTCAGACAAGATTCTAGGAAAGGTATATGAAAGTTCTTAGTATATTCTCACAATGCTTCTCAAAGTTTCATTTTATTTACATAAAAAATAAACCTCAGAGTGAGAATCCTATTCACTTAGTATAACATAGACATTTTTGTGTGTGTATGACTGAAAGAGAAACATGGCTAATACTGTTTTTCATGAGATATGAACAAGCATGTTGGGAGGTGGTCTAAATGAACTGGGGAGGCTAAAGAGAAAGCAAAATATCAGGAAAAACAATGTGGTATCTGGGTAGGCAGTGATCTTGTAAGAAGAGTAAGAATATCCAGAATGTCTAAAAACTTGGAGTTTAGGGGCTGGAGGCTTGACTCAGTTGGTAGCACACCAGCCTATGGGTGAAAGTGTCAGATACAGAGTTAAGAGTTCTGGCCTCAAACAACAGCAACAAAAACAAAACAACAAAGTTGGAGTATGGTTTAATCATACTTTGGCTCCACTCTATTACACTTGCATGTAGTTGGTACAAACACACACAGGTCTCACATACAACTTTGGGAAATAAGGCAAACGCAAGTGTCCAACATGGTGGTACAGTGCCAGAGGAAATGGCTTTCATAGAAGATATAGTACACAGATGGCAGGGTTTCAGAGGAAGCAGAAACATGGAGCCATGGGTACCCTAACATTTATGAGAAGAAGTGGGAGTCAATTTAAGTAAAAGATGACCCTCAACAAGCTGGAAAAAAATGCAAGCAACAGAAGCTGTCAGAAGGCTAATAATAAACACTTAAAACTGGTAGAGCTAAGAAAATAAAACACTGACAAATAGTAATACTTTCTTAAGTATTTTAGGGAAATGCATAGTAATTTGCAAGCCTACCATGGAATAGAATATTCAAAAACATGTGAATTGTACATCAAAAAATCCAAAAAATGCCCTGTACTTACCAACTGAACATTAGGGTCCACATGTAGCTGAATAGCTCTAATGAACGCAGCTGTGCTTTCCTGTATGTTTATGCTGTAATAAAGAGATTAAGGTGTTCTTAGTAGCACATAATCATATGATATTAGAACTAATATTAATGAATTTGCAAAGGACTAGTAGTTTTAGGGAAAAAGCCACTAATGAAATATAAAAATCTTTTGAAGATAAAATTGTTTCTCAAGATATTGTACAAGATATGCAATCAATCTTTAGTAACCATCTTTATTACCATAAACATTGTTTTGAGGCAAATGACACTTTTTCGCCTGTACAGAATGCCCTCAATTAATATTTATATTGTTCAAAACTGGGTTGAAAGTGAACTTTTGAAATTTACAAGCTCAGGTTATCAAATTCTAAAACAGGGCTCACATTAAAGCAGAAATATGACTTCTCTAGTACTGACTGTCTAAGACAATTTTAAAATGAAAGTTTCAGAAACCATCAAGTTAGTGAAGCCAAGGTATTCAACTATGTTCCTGCATAATTCAAGAAAATAAAAGGGGTGGTTTCTTTGGTTTGATTTGTTTTTTTAACCACAGTAGTAACCTGTTTTGGAGCCTGGACTAAGCAACCTTAATCAGTCAATCATGTAACATTATGTTAGGGGCAAAAGGCTACAAACATAACTTCCATTTAAAGAACTTCTTGGCCGGGTGCCAGTGGCTCACACCTGTAATCCTAGCTACTCAGAAGGCTGAGATCTGAGGATCGAGGTTCAAAGCCAGCCCGGGCAGAGAAGTCCAGGAGACTCTTATCTCCAATAAACTGCTACAAAACCGGAAGTGGCGCTGTGGCTCAAGCGGTAGAGCGTTCACCTTGAGCTGAAGAACACAGGGACAGCACCCAAGCCCAGAGTTCAAGCCCCACGACCGACAAAAAAAAAAAAAAAAGAAAGAAAGAAAAGAAAAAAGAAAAAAAAAGAACTTCTCACCTTCCAATTAGGATCATCATACATTCACAACAACAAAGAAAAAGAAGTAACCACAGTTTTATAAGCATATCAAGTTCAATATAAAGAGGCACAACAATGAATGGGTTCTAAAGGAAACCTGCTCATTTTGAGTAAATTTGTGTTTCTTATTCTCAGCCACTGAGAATCAAACACATAACAACTACTCAATAAATGTTCAAAGAATAACTAGGTGGCTTTACCAAGAAAAAAAATCCTCTAAATAACTAACCTTATGTAACAGAATCAACAAAACTTATTTTAGATAGTGTGTATGCGTGCATGTGGGTGCATGCCTGTCCTGGGACTCAGAGCCTGGGTGCTGTCCCTGAGCTTTTTCGCTCAAGGCTGGTCTACCACTTGAGCCACAGCTCCTCTTCTGGCTTTTTAGTAGTTAATTGGAGCTATAAGTCTCAAGGACTTCCCTGTGCAAGTTGGCTTTGAACCTTGATCCATAGATCTCAGTCTCCTGAGTAGTTAAGATTATAAGTGTGAGCCACTGGTACCTGGCTAGATTTGTTTCTTTTAAAATAAGCCTTAAGGGCTGGGAAGGTGGCTCAGTGGTAGAGTGCTTGCCTTGCATGCCTGAGGCCCTGGGTTTGATTCCTCAGCACCACATAAGCAAAAAAAAAAGCCGGAAGTGGCGCTGTGGCTCAAGTGGTAGAGCGCTAGCCTTGAGCTGAAGAGCTGAGGGACAGTGCCCAGGCCCAGAGTTCAGGCCCACGACCGGACCCAAAAAAATAAATAATAAAGCTACCCTCTCCTATATATATATATATATATATATATATATATATATATATATATATATATATATATATATATATAGGAGAGGGTAGCTTTATTATTTATTTTTTTGGGTCCGGTCGTGGGCCTGAACTCTGGGCCTCGGCACTGTCCCTCAGCTCTTCAGCTCAAGGCTAGCGCTCTACCACTTGAGCCACAACGCCACTTTCGGCTTTTTTTCTTTTTGCTTATGTGGTGCTGAGGAATCGAACCCAGGGTCTTGTGCATGCAAGGCAAGTGCTCTACCACTGAGCCACCTTCCCAGCCCTATGTTTTATATTTTTATTTTCATTTTATGTTGGTCATGGGGGCTTGACCTCGGTACCTAGGCACTGTCTCTGAGCTCTTTTGATCAAGGCTATTGCTCTACCACTTTGAGCCACAGCTCCACTTTCAGTCTTCTTGTGATTAATTGGAGATAAGAGTCTTATAGACTTTCCTACCCTGGCTGGCTTCAAACTGTGTTCCTAAGATCTCAGCCTCCTGCATAGCTAGGATTACGGCATGAGCCACCAGTGTCCTGCTTTTATTTTGTTCTTGTTATTATAAAGATGTACAGAGGGGTTACTATTTCATAAGTCAGGTAATTAATACATTTCTTTTTGAAGAATGTTACCTCTTTCTTTGCTCTTTTCCCAGTTTGGAGTTATTTCTATAATTGAATTTTGAAACATCATAAGATCTATCAATTAAATCATGAAATACAACATTTATTTTTTAGTATCCTGTTTGCTGTTAAGGTTCATTAATAACTAATAAGGACAAAGGCAAAGGTGGCAAAATTTGGACTTACTAAGGATTTATACCCAACTAAGCTGGGTGCCAGTAGCTCATTCCTATAAGCCTGGCTATTTAGGAAGATGAAATCTGAGGATCCCTGTTTGAAGACAACCAAGGCAGGAAATTATGATTAGCTTAGGAAGGCATATCCATGAGACTCTTATTTCTAATTAACCAATCAAAAGCCAGAGGTGGAGGTGTGGTTCAAGTGGGAAAATGCCAGCTTTGAGTGGAAAAAGCTAAAAGATAGCTTCTAGGCCCTGAGTTCAAGCCCCAGTACTGGCAAAAAAGAAAGATTTATTATACCCCAACCAATAATGAAAAGATTTTGAGGAATGAAACTTTCCTAAGAAGAACTGTGAAAATAAAAGTCTTCAAAGATCAAGGTAAAACATAGTCTGATCTTTATAAAAAAATGTTATCAAATCTGTTTTCTTGTAATGAATCTCTTGGTACTTTGTATTAGAAAATTTTTACTAAAACAAAGCTTTTGCAGATAATGCCAGTCATTATTTCCTGCCTTCTAATCAAACCAAATTAATATATTGAAAGTATTCAATGCATTCTCACATTTTAGGGTAGCCCACATTAAATCCCATGGAACTTCCGACTCTTCTCAAACAGCTCAGAAAACTCTGGATCACATTCTCAGTTCTGTTACTGCATAAAATCAACCATTTATTCAAAGATTGTGCACTTAACATCTTGCAGGTTCGTATATCCTTGGACCAATCAGCAGCAGACACAGGTTGACACTGAGTAAATAAAGATCATAAAAGGATGGGACAGATTTATTTAGGCAGCAATTGAGACAATATGAAAGGGCTATTTGTTCCAATAGAATAATTTAAGACAATTTTTTCTTTAAAATATGGTTAATTCCTGTTTATTACAGCAATATGGAGGCCTACATTTCAGTGCTTTACAAGGTTCTGGAAATCAGTTTTCCCCTCAGCTTTTCCAATAAGGGTAATTTGGATAGATTATCAAAATTAAATGATGAAAAATTTCTATATGCCAACACAAAACATTTGATGCTCAGTTATATTAGAGATATGCCAGTTTACTGTACTCAATAAAGACAAGAGAAATTTTTAAAGTGAAATGAAATACAATGGCCTTAAAGGAAAAGAGTGAAGAATAATGTAAGTTTTGCATGTGATATGTTCATTTGCCAATCGAAACTCTCAAGTGGCAGCAGATTGTTTGTTCAGGTTTCAGTATGCCTCTTAAGTACTGTCTGGAGTGACAGCTATCATTTAATTTGAAAGATTAACAGACACAACTGACACAGCAACTGAAAACTAACTGTGGTAAAAGGAAACATAGTCTGTTAGTTATCTTTCACCAGAAAATTGAATTTTCTCAAGTAGTGGCCCTTCCTTCCTTCCTTCTTCCTTTTTTCTTTCTAGAATGACAGGCAATAATAGGTAGGTCTTTTAACTATGTCATTTTCTAACGAACCTAAACCGTGTCTCCTGGGTGCTGTAATTTTCAGTCAATTAAGTTTATACTGAAAAGGAAATCATGGCAGACCTTAAGTCTTAAGAAAAAAGGGAGCTGATGGGGCTGGGAAGGTGGCTCAGTGGTAGAGCGCTTGCCTTGCATGCCTGAGGCCCTGGGTTCGATTCCTCAGCACCATATAAGCAAAAAGAAAA
>NW_012267226.1:26183299-26203391 GCF_000151885.1 Dipodomys ordii
TGGGCTCTCCTCTCAGTGGGAGAAGGGGGTGTGGGCCCCTCAGTGGGAGAAGGGGGTGTGGGCTCCTCTCAGTGGGAGAAGGGGGTGTGGGCTCCTCTCAGTGGGAGAAGGGGGTGTGAGCCCCTCAGTGGGAGAAGGGGGTGTGGGCCCCTCAGTTGGAGAAGGGGGTGTGGGCTTCTCTCAATAGGAGAAGGGGGTATGGGCTCCTCTCAATAGGAGAAGGGGGTGTGGGCTCCTCTCAGTAGAAGGGGGTGTGGGCCCCTCAGTGGGAGAAGGGGTGTGGGCTCCTCTCAGTAGAAGGGGGTGTGGGCCCCTCAGTGGGAGAAGGGGGTGTGGGCTTCTCTCAATAGGAGAAGGGGGTATGGGCTCCTCTCAATAGGAGAAGGGGGTGTGGGCTCCTCTCAATAGAAGGGGGTGTGGGCTCCTCTCAGTGGGAGAAGGGGGTGTGGGCCCCTCAGTAGGAGAAGGGGGTGTGGGCTCTCCTCTCAGTAGAAGGGGGTGTGGGCTCTCCTCTCAGTAGGAGAAGGGGGTGTGGGGATGGCATCAGCCACCTCAGTGGCAACAGGAATCAGTGCAGACCAGGTGTGTGCCCAGGCAGGAAGCAAGACCCTACGTCATAAATAACCAGCACACTGTTGTCTTTTTTCAGGAGCCCAAGTCAGGGACAGAAATAGAGGGAAGATGCTGCAGTGGTACTCATTGGACACTATAATGAAAATAAACTGTACAACTTGTGGGGGGAAACAGGAGGGAAAAACCGGGAGAGAGCAAGGGAAAGGGTGATACTGTCCAAAAAGGTATGTATTCTTGACTGGGCGCTGGTGGCTCACGCCTGTAATCCTAGCTACTCAGGAGCCTGAGATCTGAGGATCCCAGTTCAAAGCCAGCCGGGGCAGGAAAGTCCATGAGACTCTTGACTCCAATAAACCACTCAAAAACCACAAGTGGCGCTGTGGCTCAAGGGGTAGAGCGCTCGCCTTGAGCTGAAGAGCGCAGGGACAGCACCCAAGCCCAGAGTTCAAGCCCCACGACCAACCCCCCCCACAAAAAAGATATGTATTCTTTACTTGACTTACAAAACTTTAACCCTCTGTACATCACCTTTATAATAACAATAAAAAAATAAAATTAAGAAAACAACCAGCACAGAAAAGGGCTGGAGGCATGGCTCAGCAGTAGAGTGCTTGTCTATCCAACCTAAGGCCTTCCATTCAAGCCTTAGTACCACCAAAAAAACAAAACCTCAAAACTATTTAAAATTTTCTACTACACACTTTAACAAAGTAACAAATGAAGTCTATAAACATGTTATTTGACCTAGAATATCCAAAATACTGTCAACTGAAGATGTCACTAACCACATTCTAATTGCCCAGATCTAATGTATTAAACACAAAAGCTTAGCTGTCCAGCTGAAGCAGAGTTTAAAGCCTACCAGCACAAGTTCCCACTGCTGTGCTTCAATCTGGAACTGCTAAGTATCTGGGCTGACCCTCTAGACTCTAGACATCGATGTCAGGAGCCATCAAGGTTAGACATGTTCATCAAGGAAGAAACGTAAACACACCCCAGTACCTCTGGATGTTGTCAGCCAGCCTGGCCAGGTGCTGCTGCCTGCTCAGAGGACTGAGCTTTGTTTCTGCAGCCATGGCCTTCATCAAATGAAAATCAGAGGCTGCCTGGGCAGTCAGACCTGTGAAATACAGCAGCCTTTGTAAACACACAAGAATCAACTAAGGGTCATTTTGGTGTCACTGTAATAATATACCTGATGAAAAGCAAAAGTATATTGGTCTCCATACTACCAAAATTCAAAAAATTGCTGGGTGCTGATAGCTCACACCTGTAATCCTAGTGATTCAGGAGGCTGAGATCTGAGGATGGCAGTTCAAAGCCAGATGAGGCAGGAAAAGTCCTACGTTGACTGTTATCTCCAATTAACCACCAGAAAAATTGAAGTGGAGCTGTGGTGCAAAGTGGTAGAGTGTTTGCCTTGAGCAAAAGAGCTCAGGGACATTACCCAGGTCCTGAGTTCAAGCCCCACAACCAACAGGAAAAAGAAATACTGCAAAAAGCAGCTAGATTTTAGTAAAATATCTAGAGGCCTATTTTATACCAAAGTAACAAGTGGAATGCATGGGATAGAGAAAATAGATTTCAAAGGGGACTATGTCCTTTCACTTGTTTTTACTATTGTCTCCATGATTTAATTACTGCCCTGGCACTCAGCCACCATAAAGTAGTTTGTGCCCACTGCTGAGGTTCAGGAGCCTGTGGTCTGCAGCCCAGCAGAGTTTTAAAAGGTAAACATTACCTGTTAGAAAGCAAAGCTCTGGTATCAGGTGGACAATCCAAGGTTCAGTGTTGTCATTTCTCTTGCTTTTCAACAGACTAACAAGCACTGGCTGATTTAGGTCAGATAAAGTAATATCATACTGCTATAAAATGCAAGATTAATGAGGGGAAAGTTAATATGGAAACACTGCAAGAAAGAAGCAAATCCCAAAATGTATACATAAATGAGCCTTTTTAGTGGAAGAAAAAAATGTCCCTCAGTTTCCTGAACTTTACGACTTTCTTTTAAGGACTTACTTTTTTAAAAATATTTAAGGTTCAGCTTTATGATTTTAATTATCTTTTATGTCATAAGACTTTTAAAAAGCCATTTTCATGCTCCTCTGGGTTTCATCCAGATTCAGAATAGCCTCCAGCTGATTTGTACACAGTCCAGAGACTTCCCCGGAGCTGACTCAGGGCCAGTGTCCAGAGGCACCAGGAGACCATCAGTAAATGTCCTTTGGGCATCTGCTACATGCAAGGAATTGTGCTAACTGTGGGTGTCCAGAAACAAAGAGCTTAAGTCATACTTTAGAAAGACTAAGGTTTAAGAGAGATCAGACTGTTCATATCTTGCTTAAGATGATCTAATGTAGCTAAGTTCATTAAGCCCTGGAAAGAGAGTCACAGAGCTTCCCTGTGAGCTGATTGTTGAGCTAAAAATAGTCAAGAATATTTAATGTTGTCTGGTTTAAAACAATAGGAGGGAAAGGAAGCTATTTTTGTGAAAATACACAGGAGAGAAACAGCCAAGAAACAGGGAAGGGACAGAATACAAGAGATGAGGCTTAAAGGCAGAAAGTGACCAAATGATAAAGGATTTTAAAAGGCCTGCAAGGCACTGTTGGTTCATACCTGTAAACCTAGCTACTCAGATGATCATGGTTTGAAGCCAGCCCAGGCAGGAAAGTCTATGAGACTCTTCTTTCAATTAACTACTAGAAAACCAGAGGTGGAGGTTTGGCTTAGTAGATCATTAGCCTTCAGCAAAAAAAAAAGCTCAAGGACAGGACCCAGATCCTGAGTTCAAGTCCCATTACTGACAAAGAAAAAAAAAGAAAGGTGTGCAGAGCTCATATTTGACTACTAAAGCAATAAAAAAAATCACGGGTTGTTTTAAGCTTGTGAGTGATATTATCAGGAGAATACTGAGACTACCAGAAAGCAGCAGAAGGCAGAATGAGAATCTCAGCCAATTGGGGGACAGGGAATAGAGAAGGGAGAAGATGTTATTGGAAGGCAGACTCCACCTGGTAACTTGGGGGAACTTCCTGCACTGGGAAGGAACATGAAAAGATCTCTAAGCTAAGATGAAAGGAAATACACACATCCATACCTGCTTGTAATAATCTATGTAGGAGATCTCTGAGCCATCCCGCCTCTTGAAGGTGTGCACTGGCTTCACCGACCAGCTGATGTCGTCAATGCGGTAGGTTCTGTTATTGTACCTGGTAAACACAGGAAACTTTTAAGAAAGTTTTTCAGATCATGCAGACAAGCAGCCATTTCACTACACTTGTTACTTAAAGTGTAAGATAGACTCCAGAATGTCAGAAATTATGAGACAGTAACATAAGATAGTTGCATTTTTTTGGCATGTTCAAGTATTACCTAACAAGAGTATTACCATTTTGGCAAACAAGATCTTGTATTCCAACAAATCCAGTGAGAAAGTTGGTAGAATACAATGTGTGTTTCTCACTGACAGACATTTCTGTTAAATCATGGTTAAATGTTCAATTGAAGAAGCATTACTTTAAAATTTCCCATCTGTTCTGATGTCATTCAAATTGCTCTGAAACTAGGGATTCTTTCTCATAATAAATACCAAGTAGGCTAAGCAACCACACAGATCTGCCGTCTTGTTTAATCAACGTGGGTCAGGTTGCCTAAGACCACTCTTCCCCACCAGAACTGCGTAGCCTGCAACATCCTGTCATGTGCTCCAGCCCACAGAAATCTCCAAGGCAAGTTTCTCCAGAGCTAGGTATCCTGAAAGGAGGCTTCTTGAAAGAGTGTGGTATGCTGACCCATCAAAATCTTGACAGAAGTGCAGAGGGAGATCTTCCTGGCCCAGCAGTATGGAATTGAACTACCCCTCTCCTATATGACCCAGAAAGTAACTTTAAGTGGAAGGCGAAGACTAACACAGTCCCTAAGACACCTCTTTGGATCAGCAAAACTATATGCTGTCTGGGCAGGGAAAGGGGGATCTGGGGGGAAAGCAAAGGAAGGGACGACAATGCCCAAAAGAAGAAATGTTCTCATTACCTGACTTAGGAAATGGTAGGCCCTCTGTACTATACCTTAACAGTAATAAAATTATTTCTTACTAGGTATATGCTAATACTCAGGAGGCTGAGATCTGAGGATCATGGTTTGAAGCCAGCCTGGGAAGAAAAGTCTGTGAGACTCTCATCTCCAATAAACTACCCAGAAAAAGCCAAGAGTGGTGCTGTGGCTCAAGTGGTAGATTGCTAGCCTTCAGTGAAAGAAGCTCAGGGACGGCACCCAAGCCCTGAGTTTAAGGCTCAGGACCAGAAAAAAAAAAAAAAGGATGTGCTGAATTTTTTGAATTCAGGAAGTCATTTAACCCACCAATTTTTAATCCAGTTCAATGTGTATGGAGGGAAAATTATATATATATATATATATATATATATATAAATGTAGAAGTTTACAAAAAATAAAACTTGCTCTTGATCTAAAAGACCCTAAATCTTACAAAAAAGGTAAGCTATGGATCTCCTGTTCAGTACTATAACCTAATAAAATGCAATATAATGATCATCAAGAGTTGGCTGAAAGCAAAGTGTTTATGGGAACAGGCAGGTGAGTAACATACTTATACTTCATCTGTGGAGGTGAAAATTTGAAATACAGAACTTGGGGCAGGGAGCCCAGGCAGGAGCACTAAAGTGACAAAGTTCAGGCTGCTGAGGGTCAGAACAGAAGAAGGGTATACAACAAGTAATAATGTTGGGACCATGCCAGCTTGAGACAGCCTGAACTTTAGACAATGGAGAGTAGCCACATCTTCTGCACAGGTGGCCAAACTTATCAGACTTGTGCTGTGGCCAGTGCTCCCATGAAATTCCTATTCACAGAAACCCAAGTCATTCACTCTATAGAAAACACTGAGTAGATGTTTACCTTGTAAGGACAATGCGCCCTATAAGCTGTTTCTCACACATCTGGGTGAAGTCAGACATAGCAGCGTTGTAACAGAGATCAGTCATAAACTCCAGAACAGTTTCATTCCGGAGAATTTTATAACTTACATCAGCACTAAACAGGAGCCTGCTTTCATAATGTGACACAGAAATGGCAAACCCAGGCCAAAGGGATAATCTTTAAAAACAAATTAAAAGAAGAAAAAATATTGTATTTAAAATGTTATACCAGAAAAATAAAGATGTGTGTGTGTGTGTGTGTGTGTGTGTGTGTGGTTTGTGGGGCTGTAACTCAGGGCTTAGGCACTGTTCCTGAACTGTTTTGCTTAATGTTAGTGTTCTACCACTTTGAGCCACAGCTCCATGTCTGGTTTTCTGGTGGCAAATTGAAGATAAGAGTCTCATTGACTTTTCCTGCCTGGGCTGGCACTGATTATGATCCTCCGATCTCAGCCTCCTGATTCGCTAAGATTACAGGTGTGAGCCACCCGTACCTGACACAACAGAGATTTTTAAGTGATGATTTTCACTCTAATTCCCTACAGGTAACTTTTTCTTTAGTGTAATTTCTTCCAGTTGCTAACTAAAATTTTTATTTTCTGTTGGAGTGTTTAGTATACATGTAGGACCTTGGTACTACTGATATTCAGACTGCATAACTCTTGCTTAGGAGCTGTTCTTTGCATTGTAGGATGGTGAGCAGCATTCCTTGTCTCTACCCACTGGATTTCAGCATCATGCTCCCAGCAGTGAGAGCCAAAAATGTGACTTATGCCTTTCATTTTAGCTACTCGGGAGGCTGAGATCTGAGCACTGTTTAGAAGAAAAGTCTGTGAGACACTGGTCTCCAGTTAACTGCCCAAAAGCTCAAAGTAGAGGTGTGGCTTAGTGGTAGAGTGCTAGCCTCCAGTGAAAGCCAAGGGAGTGCTTGAAGCCCTGAGTGATTTCATTTGCAGAGATATAAAAGAAACCAGAGTCCAGGCTATAGATCCTTTCTATATGGACTGAAAGTCTTGAATAAGAAGTTACAGAAATGACATGAACAAAAGGACAATTTTTTTTTTTACAAGTAATTCTAGTCTACCCTTTGAAAGCTTAGCTTGTGATACTAGCCAATCTGCAGGACAAGCATACGTACCGGGTACTTGTTGTAACTTAGCTCAACAATGAACCCATGGATATTCCTATCCACACAGATTTTCAATCCTTTATGCACTTTGTTTATATATCTGTCTTTATATATACATGTCATATATATACACATGTACTTTTTTCTTTTTTTCTGGAGAAAGTCTAAGGTAATAGAGAATAGAGAGGAACTATATGTTATACATATACATACAATGTATATTAAGTATACATTGTACATATGTGTGTATGTGTATTTATTTTTCTGGAGAGCTATGTACCAACCAGTTTAAGGTAATAAAGAATAATAGGGAACAACCATGTGTATTGTGTGTACACACACACACACACATAATCTATATTAAACACACATTATATATGTATGTGTATATATGTACTTTTTTCTGGAGAATTATGTACTAATTAATATAAGGTAATAAAGAATAACAGAGAACAACCATATGTATTATTTATATACATGCCCACATAATCTATATTATATATGTGTGTGTATATATATGTATTTTTTCCAGAGAGCTATGTATTAATGAGTATAAGGCAGGATTGACACTTTCCCTGCAGCACCAACTTCCCAGTTTGGAAATAATATACAAGTATTCTGAATGATTTTGCCTTCACTAAGGTAGCTCTGTTGAATTCTCTATTTACCCACAATGATGTCATGCCAACCACCTTGAATGTTCTAACTTCAATAAGACCACAGGAAACCAGCTATGTGTTACAACACACAGTTCATCTTATTTTTTTCATTTTTATATTCATAAAATTCAATTTCTGAATTTCTTCTATAATTTATGATACTGTCTTTGTATAGAACAACATAAGGCTTCACATTTCACTCTACCATTCTCTAAAAAATACTCAAAAATTATAAAAGTCCAGTACATTCCAAATTACAGAGACCCTCACAGGAGGCATAATGTTATATTGCATTATAAACTACCCTGCTCACACTATGACCATTTCAGAGGAACAGAAAATACAAACTTACTTGTGCTGGGGAATTTCCACTGCCTTTGAAGGGTTATAGAAGTTCCTTCCAATTTGGTACATGGACAACTTTTTTAATATCCTGCAAGGGTATTTTTTGAATCTTTGGTAAATATTAGTCAATAAAGTATAGTTCTAAAATTGTACTCAAGCTGAACACAAAATACTTAGAATGCGTAGATTTTTTTTCTTCTAGAATATTTACACACTAAATATCCATCTATATTTGGACTGTCATTGCATTTGAGAATGACACAGTGAAGTTATTTTTCTCTGAGCTTAACTTCAATGATAAATTTGTGGTCCATTATGAACTGCAGCTGTGGTTACTGTAACACTGAACTGCAGCTGTGGTTACTGTAACACCGAACTGCAGCTGTGGTTACTTTAACATTGAACTGCAGCTGTGGTTACTATAGTAAGCTGGAAAGGGTGAGGCAACTTGCCTCTTCCCCATTTTGAGAAGAGGCAAGATTTCTGATAAAGCTGTTCAAGCTGCTCAAAGATCTTACCTCACTGGGGTGACCCTTTGCCACTTGTCCAGTCACTTCCAGTACCTCAGATCACAAAAAGGAGGTGACTGCATGGCGGGGGGGAGGGGGGGAGGAGAGGGGTAATAGAGTTTGAGTCCAAGTCAGAATGAAAGGGTTCTACCTCTGTGATGTGGGTTACCAAATGTCACAAGCTCAAGTCTTGCTTATTTATTATTTATTATCTTTATTGTGTGGGTGCTATGGCTTGAACTCAGGGCTAGAGCATTCTCCCTGGCACTCTACCACTTGAGCAACATCACCACCTCCTGCTTTTTGCTGCAGATAAGAGTCTCATGGACTCTTCTGCCTAGGCTGGATATGAACCACAATCCCCATATATCAGCCTTATGAATAGTTAGGGTTTCAACCACTAGCCTGAATATTATCATCTCCCTATTTATAAAGTCAGATTTCTATAACAAGTACCTTCCTCGGGGTGCTCAGTAAGCACGTTGTAAGATAAAACAATTGAAAAGGCTTCGCCAATGGAAGGCATCTTACAAGTGTCAACTAACTCACAATAAACCACTCAGAGGGGTTATTTCAGAAGCCAGACTGGCTTCTGAAAAGGGAAATGTCAGATATGATCAAGAGAGACAAGACAAGTTTAGGGTTAGAATTAGGAAAGAGTGTAACTGTGTGTGGTGTTTCATTATGTATATCCCCTACTCACCAAAGCCAAAACTTGCCTGAGTCTGTCCTCTCCAGAGGCTGGCCTGGGCAAATGGGTGGTTGGCTAAGGTTTCTGAGCAGTGCATGGGAATGACTCACACAAGCTCTTCCTAACTGTGCATAGGCTTTACAGTATCCACCAGTCAGCTGGGAAGCACTTTGATTCCCAGGCCCCACCCATGATAGTCTATGTATTAGATCTGGTGTGGAGCTAGAGAATTTGCACTTGATTAAATCCTACCCAAGATGATTTTGGAACAAATGATCCTTATATTAGGCCTGAAGAACAATGAATAGTTTAGTTCCTTCCTTCTACCCCAGGTGTCTATGTGATCAAGGGGAGGGGGAGAAGGTGTTGCCAGGACAGAAAGCAGATGGCGGTTGCCTTTTATATTCTAATCAACCAGCTAGGAGAAAAATAAGTCCTTCAGCTGATTAAGCAAACACAGTGAACTGATGTCTAGGGGTCAAGATGTAATGGAGTACTAGAAAAGAAAAGCAAAAAGGCACCCTCCTACCAATGGAATGTCAATAATCCTTCAATGCCTTGTCTCAGTTCTCCTAATACTCAGTTCTGATAATGATGATTTGTGCTAACCAGAGGCTGTGGCAGATGCTTGCACATTATTGTCAAATACATAAAAGTACATATTAAAAAGAAACTGTCCCAGTGATGATGCTGGGGTATAGCCTACACATTGTTAGGTTAAAAAGGTACACACTAAACGGTGCCAGTGGCTCACACCTTCACCCCTTCTACTCAGGAGGCTGAGATCTGAGGATCATGGTTCAAAGCCAGCCCAGGCACTGGAAAATCAGAAGTGGAGCTGTGGCTCAAAGTGGTAGAGCACTAGCCTTGAGCAAAAAGAGCTCAGGGACAGCACCCAGGCCCTGAGTTCAAGTTCAAGCCCATGACTGTCCCCTCACCCCCTCAAAAAAAGGGACATAGTAGACAAGTAGATGGCCCAACACCAGCACAGGTTTACTCAGAAAAAGCCAGACAAGAGGAGGGAGTAAAGCAACAGTATTTCTAACTCAAAGCACTGGTCTGGAACTTATGATAAGGACCTGGGCCTTGAGACCTAACACAAACAACTGAGTATTTTAATACCCAGGCTCTATGCTGAGAAGTATTGATAGTACAAATTAAATTTACATTTAAAATTCCTTACTTTTTGAAGATGATATTGAGGAACTGGATGCACATAGGAGAGCTTGAGGGCAGTTCACACGTTAGAGTGACAGTCATCTTTATGGTTTCATCTCTGTGAGTTTTACTTGACAGTTCTGTGACCTGGGAAAATAGGCACTTAAAAGGCACTCTGCTGGGCTTCCTCAAATATGTACGATGAAGGTATCAGAAAGCCACACATGTTTCATATACATGAGTGAAAAGAGAACCACAGATATTCCTATATAATTAATAACTTAATGTTCATCTTATGTTGGGAGGAGTATTTAATTCCTTAGTGTGTGTATGTCTCTCCCCCCCTATATATATACATTTATATGGTATCATCTATCACTCTATTCTCTAACTTAACAAAAGGAAAATTAAAGCCAGATGCATAGCTAGACGATTTGATACACAAAGAATTCCAGAACTGTGGACTGTAACCATTTTGGTGAGCAAGAAGAAGACATATCATGAATTACTTTAAGAGTCTGATAAAGATGAAAAATATCCTCCCAAGAAAGCTTCACATATGTATATACCACAAGAGTACACATGCACCCATTTTCAGGGACCGCTTGGATGCCCATAAGTCTCTTAGAGGGCTGTACTGCTCCTGTCAAGTTTGTGAATTACACATGCTCAAAAGCTTATTCATAAAACAGAGAAGCAGAGAAGAGAAACAAACCAAAAGAGAGTAGTCAAGAGAGAAAGTAAAAATGAGGAGAGGAGGAATAAAGGTAGAAGTTAGAATAAATTCCAGAAATTTCATTCTGAAAATTTGAGAAGGAATCTTTGAAACCATGTGCCAAAACAAATCTTTCCTCCTTAAGAAAAAAAAAAGAAAAGAAGGAAAGATAAGGTACTGAGGAAATTGTTAGGACTTTTCTAACCTAGAACCATGCTTTAACAATGTAAAAATGCAAACATTTGTTTCTGTAACAGCTCCTAGCACTGTATTCGTTTTTTAATGTAAGAATTCAGAAAACAAGTATCAATCTATCATCAGAGATTTTTTCCAAGGATAACAAGTTAGAAACTGGCTTAGAAATTGACTAAATTTTAAGCATAAAAGCACAGGGTCTCATTAAAGGATAAAGGTCCCAAGAATGCTTATCTTTTTTTTTTTTTTTTGGTCGGTTGTGGGGCTTGAACTCTGGGCTTTGGCACTATCCCTGTGCTCTTCAGCTCAAGGCAAACACTCTACCACTTGAGCCCCAGCACCACTTCCAGTTTTCTAGTGGTTTATTGGAGATAAGAGTCGCATGGACTTTCCTGCCCGGGCTGGCTGATCTCAGCATCCTGAGTAGCTAGGATTACAGGCGTGAGCCACCAGTACCCGGTTTGCTTATATTTCTTGAGTAAATTTCCAAATATGTACTTATAATCTGGAAATTTAAACTTACATTATTATACCATGCTACTTAAAATGTTGAGTTTAAGGATTCACTTTTTCTTTTTTTTTTTTTGGTAGTGGGGCCTGAACTCTGGGCCTGGGCACTATCCCTCAGCTCTTCAGCTCAAGGCTAGGGCTCTACCACTTAAGCCACAGAGTCACTTCAAGCTTTTTTTTTCTTTTTTTTTGCTTATGTGGTGCTGAGGAATAAAAACCCAGGGCTTCATGCATGCAAGGCAAGCACTCTACCACTGAGCCACCTTCCCAGCCCAAGGATTCACTTTCTAAGTAACATAAGTATTTAATTCTGTGTTTTAACTTTTCATACAGAAACTGGTTTTTTTCTTTGTAGTAATTTTACTACAAAACAAGATTTATGATAAGAACATCAATATCTTTAAGAATGAAGATGTTGAAAGCATAACAGTGGATATAACAAAATATCTATTTTCATGTCTAGTGGTCAAACTTAAAAATACTTTTAGAACACATCACTATATATTTCATATGATAGAACAAGTCATAAAAGAAATGTCAGTTCTGTATTCAAAGACTGAAGCTGTTTGGTAATTCAGGTGCGATTTGCAGATTTGAGATTTCATTTGCAGATGCAAATGAAACAGAACAAATTAAAAGCTCTGAAGACACAGGTACATGGTGTTTTTAAAGGTATTTCCCATTTATGGAAACATTTTACATGATGCCTATTTTTAGGATAGTTGTAGCTCTTATTTTTACAGTGCTAGAACATCGAGGGCTTAATCATGTAATCAAATACTGATAACGTAGGAAGTCTCTGAGCTTTCCAGCTGGGAACAGGAAAAAGTTAAGAGTTAAAAAAAAATTTACTGTTCATGACAAAAAAAATCCTATCTTTTTTATTTTCTTGGTCAGTAGTGGGGCTTGAACTCAGGGCCTAAGTGCTGTCCCTGAGCACTTCCACATTGAGCCACAGCACTGCTTCCAGTTTTCTTATGGTTAACTGGAGGAAAGAGTCTCATGGACTTTCCTGCCTGGTTTGGCTTTGAACTGCAATCCTCAGGTCTCAGTCTCCTGAGTAGCTAGGATTACACATATGCCACGGCCGCCTAGCTGCTATCTTTTAAATATACATGTCTAAGCATATGTCTGCATGCATATACATACGCACATATGTGGTGAAAACCATATTCTACCTTTTTTTCTAGCTTTTGTGAAAGAAAAAGGATAGCACCATCAAATGCTTTTGCTTTGTTGGCAAGTTCACTGTGATTATAAAGCAGAGCAATCCTCAGCCTTCTAGATTCGATATCTGGATTATAAGTCACATGGTACTGGTAGAGATGCCAGTCTCGGGGAATATCTAAATTGAAGAGATTTGTAACCAGATTCACAGGTATTCCACTCGAACCTGGGGAAAGAAACAAAAATAACAATATTTTTTCACTAAAAATTACACCTATTAACATTAATCATATTTAAACTTATATTTGCATAATAGTTGCTATAAAGCAAGCATTTTTAGTCAGTGGTAGCAGCTGATGTCTAAAACTTGAAGCTCGGCCATACCACATTGTGAACTGACATGCTTTCATTTGTGAAGCAAGGCAACAGAGAAACATGGAAGCAGAAACTAACATTCTTAACTTTGGGAGAAGTTAATGAACCCAAATTCCTCCCAAGCCTGCCTCCAGCTCCAATCACTGCAATTGAAATCTGCTGCAGTAACATTTGCATATGCTGCTTTAAAGTCAGATTACAAAGAAACGGACAGGTTCTTACATCTAATAGTGTAACTCCCCAACCTCTGGGAAATCCAAAATAATCAAAAGGTAACCATACTTCTGTAAGTCTTGGAAAGGTTCCATCAGTGATAAGATCATTAGGCAAACAGCTAACAAGCCCCTGAGACATGGAGGAGTAAGACTGGAGTTAGGAAGGAACTGTATCTTTTCTGTGTAAAAGTCAACAGGGCCTGGAGCTTCTAGTTTCTGTAGGGAGACCATATGTGTGTATAGAAGTTCCTTCCTCCTAAAGAAATTTTTACTTACAGCTTAAAAGTGCATAGGATAAAATCAGAGATAAACATGGCATAGTCAGTACTCAGGATGACATAATCTTCATTCTGCCTCAGGACAAAATCTAAGAGATGACTAAGGAGTTTCTTCTTACCTCTTCTCTCTTCATGAAAACACACACAGTCTGCATTATAGAATGTATGATTCCTGTACTCTGACTTACAGAAAAGAATGATATCAAATAAGCATGACTTTTCTTTTCTCATGGAGGAAGTAGAAGCATGAGCCTCCGAAGTGGTGAGGAAGAAAAACATGTTTTGTGTCCCTCAGTGTTTTCTCAGTCTCTGTATAGATCTGTTAGGAGCCAGGAGTCATGGGGCTATTTTAAAGGAAAGATCTCTTTTGTTCTTTCAGATCCCCAGGAAATGGCAACATAGCATCCCATATAAATGGACCAAGGGAAGCCAACCTAGAGAATGTCAGATGAGATCTTTTAAGATCTTCTATATCAGCCCCATACACACTGCACAATGGATGAAAATACCTGACAGGTGGTAAGGTAAGGACTATTTCACAAAATATTTTCTTTTCTGTCTGTCTGTCTCTCTCTCTGTGCATGCATGAGTAAGTTTGCTAGATGATGGCATAACATCTAAAGTATCTAGACAGTACTTCACACACAGCACATATTCTACAAGCATATGAACTTGTTTATCTTAGATGTAGGAATGGAAATTTTTTAAGCAAGACTTGTTACCATTAAAAAAAAAAAAAGTAGCCAGGCGCTGGTGGCTCACGCCTGTAATGCTAGCTACTCAGGAGGCTGAGATCTGAGGATCTCGGTTCAAAGCCAGCCCGGGCAGGAGAGACCGTGAGACTCCTATCTCCAATAAACCACTAGAAAACCGGAAGTGGCGCTGTAGCTCAAGTGGTAGAGCACTCGCTTTGAGCTGAAGAGCTGAGGGACAGCGCCCAGGCCCAGAGTTCAAGCCCCACGACCGACAAAAAAAAAAAAAAAGTACTATGAGCAGGGTGTCGGTGGCTTATGCCTGTAATCCTAGCTACTCAGGAGGCTGGGATCTGAAGATCGAGGTTCAAAGCCAGCCTAGGCAGGAAAGTCCATGAGACTCTTACCTCCAATTAACCACCAAAACACCACAAATGGCGCTGTGGCTCAAGTGGTAGAGTGCTCACCTTGAGGTGAAGAGCTTAGGGACAGTGCTCAGGCCAAGTTCAAGCCTCACGACAGACCCACCCCCCCACACACACACAAAAAAAATGCTTACGGCATACCTGTTTTACAGTCTTTCACATGTGCCAATTTCTGTCTGATACAGATACCCAGGTCCATGAAGTCCCGTTTCATCTTCACACTTCTTTCTGCAACAGTACTTCTAACATTATCCAAAGATAAACCATCTTTGTCTAAAATATGAGAACACAATAATAACTCACGTATCATTCTGATGATATTGTCTACCACTAGGATCAATAATGAATCTAAAAACTCAGATGTTTATGATTTGTTTTTTTTGTCAGTCGTGGGCCTGGGCTCTGTCCCTCAGCTCTTCAGCTCAAGGCTAGCATTCTAACACTTGAGCCACAGCACCATTTCTGGCTTTTTCTGCTTATGTGGTGCTGAGGAATTGAACCCAGGGCCTCATGCATGCAAGGCAAGCACTCTACCACTGAGCCACCTTCCCAGCCCCAGATGCTTGCGAATTTTAAAATGTTCTTAACTATGCAAAAGTTTTTCACCTAGAAATTAGACTGTGAATGAAGTATGGAACATTTTGTAGAAATAAATAAAATATGCTGAGTTAGTGTTCTAATTATATATATATATTTTTTTTTATTTTTTTATTTTTATTTTTTGGGTCCGGTTGTGGGGCCTGAACTCTGGGCCTGGGCGCTGTCCCTCAGCTCTTTTTTAGCTCAAGGCTAGTGCTCTACCACTTGAGCCACAGCGCCACTTCCGGCTTTTATCTTTTTGCTTATGCAGTGCTGGGGAATAGAACCCAGGGCCTCATGCATGCAAGGCAAGCACTCTACCACTGAGCCACCTCCCCAGCCCCTCTAATTATATTCTTAATTTTTATTATCTTTAGTTATACAAAGGGATTTCAATTTAACATGTAAGTGTATGAGTACCATGCATTTTGATCAGTGTCATCCTTTCCATAATTTCTCCCCAACTGTCCCAATCCCACCCATGCCCTTTTCATTATATGTTAAACTTTTTTTTTATAAGGCGAGAAATCTGTCTCCCTATGTCTAGCTCTGTAAAACTGTTCCTGTTTTCCTTCTTGAAAGCACACTGGAGTTCCATACCAGTGTCTGCACAGAGTGGGGTTGGAACCCTTTCTTTTCCCAGTGAAAAGAAAAGGAACTATCCTGAACACATTAAATTAACACCTTAAATTAAACACATTAAAATTGTTTCCTTCCTTTCCTTCCTTTTTTCTTTTCATGAGTTGTGGGGCTCAGGACCCAAGTGCTGTCCCTGAGTGCTTTTTGCTCAAGGCTAGCTCTCTACCACTTTGAGGCACAGCTGTACTCCAGTTTTCTGGTGTTTAATTGGAGATTGGAGTCTCACAGAGTCTCCTGCCCAGGTTGGCTTTGAAATGCAATCCTCTGATAGCAGCTTCCTAAGTAGCCAGGATTACAGGTGTGAGCCACCAGCGCCTGGCTTAAAATTTATTTCAAAATGAATGTTCCCTGTTTAAATAGTATAAGAGGTGCTGGGGTTTTCTGATGTGTCTTTGACACTTTGAAGACAACAGAATGCCAAAAATCAAAATATTAAAGTACATTATTTGAAAATAATATGAGTAATGAATCTCTAGAACCCTGGCTTGGAATCTCCTGTGGGATAGATACTAAATGCAATTCCCAGATGTCGTCACTTTTACCTGCTCAGAACAACTGGCTTTATCGTTCTCAATAGAGTCTGTTTCTCAAGAAAATAAACTTTTAAAAATTCGTTGTCACTTCTTTATTTTACAGATCAATAAATTGAGAGGTAGAAATTATACATCTTAAATCCAGAGGCCATAATATTAATCATGACACACAATTTGTTAAATGAAGAAAATAAAATTTAATTTAAAAATCTATTCAAAATCTACTTTCAATATAATGCTATCCTATGAATTCTATTCTATTCTCAAATTATATTAACCTCAGTAGACTGTCTTATATCATCCAATGATCCTGATTTCAAAAGATGTTGGACATTTTCTAAAATTTCAGGCTACTGTAGGATGGTAAATATTAAGGACTGAGGGAAAAGGGGAATTTATCATTTAATGGGAATAGATTTTCAGTTGAGCAAGACTGATAAAACTTGCAAAGAATGATGGATTCAACAGATAAAAAGGTAATTATATATGTATGTAAACTGTATAAATTAAATAAACAGAAATTGAATTTGTTTTCCAAAGATGAAGGATTTCCATCACTTGCTATTTGTAAGAATGTACAGCCGGGGCTGGGAAGGTGGCTCAGTGGTAGAGTGCTTGCCTTGCATGCCTGAGGCCCTGGGTTCGATTCCTCAGCACCACATAAGCAAAAAGAAAAAAAAGCCAGAAGTGGCGCTGTGGCTCAAGTGGTAGAGCGCTAGCCTTGAGCTGAAGAGCTGAGGGACAGCGCCCAGGCCAAGTTCAGGTCCCACGACTGGACCCCAAAAAAACAAAAACAAAAACAAACAACAACAACAAAAAAGAATGTACAGCCAACATGGAAAAACAGTCTGGAAGGTGGAATGATGCCTGAATGGTGCAATCTGGTGTACTCCCTCTCTTTGTGTAAATCGGATTACATGGTGGGTGTGAAAGGGGGCTGGAGAATTTCCTGCCAGGAAAAGAAGGGGCGTCTAAGTGGAACCAGAGAATCTCCCGCCAGGAATGAAAAACCAATCATGTGATGGGTAAGAGCCCCAGACTCCCAGTTTGGGAGGTCCTAGGTGCCCAGGGCATTCACATTTGTTAGAAATTGAAAAACGAATTTGGTGGCCAGAACAGGGGAACTAACAGGTTTCACCTGAGGTTATCGGGTGAACTGTGTCCCCCTACATGCATATGTAGAAATCTGAACCCATGGTGCTTCAGAATGTTACTGTTATTTGAAGACAGATCTTTAAAAAGGTAAGTTAAAGTTAGGTAATTAAAGTGACTACTAATTGGTCTGATGTCATAAGAGGAGGAATTAGAACACAAACATATGCAGAAAAAAACATTACGTAGAAGCAGGGAGAAACAAGCCCAGCTACAAGCCATGGAGAGAGGCCTCAAAAGGAATAACCCTGCCAACACCTTGATCTCAGATTTGATGCCTCCAGAATTATGAGAAAATACATTTCTATTATTTAAGCACCTAGTCTCTGTTATCTTGTTATGCAAACTTATAATTAATACACTGGGCATGCCAACTCCTATTGTGACAGTGTACTTACAGTGGCATGTTGACAAAGATCCCAAGACCACATCAGGGTTGCAAGGAAATGAACTACCACCCGACAGGGGTGTGTGTCCCAGGGAAGAGAGCTACCACCCGACAGGGGTGTGTGTCCCAGGGAAGAGAGCTACCACCAGACAGGGGTGTGTGTCCCAGGGAAGAGAGCTACCACCCGACAGGGGTGTGTGTCCCAGGGAAGAGAGCTACCACCCGACAGGGGTGTGTGTCCCAGGGAAGAGAGCTACCACCAGACAGGGGTGTGTGTCCCAGGGAAGAGAGCTACCACCCGACAGGGGTGTGTGTCCCAGGGAAGAGAGCTACCACCGGACAGGGGTGTGTGTCCCAGGGAAGAGAGCTACCACCCGACAGGGGTGTGTGTCCCAGGGAAGATGCAAAGTCAGCAGCAGCATTTGCCAGGCTTCGGCCATCCCAGCAGGTAATGATAGCATTGCATTTGGATGTCATAGATTCCTAGAGGGTTTTTCTTCCTCTCAAAATTCTTCACTGAATAGACAGAATCAGAACACTGGCTTCCTCAAGACAGCGAATTACCACTTACTAAGCATTAGCAGCTGACTCCATGTTAGGGAACTTCTAAGTACATGACTATAGGCATTCAAAAAAAAAAGTGTTCACAAACCAAGCCTAGGTCTCTAAGGTTGGGTGAATGAAGTCCCTCTTGCTCTATTCCAGGGAACAAAGCTCAGGGGAACAGCCTCAGCAGAGCTTACCTTGCTGTGAAGTCCCGCTGGTTCCCAGGAAGCCACTGCATGAGGCCACTTCACCGTCACCAGGATCAACTGATGTGGTCTATCAAAAGGGAAAACATCTTGTTCAGATAGGAGTCTCAGTCAGAACATTATCACAAGGTCAGATCAGTCACTGTCACCTCCTAAATCCTTAGATAAAGATGATCCAGGAAAAGAAAATATGAATGGGTAAAGCTCTTGATGAGGAAACCATGCCCATTCTGGGCATGAAACTGCTTTCAGTACCAACCGGAAAACACAGTGTCAGACCCATGTGTGCGGGTTGATCTTTGTGTTCAGGAAACCCGTCAGAAAGAAGGGGCACAAACATGCACGGACTGTTTGCCTCCCGGACTATGGGACGTGGATATAAATTGAACCTGGACCGGGCCTCTAGGCACAGGTCTAGAAGACAACTCCCTCTGCATAAACTGGCCAACTTCTTTAAAAACAGTGGAGAGAGAACCACTCACATTTTCTCTTTTCATGGAAAATGCTTGTCTTTGTTCCAAAAATTACTACAAAATGAGTGAAATCAAGAGAAGACCGCTTTCATGAAAATGAAAGTAAAATGACCACAAACTACTCAGCTGAGCACTTTTACTCTAAGTCTAAAAGGTGGCTCAAAATTCTGGAGATAGAGTTAAACTGTGCTTTCCTGAGGGTCCGTCCGATCTGTCACTCAAGACCAGCAACTGGCTCAAAGTGGCTAATCTACCACCCGTGACTAGCAACCAACCCAACTCAAAGTGGCTAATCTACCACCCGTGACTAGCAACCAACTCAAAGTGGCTAATCTACCACCCGTGACTAGCAACCAGCTCAAAGTGGCTAACCAAGCAACAGCAGCTGAATCAACCACCTCCAGTGTGTTAGGGATTATTGGTGTGTTAGGGATTACTGGTGTGTCAGGGATTATTGATGTGAGTGTTAGGGATTATTAGTGTGAGTGTTAGGGATTATCGATGTGAGTGTTAAGGTTATTGGTGTGTCAGGGATTATTGGTGTGTTAGGGATTATTGATGAGTGTTAGCGATTATTGGTGTGAGTGTCAGTGATTATTGGTGTGTTAGGGATTATTGGTGAGTGTTAGGGATTATTGGTGTGAGTGTTAGGGATCATTGGTGAGTGTTAGGGATTACTGAAGAGTGTTAGGGATTACTGATGTACCCGGTAAACAAGGCCGAACTGTACCAGACTATAATCCACATCATGGTATGAACAGGGCCACTTTTCTCCCCAAAAATGTACGGCCAAGTTAGAACGCAGCAAGTAGCGACTCTTGAGGGGCTCGCGCGGCCACACTCTGTCTTGCTCGGACGCGGCCCTGGAAGGAACACGGGGAGAAGCGTCTGGAAGACTCAAGCTGGGCGAAGGTGCCGTCCTTCAGAGAAGGAGGCCCCCGGAGGGCACGGCGGGAAGAAAGGAGGGGGCTTACCGGCGGCGAGGCTGCAGGGCGGCGAGGCT